>NC_044031.1:249849488-250167645 GCF_901765095.1 Microcaecilia unicolor | reverse complement strand
GCTAATCAAGAAATGTATTAAGTTATGTCCAATAAAAAAGGTATCATCTTATTTTCTTTTCCATGTTTTATTTTGTTTGATTTCTATTGATGATAATACATGTTCAAATGATTTTAGTTCCAAAAAAAGAAAAAATACCCACAGAAAAAAGTAGATGCAGATGTCTGCAGGAACTTTTTTTCTTAGGCAGTTTTCAAACTGAAAGCATGTATGTGCTTTCACTTTGAAAACTGCTGGCAAAATTCCCAGATAAAAAGTGCCCACAGACTTTGCAGCAGTATAGGCAATGTGAAGATTATCCTCCTAATTTCACAACTCTGAGAGCTGAACTTCATTTTTCAATTGATACTGATTTTATTTTATTGCTTAGCATTGACAGAGGACTATGAATTTGAAAATTTTGAAAATGATATTGAAGAGGAAGGCTTTGAGGAGCTCTGCAGAAATAAAAGGAAATTAAGACAAAAGAAGAAAAATAAGAGACGCAATTAAGAAAATGCATGGAGGTGGCGGAAGCACACTTTTACTGGTTTAAGTGTTGTCCTGCTGGAACCTGAACATGAGAACCTGAAAAACCAAAATCTCCCTCTCACGCAGTACCCTACAGATTTTAATTTACTATTTTATTCAGTTAATATGGACAACTTGGCTACAGATTTGCATTTGTATTATGTGTGTATGAAATGTTATGACAGCTTTGTGCAAATACATAGGATTTTTCTTTTGATTGCCAGTTTATGGGAACCTGCATAAGTGGCAATGGATTTTTAGAACTGGAAGTTGGGGGGGGGGGAAAAACAGAGATTCAGTCACTTCTGCCATTTACAAATTAAAGCTGTGAGTGATTTGGAGGGTATATCCCTCCACCGTCTTTCTGAACATATCACAACAGTTTGTTATAGTCTGTCTTTCTCCAGAATTTCAGGTCATTAGGAGGACTGTGATAAACAGCACATAACACACGTGTTGGCAGTTGAAATTACTTGCTCCACTTGCTGATTGTGAGCTCTCTCTCAGACTTAAAAAAAAAATGTACTTGAATCTTTGTTCTGTGCATGGGAAGGACCATATTCTGACCATGTTTTGGCAGCATTTGTTTGTTGTTGTTTTTTTTGTTTGTTTAAGGTAAAAAGTATGCAGTGTTGAAGAAATGTGTTCCCCCCCCGTGGAGCCTATTTATTTGAGCCTGGCTGAAACAGAAAAAAAGGAAGATAAAATATGTCTGTGAGAAGATCAATTTTCAGTCTTCTAGTAAAGTTAATGAGTTTGCCCTGTAGTTTGCTTAGGATCTTTAAAGACTATAGATCATGCATACAGTTTAGATATCAAAAGGGGTAATTGTATCTGACAGTGCCTAGGAAAAATGTCAGAAATCCACATAGTGTGCCTGTTTTATAAAGGCAACGTAGGTATCTCTGTGCCATTATAAAATAACCTCCCTCCCAGAAGGCTCCTGCACAGCATTGCACCTGCTCAGAGGTGGACGTAACTTTTCCACATGAGTACAGGGCTTGTGTGTGTATTTTACTGGATGCACATATAAGTGCATCAACTGCCCCAATCCCACCCCACAAACACTTATGCTACCATCACATCACAGAATACGTACAATGATTTGGAAGGGTTAATTTTACTTGCATATATGCTTGGCCCTCTATGTAGGTTCCTATTTCTGTGGGTAAAATGCAGTTTCATAACCCCCTTCCCCCCCCCCCCCCCCAAAAAAAAAAATACCGACGTCCATTGTCTCTGAAATGTCTAGACATGTGACTGCAGCACAACGTCCGAGAAAGTCGGATTTGCTTTCTTCAATATGCTTCACTTTGATTCATCTCTGGCTCCTCTTGTGATGCTTGATGAGAGCCGTATGATGAAAACAGTGGGAGGCTGATGAGACCACTTTCCCTAATGTTAAGGGGTCATCATCAGCTGGGGGGGGGGGGCGGGTTCCCCCTTCAGCTTATGAAAATTGCCCTACCCCCATTCCTGTGCTTTACTTCATGTGTCTTAGAACCCTTTGATGTTTGAAGGATACAGACTGCTGACAACTGGAGAGGTAGTAGTGACAGTAAGAGACCAGGCTACTGGCACAATGTTGCTGCTTAGGAGTGGTGGTGTTGGGAAGTAGCTTAAATCAATGTGAGGCATCCATGGCGTTTGTTCACCGCTGTTTGAAAAGTTGTATTACAAAGTGGATTAAGGTCTTATTGACAATCGTTTTATTGATAAGTTTACAGTTCCCTAACCCCCCTCTCCCCCCCCCTTTACAAAGCTGCGCTAATGCCAAGACAGTAATGCTGACACAACCCATTCAAAGTAAATGGGACGTCGGCATTACCATGCGGCAGCCACTAGTGCAACTTTGTAAAAGGGGGGGGGGAGGGTAAATTTGCTTTCTTTTTCTATTCCTGTTTTTATTTATTTAATTTTTAGATTCACAGCATTCTGTACATATCTATTTGAAAGGGGCTATAAATATTGCAAAACCAGTTCAGCTGTTAGGGGTCCTTCCACTAGGTCTTATATCTTAGGAAGGGATCTCTTTGCCCCTAAGAGTAGAACTGAGTCATTTAATCAGATGCTGGTCCTGGATAGTAATCCTTACTTGTCACAAATCCTGAGTGGACTTCTACAAGTAATAGAACATTACCTTAGATAAAGGGTAAAATATGTAGTATTGGAAAGTAGTATTGTCTGATCATTTAATTTAATCATATATTAAAAAAGAAAAATACAATGTTTTATACTAGTTAAAAGAGGTATATTTCAGCAAATAAATGCCCATAAAATTTTGTGTCTGTGAACGAGGGCCAAGAATTTCCGAGTGTTTCTACTCAATTTTTTTAATCAAAAAAGTGTTTTTAATAAGTTCATGTTGCCAAAGATTACTGCAGTGTAATCTGCTGAGATGTTTATAAAGCCAGTGAGGCTGACATGATAAAATTGAGTTTGTTTATATTCTGCATCTTGTACAGAAAATAAAAAACTTGTTGTTTAGCTCTTTTGCTTTTGTGTGTTCAGTACTTTACAGTGTAAAAAAACATACAGCAGGATTCCCAGATGCTAAAAGAGAGTGAGAGGAAAAGTGCCATCACTGCATGCTCAGCTTCAACTTCAAATATGTTTGAAAGCACATCATCTGATTTGTCGGTTTAATAAGAGTTGAACAACTGACTGGTGATTCTTCTATCCATTATGATTACTGTGCTCTAAAACTTGACACTTCTGTGTATGCACTAGTTAATTTTTTATAGCTTGCACATTAAAGGGACACTTACATATGCAAGTACCATATATACTGGACTGCAAGTTGAGGGCAGTTTTGCAGTTACATTAGGGTCACAGCATTTTTGTTTATTTTAAGTGGAGGCTCCACTCCATCCCTCACCTGGGCCATCACTTCTCTCTCCCTTCCTCCCACCTACAGGTTCAAAATTGTTCTCGCGTCAGTATCAGCATTTCAACCCCTCCCTCCCCTTGTAAAATATATTCTTTAATTTAATTTAGGCATTTATAATCTGCAGAGAACAATTGCATATTATAAGCAGGTACTTTCTCTGTTCCTGGAGGGCTGGCAGTCTTGTTTTTTTTTGTACCTGAGGCAATGGCGGGTTAAGTGACTTGCCCTAGGTCACAAGGAGCTGCAGTGGGAATTGAACTCAGGACACCTGGATCAGAGTCTGCTTCACTAACCATTAGGCCACTCCTCCCTTCAGAGATGCAACAGTGCAGTGATCCTCCTAGGCTGCCTACTTCCTGCCCTCCTTGGGTCTAGATAGGCCCCCCAGGCCTACCTGATATTCATGGTGGTCCACTGGGGACAGGAGTGAAGCCCACTCGCTCCTGCCCCTTCCGGCTGTCTTCACAATTTGGCTGTTGCAACTTCTCGAGTCAGCTCTCAGCACTACTGACTTACTGCTAGTCAGTCCTGACTGACTGATGAACTAACAGTGAGTCAGGAGGACTGACAGTCAGTCAGGTAGAGGCTGACCGAAACTGAAAACTTAAGGTTGGTTGTGTGAATGTGGACCAGTGAGGGCTGCTAGGGATTGTTAGAGCTTGCAGTTTCCATCCCTCTGGTGAACCCACTGAATCCAAGCAAAATAGCCTCCACACAGACGGACTGCAGCTAATGAAAACTGAAACTAAAAACCACGGAGCTTTTACAGTGGCTGGCTTTGTGTCGCACTTGGAGTGACAGCTGACATAACTCCACAGAGAGGCTAATTCGTAAGGAAATTATCATCCCAAATTTGTTTAGTAGAGTTCTGAATGGATTCCTTTACCTCCTCCCCTCCCCCTTCAGTCCCCACTAACTTGGGAGAGATGGCATTATAGGGGGCCCATCTTAATTTTTCCACATGGGGCCTATTCAGTCATAGCTAAGCTACTGAGAACACTATATTCTGAAGCTCAGTGCAGTAGTCTAATACACTGCTTACTACACTGAGACCTGAATAAGCGATCGATGCAGAAAGCTACTGTGAGCCTAACTTCACAGTTAGCACAGGGGGTATACACACATTCCTGGATGCACAGTGCAGAGATGAGTATGAGCACAGGAGAACATAAAAACATAAGCTTTGCCATACTAGGACAGACCAAAGGTCCATCAAGCTTTTCCAAAAGTGGCCAATCCAGTTCACAGGTACCTGGCTGCTTATCTTAGAAACAAGCAGTGCATTTTCCCAAGTCCATCTTAATAATGGCTTATGGACTTTTAGGAAATTATCCGAACCTTTTTAAAGTCCTGCTAAGCTAACTGCTTTTACCACATTCTCTGGCAAGGAATTCCAGAGTTCAATTACATGTTGAGTGAAGAAATATTTTCTCCGGTTTGTTTTAAATTTACTACTTAGTAGCTTCATTGTGTGCCCCCCTAGTCCTTGTATTTTTGGAAAAAGTAAACAAGTATTTCATGTCCACTATTTCCACTCCACTCATGATAGAAGTCTATAAAATACTATCTCCCCTCAGCCATCTCTTCTCCAAGTTGAAGAGCCCTTGCCTCTTTAACCTTTCCTCATACGGAAGTTGTCCCATTCTTTTTATCATTTTTGTCACCCTTCTTTCTACCTTTTCTAATTATGCTATGTTTTTTGACATGTGGTGACCAAAATTGCAAGCAATACAAATGCATTATAATAATAGTTTTGTTCTCCATTCTTTTTCTAACAATTCCTAACATTCTATTTGGTTTCTTAGCCACTGCTGGACATTGAGCAGAGAGTTAATTCATGCAGTAAACATGACCACAGACTGCATTACAACGAATGGCCATGAAGTATACCTCTAAAATGCACAGAAGGAAACAGCGGCTCTTGATGCGTGCACGACGCAAGAAACTTTTCACCAGGTCCAGGAAGCATAGAAGGGTTGTTTGAGAGAATTTTATGCACCTTTTTTATGATTCAAATGTCTTGTTTTTTTTCTTGTAACTTGTAAAGACAGACAGGAGGTAACAGCAATAATGTGCATGTGTCTGAACATAAAAAGAAAGGGTCAACACACATCTGTGGCTGTTGTTTTGTGTATAAATATCAACTTTGCAAACAAAGAAATTAGTGCAAGGCTAATATTCATGTGCAGGTCAACAGACACAGATGTGTGTTGGTATTTTTGTTTTCTTCAGCTGTGTGCACAAGAAGCCATGCTTACCACTGAACCTTTATGTGCATATGGTCCCCCTCCCCCCACCTATTAGCCCACAAGTTGTGTGTGCATGAAATTTGTAATAAGTTTAGTTTTCTGCATAGTGCGGTTGTAAATTAGTGGTAGAAACTATGTGGCTTTCTTTATTGATCCCTGAGTCCTTAAGATCCATCTCATTTGGATGAATATGATCAAGCTAACATTAAATGCACAAAAAACTGGATGATTTGAGTGAGTAGATCGAGATCCTATGGACCAGATGCATGTAACCTTAACTGGTTGCTTTTTACCTTTTCAAAGCTAAGGTAAAGATCATAGGAGTTATTTTTGACTTCTCACTTTCAGTAGAGGATAATATTTCACCACGGTCTCGCCAAGTGTATGCCAGGTAAAACCATTATTGACTGATGACCATTTAACTCAGTTGTACTCTTCCTGCTTGGAAGCTTCTTAGATTACGATGATGCCTTTTGTGGGGATATATCTGCTAAGATTGGTTACAGGTGATGATTACAAGTCCTATATCTTCTTTGGTTGATTTTACACTTCAACATTTGATTTTTGATAGGATTAGGTTTTGACTACTTGAGGAAGCAATCCGTAAGGGTCTCTCTAATGGTTTAATTGAAGGTATTCTTCTTAGAAGTTTTTGAACTGGTTAGAACTCAATTCTTTCACAAATGCAGTCCTGATTATAAGGGAATTGTTCCTTTCAAACTATCTCTCCCCTATTCTCTCTTCTGATCACAGAGATACTCACACCACTGCACAGATATACAAGTACATACACACATAAAATACAGAGAAACACAGAGAAATTAGTACATACATCACATTATAATTTTGTAGTACTGAGAAAAAAAAGAATTATACAAAAGGAAGATTGAAAAAATAACAAAATTGATATTTTGATTGATAATACTTAACCTGTTAGTAATAAATTTTGATTAAAGAATACTATCGTAAGGGAGTATTGGTGCACCTAAAGGTAGGCGTCAACAGCTATGCTAAGTCAATGGCAGTGATAACTTGGAACCTAAGGGCCCTGTTTACTAAGCCGCGCTAGAGGCACGCTAATATTTTTAGCGCACGCTAAGCATTAGTGCACGCTAACCGTGTAGATGGCCATGATATCCCTATGGGCATCTACATGGTTTGCATTTGCTAAAAACACTAGTACACCTTAGTAAACAAGGCCCTGAGTGTGCCCTGCATGTGCATAACTTATAGTATTCTATAAGTTACCTGTGTATGTCAGAGATACACCCATGACCTGCCCATACTCCACCCATATTTCTGTCCCTTGCACTTACGCACTGAGTGATTTTTGGCACATATTTTATACAATAGCGCCTAGCACTTAAAAATGTAAATGCCAATTAGTGATTTAAATTTTGTTTTTATTTGAGATCACATGATGCTGAGTTAGCAAGCGGGCATCTGTAGGGAGAACTTCCAGACCCTCGGCCTAATTTCCCACCCCCTGCGCTCACAGGCAAGCATCATTGGAAGCTTTTTGTGTCCTCCCTGGACTGGCTTTATTATTGTCAGCTGAGATGTCAGCCACATTGCTGCAAAAAGACAAAAGCCATGGGACTGATCTCAAGATGGCGGACGTGGATCACAGAAACATGCCCTCTCCTAGTTCAGCCTGGGCCGCCGAAATCATAGCCAAAGTCAAAGGGGCTATGAGTTGCCAATTGCAGAAATGTTTGGACAAGATTGACATGCTGGATGCGCGCATGAAGAGTTTACACACCGACTTGGAGACTGGGTCCAGCAAACAAATGCTGCCCAGGCAAGCATAAAAGTACAGATCGCTCAGCTGGAAGACAAACTGGACAATTTCAAGAACAAATCCCGCCACAACAACCTGTGGTAGGTTTATCTGAATCCATTGCCAACAATAAACTACAGGAGTTCTTAGAGTTTTGGCTGGTGCAAGATCTTTGGTTGAAATCAGTGTTGAGCCCACTACACATTGAGCAAGGACACCAAATGGAGCTATGGAGCCTGGAGGCTACTAGACCAAAAATGGTCATTTTCAAGCTTCTGAACTATTCTATGTTTCTATAAACACATGAATTGTATATTATGTGTGCTGTCTGGTTTAATGGGTCTTTGACCTACGAGAATTTAAAAAAGTGTTGTGCTTTCAAGCCTTTCCAGCTAAATTGGCTGCCCATCATATGGAATTTGTGGAGGCAAATATTTGACTCTGACTCAGCAGTATTCCAATACGTGAAACAAATGTCCACTAATAAGCCAGCTTTGTGACAGCAGAACATCTGATGGCAGAAAGACTGCTTACATCTTCTACTGGGCAGTAAAGGAGGACCTCTTTATGAGTCTCTTCCCCTTTTGCTTTCATAATTTTAAGCTCACAGCATTCCTGCCCTGGTTCTAAAGTGCTACAGTTACTTTGGTTTTCTAGATATTGACCTCTTTGTTTATTTCACTTTACCACCCTGCGCTAGTGCAAGACAAATTATTGTATCAAACACACAGCACACTGTATTCAGACCATTTTTATGCAATGTCCTAGGTTGCTTAGCTGGTTGTGATGGGGCATGGCGAATTCTGGTCACTCATTTCAATGCATTTGAGATTGGGTGCAATGACTGCTAGCTCAGATGGCTGCAAGGGAGGTCTGGGCTTTGTGAGCCTTGGATTCTGGTTCTGTTCATCTGATATTGAAAGCTGTATGGGTGATGTGGGCATTATAGCTATGTAATGCAAGGTTCCAAATTAGGAGTCACCGACCAGGAAAGGGATCTAGTAACATAGTAGATGACGGCAGAAACAGACCTGCACGGTCCATCCAGTCTGCCCAACAAGATGAACTCATGTGTATACCTTACCTTGATTTGTACCTGTCCTTTTCAGGGCACAGACCGTATAAGTCTGCCCAGCATTATCCCCTCCTCCCACCACCGGCTCTGGCACAGACCGTATAAGTCTGCCCACCACTATCTTCGCCTCCCAACCAACCCCTCTTCCCCCCACCGGCTCCGCCACCCAATTTCAGCTAAGCTTTTGAGAATCCATTCCTTCTGCACAGGATCCCTTTATGTATATCCCACGCATGTTTGAATTCCGTTACCGTTTTCATCTCCACCACCTCCCGCGGGAGGGCATTCCAAGCATCCACCACTCTCTCTCTGAAAAAATACTTCCTGACATCTTTTTTGAGTCTGCCCCCCTTCAATCTCATTTCATGTCCTCTCGTTCTACCGCCTTCCCATCTCCGGAAAAGATTTGTTTGCGGAGTAATACCTTTCAAATATTTGAACGTCTGTATCATATCACCCCTGTTCCTCCTTTCCTCCAGGCGTCATCGTTGATGATACGGTTGAAACTTTCTGCGCAGTGTGTGGTGGCAGCTAAGAAAGCAAATAGAATGTTAGGTATTATTAGGAAAGGAATGGAAAACAGAAATGAGGACGTTATAATGCCTTTGCATCGCTCCATGGTATGACTGCACCTTGATTATTGTGTTCAATTCTGGTCACCGCAGCTCAAAAAAGATATAGTGGAATTAGAAAAGGTACAGAGAAGGTGATGAAAATGATAAAGGAGGAGGGGGGACACACACTGTGCACCGTGGTATACCAAACTATTTACAACGTACCGTACCTGAGAACAGAAGGGCTCGAGGGTGTGACAGCTCGTGGTGACAGAAGATAGTTTGTAGTCCTGGCTGCAAAGAGAAAAAAATAACAAGGGTTAAAAGTGCACATTATGGGTGGGTGGCTGGATGGCAAAATACCAGTCACAGGAGATACTATTGAGAAAAGGGCTGGGACACGAGAGTGGAAAAAAAAAAAAAGAACACATTAGAAGAACACATTATAGTTAGGGGAGAAATATGTGCGCGTGGGACAGAAATATAGAGGAATTGGTTGCACCGTGGGAATTGCCTGCAGGGTCATCCCGCATGCCTTCGTGCCTCAGCTCCCTGAACATGCCTTTCTACTTGCTCACGCAACTCCAGAAGATGGTTGTCCATCCATTTGTCGGTGTTCTGCAACTCCTCCAATAGTGCATTGCCTACCAAGTTCTGCTGCTCACACTGTGTGTCAGACACAATCCGCATCTGTTCACATAAGGTATCTGTGGAATACTGTACATGACCTGCCACCTCTGTTGACACCTTTGTTCCACTTCTCCTGCTTCTCCCACAGCTGGTGTTGATCCAGCTATACCTTTGTAGGAGGGGGTGCTGGGGGGCAATTATGGTGTGACTCAACGGCAGAAGATGGGGTAACATCGATGACCTGAAGGGTCACAGTTTCCTCCGCTGTCTCCTCATCCTCTCCTCCCTGTGTGAGTGTTAGTGGCCACAACCCTTAGCGGGAAAAAATGAAAGGGTAAAAATTTGTCTTCAAGCAATGTACACTTGCCACCCCTCTGTACTCACCTCCTTCTCGGTCATCCTGGCTGCTACAGGGTGTTATGGTTTTGACACCCTTGTGGAAGTGCCTGCAGTCAGATGTCCCCTTACAAAAACAAACATAAGCCAGTTGAATAACAACCAGCTGCCCCACCCACACACCACAACTACTGTTCCATTCTACTACCCCCACGGCACATCATGTTACCGTCCTCGATGCTGTTACATGGGGACCCTTGCCCTGGTAATCTTGTGGGAGCTTCCAGATGTTCCCCTACAAAGCCAACCTCAAGGCAGTTTGATCATGACCAGCAGCACACCATTGTTCTCACCACCCCCTACTCGCCTGTACTATGATAAACACAACTCATCTTCCATTTCATCAATGGCCTCCTCCGACGTGGCAACACTACCATGCGGGCCCACTACCTGCTCGCAGGCGAGGGTGGGCAACACAGCCTCCTCCAGGGGGGTCAGATTCAAGGCACAGTGAGGGTCTCCCCCCATACCCTTTGCATGCTTCCACTGCTTTTGTGCCTTGGATTTGATAAGACCCCTGAAATCTTGCCACTGATGCTTGCACTGCTCCACAGTGTGCCTCTGCACACCAACAGCACTCACTTTCTCCGCTACCTTCTTCCAGATTTGATTTTTCTGGTCTACGGAGAGCCTTGACTTTTTAAAAAGGCAGCCAAAATCTTCATGGACACGATGCATCAAAACTTTGAGCTCTTCCTCAGTGAATTTCAGTGCACACTTCCACTTCTGAGTAGCATCAGGGCTCCCATTTTGGGCCACTGTTTCCTCCTCCTCCTGTTGCAGGGGTGTAGCCAGACCTTTCATTTTGGGTGGGCCTTCCAAAATCCCCCTCCTTTGTCCTGCATCTTTCTCCTCCTCTGCTCCCAGATCCAGCATCCCCCCCCCTCTCAAAATGCTCTTTCATCTATTGCCTGGCTAGCCCTGCAGGCTCTCCTCTGCCACGTCCTGCCAGGAGGAAACAGGAAGTGATGTCAGTGAGGACAAGGCGTGGAAAAGGGAAGCTGCTGAGGAAGGTGCTGAGGTAGAACACGGAAGGGGTGTGCTGTGGAGCTGCAGACGGGAGGCAAATGCCACATCTGGGGGTGAAGGAGAGGAAGAGAGGGGAGTGAGGCAGCCACTGCTGAAATATTTTGAAGGCCACACAGGGTGGGCCTGAGCCAAGAATGGGTGGGCCTGTGCCCACCCATAGCTAGCCACTGTCCTATTGGGGCACACCATGATCCTCCAAGCCTTCCTGAAAAAAAGATCTTTGATGTTAGCTTGAAGAAAAAAAAAAGGAGAATGCAAGAACAAACCACACTTACCACCTGCCCCCATTAAAAAATAATTTGCCTCCTTGTTCCCCATCCCCTTGACAATTACATCCTGCATTTCTCTCCTTGCCCCTCTCTCTTTCTCCCCATCCTGCATAGCTCTCCTTGCCCCTCTCTCTCTCTCTCCCCACCATCCTGCATGTTTCTCCTTGCCCCCCCTTTCTCTCCCCCCCCCCCCATCTGGCATTTCTTCCATCGCCCCATCCCGTCCATCTGGCAGGAGTACCCCCCACAAAAAAAGTTTTGGCAATCCACAGAAAAGACTGCGTACAGTGCCACCCCTCTCCATCCTGCCCCTCAATCCCTCAACCGCTGCAAAAAATGAAAACATTTCACACTCACCAACAAAAATGTGAAAGCATACAGAAAAATGAGATGCACAGCAACGTGGCACAACACAGCATGGCACAGCAACCATCAGCAGAGTAGTTGAAAAATCACATGTGGGCCTATAAGGTTATGCTCATGCGTGACCTATATTTCACATGCCTAGGACGCACGTCTATGATGCAATCTTTTTATACATGTGTACAACAGCTTCAGCGCTTGCCTTGTGTTTAGCAAATGGCTATTGTGCGCATGTGTTTGCAACCTTGTTACTGTGGATTTTCAACAGGTTAGCGGGCGGCTCATTTGCACGTGATTTCTTTTGAGCATCAGTCATTTTTTTCAAAATTGGTAACCAGCTGTGGATGTTACTTTCTTTGGGGCCTAAGTTTGTACCTGAGGCAATGGAGGGTTAAGTGACTTGCCCAAGATCACAAGGAGCAGCAGTGGGAGTTGAACCAACCACCTCTTGATATCAAGACTGATGTTCTAACCACTAGGCCACTCCTCCCACACCCGTTCTCTGCCTATGACACACCCCCTCAAAAAATATTTTAAAAAAATACTTAACGTGAGGTAGTACATGCTAACAGGCAAAATACCAAAATGCTCTAATGCGTTTTGTGGTAACCTGTTTTCAGTTTGCTAACCAAGCATTAGGGCTTAATTCCCTTTAGTATAATGTCCCATTTATTTGATATACTGCCTCTCAAAACTATATCCAAGCATGAGTAAAACCAAATGCTTGCTAAAAACTAGCACACATTTTACTCGTATCAGGGCCATAGGCCTTTTCAACTGTATAGTTTCATTGTCTCATCACTTCTGACAACACCACCAGGCAATCCAAGACCTAAAATAGTAACATAGTAAGTGACGGCAGAAAAAGACCTGTACGGTCCATCCAGTCTGCCCAACAAGATAAACTCATATGTGCTACTTTATATGTATACCTGATCTTGATTTGTATCTGCTA
This sequence comes from Microcaecilia unicolor, assembly GCF_901765095.1. Taxonomy (NCBI): domain Eukaryota; kingdom Metazoa; phylum Chordata; class Amphibia; order Gymnophiona; family Siphonopidae; genus Microcaecilia; species Microcaecilia unicolor. Next base: position 250,154,945 of record NC_044031.1, on the reverse strand, counting down.
TTTTCAGGGCATAGACCGTAGAAGTCTGCCCAGCACTAGCCCCGCCTCCCAACCACCGGTGCTGCCACCCATTTTCTGCTAAGCTTCTGAGGATCCATTTCTTCTGAACAGGATTCCTTTATGCTTATCCCATGCTTTTTTGAATTCCGTTACCGTTTTCATCTCCACCATTTCCCTCGGGAGGGCATTCTTGTTATCCGTTTTATCAATAAAAGAGTTCTCCAAGTATCCACCACTCTTTCCGTGAAAAAATACTTCCTGACATTTTTCTTGAGTCTGCCCCCCTTCAACCTCATTTCATATCCTCTAGTTCTACCGCCTTCCCATCTCCGGAAAAGTTTCGTTTTGTGGATTAATACCTTTCAAATATTTGAACGTCTGTATCATATCACCTGTTTCTCCTTTCCTCCAGGATATACATGTTCAGGTCAGCAAGTCTCTCCTCATATGTCTTGTAACTCAATCCCATACCATTTTTGTAGCTTTTCTTTGTACCACTTCAATTCTTTTTACATCCTTAGCAAGATACGGCCTCCAAAACTGAACACAATACTCCAGGTGGGGCCTCACCAACGACTTGTACAGGGGCATCAACACCTCCTTTCTTCTGCTGGTCACACCTCTCTCTATACAGCCTAGCAACCTTCTGACTATGGCCACCGCCTTGTCACACTGTTTCGTCGCCTTCAGATCCTCAGATACTATCACCCCAAGATCCCTCTCCCTGCCTGTACATATCAGACTCTCACCGCCTAACACATACGTCTCCCGTGGATTTCTAATCCCTAAGTGCATCACTTTGCATTTCTTCACATTGAATTTTAATTGCCAAACTCTGGGATTTGCAGAGACCTGTATGACTCTCTGCACTAGTCAAGTCCTAGTGTAACTGCATTGTTTCTTCACTCATTGAAGAGCAGATAAAACACAGAGCCAATCCCAGAGTTAGTCTGATAAAAAGGTCTCAGAAGCAATTTATTTATTTAACCCTTATTTCTACTTTTCCCAGTGGATTAACACTAGAATCACATTTCTGTGCTCACAACTATTTTCTAACCCTTATAAACATTCACAATCCCTCCTAAACAACACTGACCTCTCCCCCAAGGGTCTCATTTCATTTACAAAGTCAGGATTTGTAAGAAGTCTTAAATTCTCTTTCAAATGAAACTGGCTTCCAAACCATGTTTAAAGTATCCGTACACATTTCCTATGTTTGGAAATGGGGTCCTTATCTAGCATGGCTGGGCAGCTTTCTGGAGTCAGTGCAAACAGCAAGATTCTGAACTTTTCATGGCTTTGTCTGGGGGTTTAAACAAGACCAGGATCTGCTTTTCAGAGTTCCTGGATGAATGTGAAGCAATGTTGTGAGAAGCACATACTGACTGCTTACGTGCAGAAGCTATTGGATACGAGCCTGTCTCCAGCACACAGTGATCTAAGCTCGGGTCTCTGAAAGCCTCTAAACCAGTTTAATGCCAGCAGTCTCAGCCTTTCTCAGTAAATATCAGTGGTGGCTGGTGGGATTATTTTAGAGTCATTCTACTGCTAAGAATCCATCCTCACTCTTCAAGAGCAGCCTAAAAGGAAAATAGCATGATGTAAAGCCAGGAATTAAGATGGATTAACATAGACCAGTGTAATTACCCGTCTGAGTGTGACCTCAAAAGGAGAGAAGGGGAAGTGCAATCTGTTCCATTAATAATGCATATATTATATAAACAGTTTATTTGGGTTAATGGCTGCAACTTTATTCACAAACAAAACTAATAAATAACATCAGTAACCTGAGCTATGCAAAAACTGTCCCAAAATATAAGCCATCTACAATGCCATTCGCTGCAGATACATGGTAGCCCGCTATGTTTAGCAAACTAGGTCCCCATAAGTACATAAGTATTGCCATACTGGGACAGACTGAAGGTCCATCAAATCCAGCATTCTGTTTCCAACAGTAGCCAATCCAGGTCACAAGTACCTGGCAAGATCCCCAAACAGTACAATACATTTTATGCTGCTTATTCTAGAAATAAGTAGTGGATTTTCCCCAAGTCCATTTTAATAATGGTCTATGGACTTTTCCTTTAGGAAGCTATCCAAACCTTTTTTAAACTACGCTAAGCTAACTGCTTTTACTACATTCTCTGGCAACAAATTCCAGAGTTTAATTACACGTTGAATGAAGAAATATTTTTTCTGATTTGTTTTAAATTTACTACTTTGTAGCTTCATTGTGTGCCCCCTAGTCCTAGTATTTTTGGAAAGAGTAAACAAGCGATTCACGTCTAACCTATGCCACTCCACTCATTATTTTATAGACCTCTATCATATCTCCGCTCAGCAGTCTTATACAACTAAGCACTCATCAATTGGACCCCTGAGTTAGGCTGGCAAAGCCGAAACACTGGCCGTGTTGGGTCTTAATAAAATTTCATTGGAGCATCATATCCTGGTGTGGTGACTGATCACTTGGAATTGGTTCTTTTCCACCCTGTTACTGCTGTGTTCTGCTTTTGTGGAGAGTGTGAACCCAATTTGTCTTTTTGACCAGAATTGAACACAATATTCAAGATGTGGTCGCACCATGGAGCGATACAAAGGCATTGTAGCATCCTCATTTTTGTTTTCCATTCCTTTCCTAATAATACCTAACATTCTATTTGCTGTAAAGTACTGGTAAATATAAAAAACATATATATATATATATATATATATATATATATACATACATACACACACCGACCCACAAGTATAACATTATAAATTTACCATATATTAAAAAGTTTTTATTTTGAAGCTGTTGGTACATTTTTACCGACTCCACAGCCCTGCTTTACATATAGGATTACATTTGTACCCCGCGCTTTCCCACACATAGCAGGTTCAATGCGGCTTACATAGTAAATAGAATTACAAAGTCTTGAAGGAGAGTGTTACAAGTTGTAGTAAACATAGTAGTAGTGGGGTTTTGAGGATATGTAAATTGAGCATGTCAGTTTTTCAGTCCTACACAATTACAACTGGCCTAGCCTGTTTCCCTATAAGAAATTAGAAGTAGGGAGGTGATCCAGCAATCCTAAATACAGGGGCAGGGTTAAGCCCATGCAGTGGCGTAGCTAGAGGTGGGCTGTGGCCCACCCAATTTGGACTTAGGCCCACTCAAAATTGTGGCAGTCTTGCTGTGGCTGATGGAAATCCCCAAACCTCACCAGCTAAAGAATTCCTCTTCCTCAGGCAGCCAATGTCCTTCCAAACGGCAGCTGGCACCACACACCGGCCCCTCTGCACATGCTCAGTTTTCATCCATGTGGAAGAACTGAGCATGTACGGACTACTGGCAGTGGCATCAGCTCGAGTCAACTGCTGCCAGCTGCTGTTTGGAACAGCACCGGCTGCCCTAGAAGGAAATCTTCAGCTGTGCAGTTTGGGGATACCCACCAGCTCAGGTATTCAATATTTTGTGTTTGAGGGTAGGGGGAGGGGCAGAATGCAGACAGCAGAGCGTATATAGAACCAAAGCTCCACACAATACTCAAGGTCTTGTTGTATTATGAATTCCTATAGACACATTATTTATGATACCCTCTTATTTTCCATATCATTCCTAATAATTTCTAATATTCTATTTGCTTTTGATCACTGCCATACACTGAGCCAAGGATTTCAACATATCATCCTCAATGACTAAAAATCTTTTTTTTTTTTTTTTTAATAACAAAAAAAGATTTTTAGCTGGGTTATATATTGTTTAGTCTGGTGGAATTGTTGGAAAAATGCCAGTATGTCTAAAACTCAACATTGCCAGAAGGGGGGACATTTCGTAGGTGTGACGTTAGCGTGACATCTGCAGTCTTACGTGATGAATGTCTCCAGTCCATAAAGGATAGCAAAGCGATTTCCTACTGGCGAGAAGAAAAAGGTATAGAATTAGACCTGCTTTAAAAGCATTTAGGGGAAGAAGACAACTTGTCTTTTGAGCCATTTGCGATTTTGACGAGTTGGAGAGCTAGAAGCAGTGGTTCTTGAGAAAGAGTTGGAGTGTTGTGTTACATTTGTCTGTTTGCCCCAGTCTCAACCTTGCTCTCTTTATATTTCCTGCCATGCCTCCTCTGTGTCACACCTCCTCGGGTCCTTGCCCATACCTGCTAGCCCCTCCCAGCCACACCTATCCCTTCCCCCTGTATCTCTCCCCCTTCCCCCATCCCCACCCCATTATACCCACTTACCTGCTCGTCCTCTGTCTCTCAGTGTTCTTCTGTTTATCCAGTCCCAGTTTGTGCTCTATGCTACTGCTGTGTGTGTGTGAGAACTGTTTGTTGGTGGTAGGAGAATGAGTGATTTGTGTTGCAGCTGTGTGTGAGGAGTAGCTGGTGTTGGGGGGAAGTGAGTGATTGCTGCTGCTGTGTCTGTGAAGACTGTTTGCTGGTAGTGGGAGAATGCTGGGCATTGTCTGTTGGTGAAGGGACTCACTAGGGCCCAGATGCTCAGAAGCACTAGATGCCATTAGAGCTGGACTAGTGCCAGCATTTGTTACCGCAAAATGTTCAGAGCCAGCTCTGAACACTAATAGCATGCAAATACATGCTAAAAAGGGGCCAGTAATATTCCTCCCAATGCTCAGCGGGCAGTGTGCCAAACAAGGGCACTGCTCCTGTGGCAAACCCTATGCCAGCTCCGAGCTGGCGCGATAGGGTTTGGCAGGGCATTGGGGAGGAATGGGGGGATCCTGTTCAGCATTCATTTGCATACTTCCAGGCCTCCCACCCCCCATAAGGATGTAAGGCCTGGTGATCCAGTTGACCCCAGGACCCTCCCACTCCCAGAAGTAACATTTAAGGTGAAGGAAGCTACTAGAGCTAAAAGAAAATCCTTCAGAAAATGGAAGAAGGATCCAACTGAAAATATTAAGAAACAGAATAAGGAATGGCAAGTCAAATGCAAAGCGTTGATAAGGAAGGCAAAGAGGGACTTTGAAAAAAAGATTGCGTTAGAGGCAAAAACACATAGTAAAAACTTTTTTAGGTATATTAAAAGCAAGAAGCTGACAAAAGAATCAGTTGGACTGCTAGATGACTGAGGGGTAGAAAGGGCACTCAGGGAAGACAAAGCCATAGCAGCGAGATTAAATGAATTCTTTCTTCAGTATTCACTGAGGAAGATATGGGAGAGATACCGGTGCCACAAGTGGTATTCAAAGCTGATGAGACAGAGAAACTGAATGAAATCTATATAAACTTGGAAGATATAATGGCACAATTTGACAAATTGAAGAGTAGCAAATCACCTGGATCGGATGATATTCATCGCAGAGAACTGATAGAATTGAAAATGAACTTGCAGAACTACTGTCAGTAATATATAATTTATCTCTAAAACCAAGCATGGTACTAGTGTCCCACATGTGTAGAAGTTTTGGGGAGATTGAAATGTGATGTATAACTCTTTTTGTAATCTCCCTCTAACTATAACGGTCCCAAGGTGGGAAGTAGCTTTTCATCTGCTCTGAGCTTTCCATATCTAACTTTTTTGCTCTCCATTCTCTCCCCCCAGTATCAGCCACTGCACCTAGAAAGCCTGGAGCCAGATGGACTCCACTCTTGTCATAGTCTGCAGGTAAGCACAGCCCTCTAATCCAACCCTTCCCCTTCTGCTAAGAAGCAGACCTGAGATATGTTCTGCCCTATGTATCTGCTAACCAAGGACATAATCCAGATTGTCCTTTACCATTGGGATAAGTCCAGTGAAACAAAAATGTACATTATTAGGATAATGCCCGACGGCCACTCCAGATTCAGATCTCCAGATAGGGCTGGCACTGAATATTGATTATTGACCATTCTGTTATTATTCTATCTTTCATTTATTTACTTCTTGTCAACTGCTTTGATCAGATATTTCTCTCCAAAAGGAAGTCAAACAATTTTTTTTAAATATTGCACTGTGTCTTCACTGGCCCGATGAAGAGAAGATAAACCTCAAAAGCCTACCATAAAAATACTAAGCTAGCCCCCCAAAAAGGTGTTACTTAAAACTGGGTTGTAGACCTTTTTTTCCACATATCCAAGTGGACTAACACGGCAATCACAATTTTCTGATAATTATAAAGCAAAATCACAGAGTAGATATGAGATTTAAGTTAGTGGTCACACAACTGGCTGAATAGTTTTTCTATTTATAGCAATTTTGGTTGGTTAAAAAGAACAGTTTATCCTTCCTGTCTAAACAAGAGGGCGAAACATATCCAGATGTCTCCTAGTCTGAGAGACCCAGCTACCTATTTGACAATAGAAGATAGTTGGATATCTATCTGGTACCTTACATGTCTAGCCTTTTCCCATGGCACAGTTAGCTTTCTACTTACGTTACACAATGTCAGCAAGTGTAGCTTCAGTGTAAAATCATGCACAAAAAAATGGTGTATCTTGAACAAACATTCTTTATATTAAACAATCATGCAGCTCTCCTATTAAGCCGTTTCTCTGACATTGCAAAACTAGCATAAACAGCAGCATCAGTTAAAAAAATTACATTAAAATAATTTTTAGAACCTAGGAAATACAAATGGTTCAGTGATCAGTAAGACGTCTTTAAAATGACTTGCTGTTTTTCTCTTGCTAGAACTCCAGAGTATTAGAGCTGCGGCAGAGCGGCAGCTTTGCAGAGAAACATAATCTCTGGGTACCAGCTCTGACAACAAATCCACCAGAGTTTCCCAGCAAATGGGAAGGATTAGCAGTTGTACTGTTAAAACAAGATGTATTGATTTCTCTCATTGATATGTCAGATTTTATTTCTTCAAGTTTCGCTTTTGGCAAGTAGAAAAATATTTTGACTATCAGAAAAGAATGCAAATCAAGAAACAAATTAATTAAATGAAGAATCAGTAAGCTTGCGTGATGCTTCAAATATGCAGAGGGTAATTTTATAACAGGGTGCCTGATTTAAGAGGGCATGTGGGCACCTATTTAGGCATTATTTTATGTATCTATAAAATACTAATGGAAGCAGATTTCCTTGCATACAGTACACTCAGCTAAAGCACTACATAAGTTCACTCCCACAACCGTCACTTGCTTCCAAAGTGCGTAGTCAGTTGACAGAAATATATGATTTAGAAGCACAGAGGGTGGTCCCTCTTAAATATTACCATGCGCAGATTAAAGAGGCACAGGCACCAGTACCATATGCTAAATTGGCACAGGAATGGTCACTAGAGCTGGGGCTCCGGGTGAGGGAAATAAATATACAGTCTTGCCTCCAGACATGTTATAAAGAATTTGGGAACATAGATATTAGAGAAACCCAGTATAAATTTATGATGAGACTGTACGTCTCACCCCATAGAGCCTATAAAGCAACTTTGTGGCAGAGTGATGACTGCCCGGGATGCACGGGGCAGAAAGCACACCTAGGCCACATGTTTTGGCATTGCCCACCGGTATTAGCCTTTTGGTCCTTATTATGTGCACAAGTGTCAAAGATGTGGGGGGTTTTGTGGAATAGGCAACCTGGCTTGTTGTTTGAGATGTATGCAACCAGAGGCAGAAAGAAAACAGGCCTCAAAGCCTTTTTACGGAGAGCGGTGATGATGGGGAAGAAATCTATACTTAAATTGTGGCTCAAAGAGGAAGGACCCTCGATCCAGTTGTGGCGGGCCTACATGCTCTCATTATGCGCTATGGAACGAAAAGATTTATCTGACCTAGCATCTCCGAGGGGAGACAAATTCTTCCAGTGTTGGCAACCGTTCCTAGATACTCTAACACCCTTAGCACGGAGTAGAGTACTTAATGGTTAGGCATAAACATACTATCAGAGTATTACCTGGGGAGGAAGGGCGGGTGGGTGGGGGGGGGGGGGGGGAAGGGCAGGGGGAGGAGGGAGGGAGAGGGATTAGCTTAAGGGAAGGGGGAGAAACAGAAAAATGTGTGACGATGTGAGATAAGAGCTATATGATGGTTATGAAAATGTTATGTCCATCGTGATAAGACTGGAATGGTTAATTGTTGTCACCAATAAAAGTTTATAAAAAAAAAATACTAATGGAAGCAGCAGAAATCATGCTTACTTTGCAGGCACAGACAATTAAAGACTTCAATATATATATATACTTTGGAAGAAAGGCATGAGAAGGAAGATATGATACAGACAGTTAAATACCTCTGTAGCATAAATACACAGAAGGCAGCTCTCTTTCAACTGAAAGGAAACTCTGGAATGAAGAAGGGGCATAGGATGAAGGTGAAAGGAAGTAGAGGCCAATTGAAACTGTTTGTTCATTTTCGGCCAAAGAGCGACTGGGGATTATGTCCACCTTTGCCCTGAGTCAGAATTTAGTTTGAGGTAATCTGGTCACAAGAGACCACAGTAATTGTTAATAATAAAACTGAGATTACTAACCCAGCAGAGTGAGGGATGATATATGAAAATCAGCTTCAATTATTCCAAGGTCCCACTCTTCTTTCATGCACAAAAGTACTTCACCTCTTATATTGTAGATCTCCTTGGATTTTTCCAACCTGAATGCATGACCCTGCATTTTTTAGCATTAATCAGCTGGCAGTTTTTGTTTTTAATTCAAAGGAACAATTGTAACCGAAATAAAAAAAAAGAAAAGCCAAAAAGCATCAGAACCCAACGTGAGCTTTGCTTGTTTATATAGAGAGGTGTGGTAGCCGTGTTAGTCCACTCTTAAAGGTTATCAATAGAAATCAAACAAAATAAAACATGGAAAAGAAAGTAAGATTATACCTTTTTTATTGGACATAACTTAATACATTTCTTGATTAGCTTTCGAAGGTTGCCCTTCTTCCTCAGATCGGAAATAAGCAAATGGTCATCTCCCACACTCCCACCAAAGCGGGAAAGTCTCCCGCTGAGACACACTGCGCCAATCCACTGCCGCCACTTCTCTCTTGATGAGCACCTGCAGCCGCAGCAAAACAAGACCAACAAGCAAATGGAAGAAATGGATCCTCAGAGGCTTAGCTGAGATTGGGTGGCGGAGTCAGTGGGGGGAGACGGGGCTAGTGCTGGGCAAGACTTCTTGAAAATGGCAGATACAAATCAGGGTAAGGTATTGTAAAGCTCCTGGCCACTGGGTGACTCTGAAATGCAGCCCTCTGCTGGCCGGAGTCTCAGTTGCCAGTCTCTTCAGAGTTCCCTTGGCTCCCAAGCCAAGCTCTGTATTGCAATGTGCCAGGCCAACTGCTCAACCACTGACAGTTCCAAACAAAATGCTCAAGGTAACCCCAGCAAGCACAGCACAGAAGCAAACAGTTCAGAACAAAGAGATCCCCTTTATCTTCCCCTCCTCAGGGTATTCTTGAACTAAGCCTGCCTGGGGCTTCCTGGCACTTGGCTTCAGGCCAGTCTGTAAAAACCTGTGCTCTTCCTGCTCTCACTGGCCTCAGGCTCCTGAGCAGGCTTCTGGCTGGTCTTCACCTAGTCCCTTGCAGGCACCCACCTCTATATCTGGGGCTCCTGCCTTACTCAGGGTGACTGCTCAGGCATGCCTTCCTTCGGCTGGAAATCCTCTCCTGTCCAGTTCAGGGTGTCCCAGTCACCCCTCTGATCCACGGGCCGTGACCCCTCGCACTCTCCTTGACTTCAACTAGGATCCTCCAGCTTTCACATATATGCAAATGAGCCAATCAAAATGCAAATTCACTTTATTAGGACTTGGATTCAGTCTTGTGGGGCACAACTTCCTTCCAAGTATCCTTCACTCGCAAATACACTGACTGAGCCCCTTTACTTTGAGAGACCGGGGTCTCAGTGTAAAACAGCCACCACCCCTAGATAGGACTTCTTCACTTGCATTGACATTACAGTCCTATCCTCCACCCCACGGCTGTTAGTTCATTTCAAACAATTCACTAGTCCATCAATAACATAGTCCTTAAGTCTGGTAAGTACCTCCCCAGCTTTCAGAGTTTCCTTCTCTCTCTCTCTCTGGCATCATCCCGGTACTCCTCATTTGTAATCCTCAGGCTCTGGGCGTTGCAGGTCCCCCCCATCTTCTCCCTTCTCTTGGCTTAGAGAGTGCTTTATATAGGGTGGCCAATAATCCACCCCATCTCTCTAGGCCTCTCCCCCTGCTTCCAGAAAGGTCCGCACCTAAAACTCTCTCCAACTTTCCAGCTTCTACTCAGAGAGTTCCCCCTGGTGGCCTCTCCAGGGAAGGACAGGTCCTATACCACGAGCACCCCCTAGCCGTCCCTTCTGGTCACTACAATGGTCTATCCTCTTTGGCTCCCTCTAGTGGCCAGATCAGGGCATATTCATGTTTCTGGTACGAGAGCACCATCTAGCGGCCTCCTCAGGGTAGGGCAACCACTGTGTTTATCACATTATACACAAAAGTAGCACATATGAGTTTGTCTTGTTGGGCAGACTGGATGGACCATGCAGGTCTTTTTCTGCCGTCATCTACTATGTTACTAAGCACGGGACCGCTGCAGCCTTCAGGCACGTGCTGTTGACTCTGCTGGACCTCTGCCCCCGGAACGGAAAATTGACATCAGCGGGGGCAGAGGATGGCAGAGCCAACAGCGCATGCCTGAAGGCTGCTGCGACCCTGTGCTTGTTTTGATGGGGCTGCTGCTACAACGACATCTGGAGAAGCAGAAGTGGCCAGGCTCCTGACACCGATAACAGATCAGCTCCCCGTTATTGGTCCTTGCCACTCTCGTGTCTGGATTATATCCTGAATACCTCCTCTCCCGACCACTAGGGTATCTCATATTATTCCTTTCTCTTCTCTGTCGTTCCCACTCTTCTTCTTGACTTTCGCACATTCGCGAAAACATATTAGTGATCTGCTGCATCATCACTTTAGCAGGTTCTTCAGATCTACTATAATCTCCAGCCTCATCCCAATTCTTCTGCAAGATTCTTTTTGGGGAGGATTCCCACGGAGCTAATTCCCTCTCTTCTCCAGCCCAACGGATTGCTGCCTGTATCAACTCTGAAAATTGTATTGCCGGGTTATCCTCACTCCTTTTGGAAACCTCTCTCTTCAAACTCTCATCCCTCAGTCCGATAATGAATTGTTCTTTAAGGGTTTCATCAGGATTCCCCATTCTTCGTCTATCCCTTTTCATGATGGCTTCCAATTTCTCCTGCAAAAACACGGATGGACTCTTTCTCCCCTTGCCTATGATTGTAAAATTCCTGAATCCGGAGACCTAAAGCAACTTTGTCTCCTTACACTTGTCGAAGCAGGTCATAAATCTCCTCCACTGTACACTCTCTAGGGAGGGAATACTTTACAGTATCCAGAGCAATTCCTTTAAGATGATCTCTGACTACCTCCACCTGGTCTTCTACCAGAACATGTAAGATTCTCAGCCTAGACTTCATTTTCTCGATCCAATCTTCCACTTTAGAATCATCTGGACCTCTTGGAAAACTGTAGAAATCTGGGACCGTCCGATCTTGAGGGATGACAACAGCGTGAGTCCAAATCTGAGGGGCACGACCTCCCATTGTGTCACCTTCCATGTTCTTAAATTTTCTTCAGAGATGGTAAAGCCTCAAAAACCAAGACCCCGGGAGCACACAAAACACAGGACACTTTTTTAAAATTTTATTTTACAGCTGCACCGTACTGGCCAATGGACTTTCCAATTTTTTCCTTCACCTGTAACAGTCTCTCAGAGTTAAAGGTGTTTCATACAAATTTCCCAGATTTCCCTGATGGCACCCCCAAATTCAGGAAATATCCTGCCGACTACGCCAAATTTGTGATCAGCCTTCCCCGGTAAGGCAGGCGATGTTGCCTGTGAGTTCTCTGAAGGTTGGATGTCGGTAGTCGTGACCCACACTCAGGAACTTCCTGCCAAAACCGGAAAGAGGTACAAAATAACTAACCTCGTCTCTCGTCCTCAAAGGGCGAGAGAGGAATAAAAACTAGTTTAGGATAAATCCTGAATTTGAATGAAACCATTTGAATATTTACAAAATATAAGTTGTATTGACCTCCAAAAATTATGATAATTTGTTTTACAACAAGTTTTTTTTCTGTTTAGCTTAGCTCTGAACACTTAAATGGCAGTACAACTATTCCACATGGAAATTATAACAGCGTTTCTTGTATTCTTCCTATTTCAGGCAGGATAAGCTGTCCTTTCTACAACAACATCAGATAAGTTCCCTTTCTTACATTTATTCTTACTATCTGTCCACCAGTTGCAACTGTTTTCTTTACTGTTACTTCTCCTTGCATTTAGCAAGAATTTGATATTTTGTTTGTCCCTTTTTGTTTCTTTAGGATCCTTTTTAGTGACTCCAGTCTTCCCCTCGGGTAAGTATATGTCTAAAATTTATTTCTCAGTTCAGATTAATTTAAGTAGAACTTCCTTGGATGTTACTTAGCTGGTTTTCATTTTCTCCTTAGAATCGATGCAGTTCAATTCTTGCTTGCGTGGGGGTCCAGGCACCTCTTCAGACGCTTGGCTTTCACGTTTTTCTTCCTCCTTCACCTCACTCTTAATTAAATAAATTTGGAATAAACCCTATCTCCTTATTCTCTTTAACAAAGCTATGCTAGGGGACTTTTAAAAGGGACCACAAAATACTGGGGCCAGTACCTATTAAAAACAAAAGTAACCAAAAGAGCACCTCACTTCCAGGCCTATCCGGGTATGCCAATACAAGCATACCGCTTCCAAACACCCCACTCATTCCAATTACTAAAAGAGCATTGTTTTCCACATTTAGCTAAGTGCACTCTTTCATCCCTGTCAAACCAATGTCAACATTTTTTTTCCATACATTCGGCACTCTTTTCTGATACCAAATACCTCCCTTTTTAATTTCCCTGCTCAGACACCATGTACTCCACATCCACTCTCTTCAACAGCCTTCATCCTTCTCCCCAACTGCTCCTCCAGCCATTGCCAAGCCAACGGAACCTCGGCTTGGGATTCCAAGACCACTCAGCCAATCACAGTACTCTTAGAATTCCCATTTTTTTCATCTGCTACTATGGAATCTTAGCTGAGCACTCTAAATCTCCATTTTAATTTTCCTTTCCCCATAGAAAATAATGGGGAAAATAAATTTCCCTCTAAAAAACCTTCACCGTTAACCCGAACTACTCTGAACTTTCCAATACAATTACGCCTTTCTCTCCCTACTGGATTATGTTTTTAGTTTTCAAAAATAACCATTTTTTAAGTCCGCTCCACCATTATCTCCCCAAAAACCCCTTTAAAAATCCCGAATTAAATGAAAACTAATATCAAAAATTAACTTAACTCATCTTCTATCTACAGCATCAAATTTTAACTTTTAACCCTTAAAGAACCCCTTTTTTAAGCCCTCCTTCCAAAACACCCACTAAAAATATTTAAATTCTAAATTTAACCCTTCAGAAAAATTCAGTAAAATTCCCCGAACCCAAATCCACAAACAAAATTCAAATCCCATTAACCCCTTATTTAAAAAAAAAAAAAATCCAAATTTTCACAATTAAAAAAAAAAACAATCAAAATTTTGGGCCAAAAGACCCCTTACCTTCTTCCCGAATTTCCCCTTACTCAAGACCACCATCAGATCTGGTCCAGCTGGTCCGGATTAAAAAACGGAGCCCTTAGAAAAATCGCCCTGAAAACCGCTAAAATCCTGGAGCTCCGGTTCAAAAATTTAGCCCCAGGCCTCAGTGAGGCCTACCAGAGTTCCAAGTATGGACGGGACGTTAGTCCATGCATGCGATACTCGCGTGCACACACGGACGTCCCCCGTGCCACTCCCGACAGGCCAGGCCGCAAAATGATCCTTCTCCCTGCCGGGAACCTGACTCCTTTAGTCTTCGGCGTCCCTGCACGATCGTGGCTGGACGCCAATCAGCAGCGCTCCAGGCCCGAAACCTCCCGGTCCATTCCCCGAACACCACCCTCCCTTAATCTGGGCCCAAAACAGCGCACAAACGCCCACCGCCCATCGTCACTAGACCACCACCGTCCCTAAACAAGGCCCGAAGACACCAGAACTGCCGGTCCCTTTTCGCTACGCCCAAGGACGTGCTCAACATTCCCCGGGCCACACAACTCCCCCCCCCTACAGCATCAGGGACTCCACCAGAATGGCCGGAACCGGCAGCAACGCCCCCGGCACTCCCCAATCCAGCGTCCACATCCAGGCGCCCAGCACTAACCCCGTCAGGCTCCAGGAACCCCACAGGTATTATTATCATTATATATATATATTTTAATTAACCCCTAGGTTACAGTACCAAACCCCAGCCTTGGCTGACCTCTAGAATCCGCTACCTACGTTCCTGTGCCCGCTCTGCCGAACGCCTTTGGCTGAAATCCCATGCCCATGCTGACTTTATACATTTCAAATTCTTGCTGACCTCCTTCCAGTCTGCTCTTTTACTTGCCAAACCAGACTATTACATCCAGTTGACAAATTCTCTTGGCTCAAACCCTTGACATCTCTTTGCCACACTGAGCTCTCTCCTCAAAGTGCCTTCACCTCCAAACTCCCCTTCACTTTCCCCCCAGACTCTGGCTGAGTTCTTTCATGATAAGGTTCACATCAGAACAACCAATGAACACCTACCCTTCCAAAAGCTGCTGAAAACTTACCTCTTCAAACAAGCTTACCCAAACAACCCAACTTAACCCTTGAACTTAATTACTCACCATCAGCACTACCTATACTCTAATCCTCTCCCCCAACATCTCTTCATATTGTTCTACTCTTTATAACTTGAACATCTCTTGATACTTTGTACCATACTTTGTGTCATCTATGTGAGACTTTGTACCATACCTTGTACAATACTTTGTGTTATCTCTGTGATACTCTACCACGCCTTGTAAGCCGCACTGTAACCTGCTATTGAGCGGGAAAGAGCGGGGTATAAATGCTACAAATAAATAAATAAGATTAAACTTGAATTCTCAACAAGGTGACCTCCACCTCGCTTTCCCTTAGTCCATTCTCTCAACCCTCCAACCCCTGCCTCCATTTCTTCCTTTTCTGAAAGCACTGATTAGGAAGCTACACATCTTATTTCCTCCTTGAAACTTGTTGGATTATTTGTAGTAAATAATTAGCAGATTTTAGTACACACAGCTTCAGCTTTAGAAATGTTAATTTCTTTCTTCATCTCTCTCTCATTCACCCCTGAATGATTCACTGCTGAGTCACTTTAAAGTTGAAGTAACAAAACATCTGTTTACTCACAGTTTGTAGTTAGATTATAATCAGACAGGCTTATATATACATATTACTATACATTTGTATTATCAGCTCCTTCCATGTGCTTAGATGGTAATGGATGCTCACACCACCATAGATCCTCTCAGGTTAGGAGAGATCATGAGCTCCATGTGCTCCATGTGCTGCATGTGCTGCATCTAACCCCCACAGGAAGTTACATAGCTGTGTGACCTCTCTAAGTAATTCACATCAGAGGTCACAGAGTAATCACAGAGAAATAATAGGTGACAGGCAATGCATGTAAAATACAATTACATTCCAACAAACCCCTTCTCATGCATAACTGTCATGCAATTATTTATTCATACAAAGTCCAAGCTTTATACGCAGATTCACAAAATGTTCTCTGGGTAACGGTTTGGTCATGATGTCAGCTGTCATCTCACTGGTGTGACAATAGTGTAGACTGATGACCCTTCTTTCGCCAACTCTCGCACGTTGTGGTATTTCGTTGCGATGTGCTTGGTGCGTGACTGAACCTTGTCATTCTGTGACAGTCGGATGCAGCTCTGATTATCTTCCATTATCTGGATTGGTCTCTTTTCAGCTATTCCAAAATCCAGCATAAGTTTTTCAATCCACATCAGTTCTCTGCACGCTTCCGATACAGCCACGTATTCAGCTTCTGTAGAAGACAAACTCACAATACTTTGTTTATGACTGGCCCATGAAATTTGTACATTTCCATACATAAACACATATCCACTTGTGGATTTATAATCAGAATGATCCCCTGCCCAATCTGAATCACAGTAACATATTAGTTTTGGATTACTATTGGCTGAAATCTTTAATTTACAATCAATGGTACCCTTTAAATACCTTACCATCCTTTTAACTGCAGTCCAATCTGATTTGGTAGGTGAGCTGACCCTTCTGCTCAAAATTCCTACTGCATTTGCTATATCAGCCCTGTATGTGGTAGCTAGATATAAAAGCTTACCTATGGCTGATCTATATTGGATGTTATCTGGTAAAGGTTCTCTTACTGTTTCATCCTTCAGAAAATCAGTGATCATGGGAGTGCTTACAACTCGGGCATCTTGCATACCTAAACTTTCAATAAGCTCATTTATTTTCTGCTTCTGGCTTAGAAGATAAGAACCATCATTTTGTTTCTCAATTTCTATACCAAGATAGTATGACACATTACCAAGTTCTTTTATCTCAACATTGAGGTTTAAACACTTTACAATGTCCTTGTACTCTTGCTCACTTTTGCTTGCAATGAGCAGATCATCAACAAAAGCTAAAATGTATGCATATTGTCCATTTGTGCACCTAGTGTACAAACATTTATCTGCTTCACCTTGCTTAAATCCTAAATTTGTCAATATTTCATGCAATTTTTCATTCCAACATTTTGCACTTTGCTTTAATCCATAAAGACCTTTGTTTAATTTACACACTAGCTGTCTTTGTTTTGTATTTATGAAACCTGTTGGCTGTTCCATGTACAAGTCTTCAGTTATATCTCCGTGAAGAAACGCTGTTTTCACATCAATGTGGTTGACTTGCATGCCTTTTGAGACTGCAATGCTCAGAAGTGTTCTGATTGTCGTGTGTTTCAGTACAGGTGCAAACACTTAATCAAAATCTTCTCCATATTTTTGAAGATATCCCTTTGCCACTAATCTGGCTTTATACCTTTCCACTTTTCCTTGTGCATTCCTTTTTAACTTGAATACCCATTTGCATCCTATAGCTTTCTTGCCAGGAGGTAATTTTGTAAGAATCCAAGTATTATTTTTATCCAATGCATCAATTTCTTCTTGTGCAGCTTTATGCCATTCAGCAGCTTCTTCTGCTGGCATTTTCTCAATCTCATCCCATGTTAAGGGCTCTTGAGCTTCTGCTGACTTTGTTAGGTAAGACAGTCTTGGGGGTGGAACACCTTTGTTTTCCCTGGATGAGCGTCTGACAACAGGTTGGTCTGACCTTTCCGCATCCTCTAAATCTGAGAGTTCTTCTCCAATTGATTCCCCTTCTCCAACTGTACTGTCTTCTTCAATGATCCTTTCTGTGTCTGCTTCCTCTGCCTGTTCCTCGTTAGATACAGGTGAGTTGCTTTCAGACATCTGCCTTGGTATGGCATTTATATACACTGGCATGTCTATTATGGTTCTAGTTTCATATTCTGGATGATAAGGCTCATCTGGGATAATCCAGCCTTTATCAACCCTTTTGTTTTCATCAAAATATGTAACATGTCTTATGCCAACAATGCCAGTTTTCAGATTCAAAATTCTATATCCTTTGTGTCCTGGAGCATAGCCAACTAAAATGCCCCTTTCTGTTGTGGAATCCAGCTTATGCCTTCTTTGCTTTGGTATATGAGCATATGCTGTACTCCCAAATGTTCTTATGTGTGACAGGTTTGGCTTCCTACCATGCCATGTCTCATGTGGTGTGCGCTCAGCGCCTTTAGTTGGCATTCTGTTTTGTAGGTACACTGCTGTGAGAATGGCTTCCCCCCATAGTCTTTTAGGGAGATTGCTATCTGACAGCATACATCTGGTCATTTCCACAATTGACCTAAATTTTCTCTCTGCAACAGAATTTTGCTCTGGTGTATAAGCTACTGTTGTGATATGCTGAATGCCTTCTTGTTCTAGAAATGTGCGCATGCTTTGTGAAGTGAACTCACCACCATTGTCGGTCTGAAGAACCTTTGGTTTTCTTTCAAATTTATTGCTCACCATGGCTACGTATTTCTTCAGCATGTCTGTGACTTGACTTTTTTCTTTCAGCAAATAGGCCACACAATATCTAGAGAAATCATCCAAGAATATTAGCACAAATCTGTTATTTCCCAATGATGGGATATTAAACGGTCCACATAAGTCACTGTGTATTAAGTCCAGCACTTTATTACTCCTATTTCCTGTGTATTCAGGAAATGAGGGTCTCACACCTTTTTGAGTAACACAGTCTATGCATTTCTCCATTTTACCAGCATCTGCACTTATCTGAATGCCGGTGGCCAGTTGCTTACTGTAAAGATCCTGGATCACCTTAGAATCACGATGTCCCAGGCGGCGGTGCCAGATTTCCAGACTACATTTACCTTCATTCTTCCTTACTTGCGCCATATGTGAGGCTTCACCTGAAATGCTCAGTTTATAAACATCATTATGCATAAAAGCTTCAGCATACACTTCATCATTTTTAGAGATTGTGCACTTACTGTTTTCAAAATGAATCACAAATCCCTTCTTATCTAATGTAGATACACTAAGCATATTGCAAACTGCTTGGGGAATATACAAGACATCACTTACAGGAATTTCTTTAACTTCATTAGACACTTTGCATTTTAAGAATCCAATACCTTTTGCTTGGATCTTAGCAGTCCCTGCGTTTGCAGTTTTAAGAATACCTTCCTCTGGACACATTTCCTGAAAGAAATCCTTACAATTGGTTAAATGGCATGTGCTCCCCGAATCCAAAATCCAAGTACTTTCATTTGAATTATTATTTACCATAGTCAAGATTTTTCTGCCATTAGAAAGCCCTTGTGTTTATCTTTGTCCTTCATACATTTCCTGGTTTGAAAATTCTTTAGTTCCATTGGCTTAGGTGAGCTAGAGGGAGTGTTTTGTGTTTCCTTACACCATTTAGATACATGTCCCTCCTTTCCACATGAGTAGCAAATCAGCTTGCCCTTGGGTGGAGTTTTCCCATAGCTCCGCCCTCCTCTGTTCCTTGCCAAGAAATTTGTTTCATTTCTCTCTGACTTGCTTTGAGAACACATCTCCTCAGAATCATTTATTATGCATTCCTGCCTTAGTTTTGATGTTGCCTGTTCAAAAGATTGCCCTTCAATGGCCTCATTTACAGACCTAAAAACATCAAACTTCTTTGATAGTGAGGTAAAAAGAAATGCTCTTTTCAATGTATCACACATGGGAATTCCAGAAAGTTCTAACTTTTGAAATGAAGACATAAGATGCATAATGTGATCATTACATTTACTTTTATCCCTTAATTTGGTTTCATTCAACTCTGCCAACCAAATTGGTTGCTGCTTTGCATATGTAGTTGCATACATAGTTCTCAGTTTATATAAAATGTCCTTTGGTGTATCTTTTCCCTCCACTAATATGGCTTGTTTCTCTGAGAGAGCTTCCAAAAGCATGCACTTCACATAATAGTTTGCATTGTCCCATTCAGCCATATTTTCAGCTGTTCTGTCTTGGTCTAAGCATATATTTAATCCTTTTGCTCGAAGGAGACATATGAATCTTAGTTCCCACTGCTGATAATTAAACTCATTTAATTTAGGCACCTTGAGAGAATAGAAAAATGGTGAATTTCTTCCCTCAGCCATTTTCTTAGCCTTCTGTCTGCTGTGTGGGGGGAGAGAGAGACAGACTGAATCTTTCCTTTAAAACTTAAGAGAAAAATGTGGCCTTTTTTTCTGCCTGGTAATATTTCTCTTCTTTTTCAATTCCTGGCCCTGGGCCCATAACCCTTTTGTTGGATTATTTGTAGTAAATAATTAGCAGATTTTAGTACACACAGCTTCAGCTTTAGAAATGTTAATTTCTTTCTTCATCTCTCTCTCATTCACCCCTGAATGATTCACTGCTGAGTCACTTTAAAGTTGAAGTAACAAAACATCTGTTTACTCACAGTTTGTAGTTAGATTATAATCAGACAGGCTTATATATACATATTACTATACATTTGTATTATCAGCTCCTTCCATGTGCTTAGATGGTAATGGATGCTCACACCACCATAGATCCTCTCAGGTTAGGAGAGATCATGAGCTCCATGTGCTCCATGTGCTGCATGTGCTGCATCTAACCCCCACAGGAAGTTACATAGCTGTGTGACCTCTCTAAGTAATTCACATCAGAGGTCACAGAGTAATCACAGAGAAATAATAGGTGACAGGCAATGCATGTAAAATACAATTACATTCCAACAAAACTAACTACCTGTTCCTCTGATCCTATTCCCACCCATCTACTTAACACTCTCTCTCCTACTGTCATCCATTTTATCTGTCATATCCTCAATCTTTCACTGTCCACTGCAACTGTTCCTGATGCCTTCAAACATGCCGTAGTCACACCACTCCTTAAAAAAACCTTCATTGAACCCTACCTGTCCTTCCAACTATCGCCCCATCTCCCTCCTCCCTTTCCTATCCAAGATACTTGAACGTGCTGTTCACTGGCATTGCCTTGACTTTCTTTCATCTCAAGCTATTCTTGATCTACTTCAATCTGGCTTTCACCCCTTATTCAACTGAAACAGCGCTTGCTAAAGTCTCCAATGATTTGTTCCTGGCCAGATCCAAAGGTCTCTATTCTATCCTCATCCTTCTCGATCTATCTGCTGCTGTTGACACTGTTGATCACAGCCTGCTCCTTGATACGCTGTCCTCACTAGGATTTCAGGGCTCTGTTCTTTCCTGGTTTTCTTCTTATCTCTCCCAGCGTACCTTTAGTGTATACTCTAGTGGATCCTCCTCTACTTCTATCCCACTGTCAGTTGGTGTACCTCAGGGATCTGTCCTGGGACCTCTTCTTTTCTCCATCTATACTCCTTCCCTTGGTACTCTGATCTCATCCCATGGTTTTCAGTATCATCTTTACGCTGATGACTCCCAGATCTACCTCTCCACACCAGAAATCTCAGCCGAAATCCAGGCCAAAGTATCAGCCTGCCTGTCTGACATTGCTGCCTGGATGTCTCAGTGCCATCTGAAACTAAACATGACCAAGACTGAGCTTCTTATCTTTCCCCCTAAACCAACCTCTCTCTATTTCTGTGGATAGCACTCTCATCCTTCCTGTCTCATCAGCTCGTAACCTTGAGGTCATCTTCGACTCCTCCCTCTCCTTCTCTGCACATATTCAGCAGACTGCTAAAACCTGTTGTTTCTTTCTGTATAATACCACCAAAATTCACCCTTTCTTTTCTGAGCACACTACCAGAACCCTTAGACTATTGCAACTTCATTCTCACAGGTCTCCCACTTAGCCATCTCTCTCCTCTTCAATCTGTTCAAAATTCTGCTGCACGACTAATATTCCGCAGGTGTCGTTATGCTCATATTAGACCTCTCCTCAAGTCACTTCACTGGCTTCCTATCCGTTTCCACATACAGTTCAAACTCCTCTTATTGACCTATAAGTGCATTCACTCTGCAGCTCCTCAGTACCTCTCCACTCTCCCTACATTCCTCCCCGGGAACTCCGTTCACTGGGTAAATCTGTCATATCTGCACCCTTCTCCTCCACTGCTAACTCCAGACTCAGTTCCTTTTATCTTGCTGCACCATATGCCTGGAATAGACTTCCTGAGCCAGTATGTCAAGCTCCATCTCTGGCCGTCTTCAAATCTAAGCTAAAAGCCCACCTTTTTGATGCTGCTTTTAACT
Organism: Microcaecilia unicolor; assembly: GCF_901765095.1. NCBI lineage: Eukaryota > Metazoa > Chordata > Amphibia > Gymnophiona > Siphonopidae > Microcaecilia > Microcaecilia unicolor. Next base: position 250,133,311 of record NC_044031.1, on the reverse strand, counting down.
CCTAACCCTTATTCACTTGTTCAGAACCCTTATTTTATCATCCTCACTTTAATATTCCCTTATCTCTTGTTTGTCCTGTTTATCCTAATTAGATTGTAAGCTCTGTCGAGCAGGGACTGTCTTTTCATGTACATGTGTACAGCACTGCGTACGTCTAGTAGCACTTTAGAAATAAGTAGTAGTAGTAGTAATAGTAGTAGTAGTAAGGGCAGGAGAAATGCTGGATGTGGATGGAGGAGAGGGAAGACAGGAAGGAGATGCACATGGATGGAGAGGAGGGGAGAGAGGAGAAATGCTGGACATGGATAGAGTGGAGGGCAGGGAAGAGAGGAGAAATGTAGGGAAGGAAAGACAGAGTAAGGAGATGCACAAGGTTAGAGGGGAAGGGAGAGAGGAGACATACTGGACATGGATGGAGGGGAGGGAAGACAGAGGAGGAGATGCACATGGGTTTAGGGAAGAGAGGAGAAATTCTGGACATGGATGGAGGGGATGGGAGAGAGTTGAAATGATGGACATGGATGGAGGGGAGGGAAGAGAGAGGAAGTGAGATGAATGTGGATGGAGGGAAGGAGAGAGGACAAATGCTGGACATGAATGGAAGGGGAAAGGAAAAATGCTGGACGTGGATGGAAAGAGGAAGGAGATGCATACTGACAAGATGAGGGAAAGGCAAAAGAGGCACGTGGATGAATAAAATAGGCAAAAGCTGGATCCACTCTATACCTCCTCTAGTCAAGTCCGCAGAGGACCCAGCTTTTACCTATGGATGTAGGGCAAGAAATGAAGAAGAATGGAGGAAAGTAAAGAAATAAATGGAAAGGAAGCCCTGGAAACAGAGTTAAGGGAACAGATAGAGAACAGCAGCAGAATCAGAAACTGGGACCAACATGATCAGAAAAACAATGTCACCAGATAACAAAGGTAGAAAAAAATCATTTTATTTTCATTTTAGTGTTTGGAAGATGTCCAATTTGAGAATTTATATCTGTTTTCTTATTTTGCACTGGGTATACTAGAGCTGTAACAGCTTATAGAAATTATTTATAATGAAAAAAATCACAAGTTATTTTTTTTCTCCTATACTGGTATAGTATTTTCAATGATACCGCTTATATGTGCCACGGCTGGTATAAGGGGTGTGGTTACTGTGGGTTTGGCTACCATGGGGCGGAGCCATCAATGGTGACCCCCCCCCCCCCAATAATTAGTACCAGTACCTTTTTTCCTACAAAAAAAGCACACGTTATTAAACACTACATTATCTATGCATAATCACCTGAAGGATGTCATTAGAATATATTTTTCAAAGTGAGATTGCTTTGTAGACCCAAATTGGGAGATGGGCGCCTTTCTCTCATGGGTGCCCAAATTGGTATAATCGAAAGCCGATTTTGGGCGCCTCCAACTGCAGTCTGTCACGGGAACAAACAAAGTTGACAGGGGCGTGTCGGAGGCATGATGAAGGCGGGACTGGGGCGTGTTTATCGGCCAAGGAGAGATGGAAAAAAGAAGGGCGACAGTAGCGAGAATTTGGGTTGCTTTTTTTGGACCCTTTTTTATGAACAAGTCCCCCAAAAGTGCCCCAACTGCCCACCGGAGGGAATCGGGGATGACCTCCCCTGACTCCCCCGGTGGTCACTAACCCTCTCCCACAAAAAAAACAAAAAAAACTTTAAAAACTTTTTTTCCAGCCTGTATGCCAGCCTCAAATGTCATACCCAGCTCCATCACAGCAGTATGCAAGTCCCTGGAGCAGTTGATAGTGGGTGCAGTGGACTTCAGGCAGGTGCACCCAGGCCCATCCCCCCACTACCTGTTACACTTGTGCTAGTAAATGGGAGCCCTCCAAACCGCCCCCAAAACCCACTGTACCCACATCTAGGTGCCCCCCTTCAGCCATAAGTGCTATGGTAATGGTGTAGAGTTGTGGGGAGTGGGTTTTGGGGGGATTTGGGGGGGTTCAGCACCCAAGGTAAGGGAACTATGGACTTGGGAGGTATTTTAATTTTTTTTTTAAACTTTTTACAAGTGCCCCCTAGGGTGCCCGGTTGGTGGCCCCCTAGGGTGCCCGGTTGGTGGCCCCCTAGGGTGCCCGGTTGGTGTCCTGGCATGTGAGGGGGACCAGTGCACTACGAATCCTGGCCCCTCCCACGACCAAATGCCTCGGAGTTGTTCGATTTTGAGCTGGGCGGCTTCGGTTTCCATTATCGCTGAAAACCGATACCGCCCAGCTCAAATCCGCCCAAATCCGATGCATTTGCCCGGCACCAACCGTATTATCGAAAAAGATGGACGCCCATCTTTTTTGAAAACATGGTCTGTCCCTCCCCTTCGCGAACCCGTCCTCGGAGATAGTCACCCATGGAGATATGTGTCCGCGTTCGATTATGCCCCTCTATGTTATTCATATTCTTGTATAATTATTAATTGTATCTTTACTCAGCTATGGCAAAAGCCAGAGCGGAATATTGTAAGCCACATTGAGCCTGCAAATAGGTGGGGAAATGTGGGATACAAATTCAACAAATAAATAAATAAATTTAATACGAATTGGAGAAAAAGTTTCTTCACTCAACGTGTAATTAAACTCTGGAATTCGTTGCCAGAGAATGTGGTAAAGATGGTTAGCTTAGCGGGGTTAAAAAAAGGAAAAGTCCATACACCATTATTAAATTGACTTGGAGAAAATCCACTGCTATTTCTGGGATAAGCAGCATAAAATGTATTGAACTTTTCAGGATCTTGCCAGGTATTTGTGACCTGGATTGACCACTGTTGGAAACCAGGATGCTGGGCTTGATGGACCTTTGGTCTGTCCCAGTGTGGCAATACTTATGTACTCAATTGCCTGACCTAATGTTTAATGTTGATTTTTTTTTTAAAGTTGAATTGTCAATTTAAAAAAAAGTGTGCGTGTTGGTTTGTGATCCGCATAGAAATTAGGGTTGAGTGGAATAATATTTTTTTAAATAAATAAGAGCAGCTGCAGTACGCCACAAGATGCAGTTGACTGTCTGCAGACTTCTCCCCCAGCAGAAGAGAGAGAGAGGTAGAGCTGTAGTTTCTGCTGGTGGGTGTTGGGCCATGGTAAAATTCTCTCTTGTATATCATGACAATAGAGAGGAAAGTGAGCTGAAAAGAGCCAGGCTGACGCTAGAGGCAAGTTTGCTGTTGTGCCTTACCAGCCTTGGTGCTTGTTGTGTCTTGAGTGCTTCCTGGATCATCTTGTGGGAGCCCTTCCATGGTAAAGGAACTGCCAAAACTGACTGGGATGACTGCTAGCCAAGCCCCCACAGTAACATCATTCTTAGTTGCAAGATGAAAAGAGCCGGGCTGGCTCCGGAGGCAAGTTTGTGTTGTGCCTTACTATTCTCCTTACCATCCTTGGAATTAGGTCAAATTAATTTGTCTCAAACGGGGAACCAAATGCAAATAATCTACACAAAAAATGTCCCAGAGTTATAAGAAACTGTCTCAGAGGGGGGCCAGCTCCTCCTGGACACTCATTGAGGGGAATAACTTTTTTTCCCCCACCTCTCCCAGGTGGAGGACTTACCCAAGAAAATCACTCGCACAACTGGTTGTCAACTTCAACAGCTATTTGCTTTAGTTCTCTTACTTAATTCAGCAGTTAGCAATCTGGACCAAAGCAAGCAGAGTGCAACTAACAAGATTCGAAGTTCCGAGAGAAGAGGACATTTCTCTGGTAAGCGAACGCTATTTTGCTTTGTGCTTTGGGAACTTAAAGATTGGGGTTTAAAGGAGGAATTGTAGGTTAGTGTTAGGCAAAATAAAAATATAAAAAACAATTTTATCAACTAATCTCCATAGGCTTTTCCACTTAGTTTTAAAATCTTTGTACCACAGCATTAACAGATAGAATCTAGCAGGCACAGCAGGATCTAGTTTAGTTGTTACATCTGTGGCCGTGACCACCCTCAGACTTACCCTGTTTCTGGGGGTCAGTGGCTGTGCTGGCTTCTGCTTGTCTCTGTGTCTGTCTCTGTCTTAGTTTCTCTCTGGCTCTGTGTGCTGATTGCCCTACTGAACCTCACCTGTGTGGGCTATGCCTTTTCCAAGATGGCTGCCGCCGACTCCTCTATGCCAGTATCCAAGATGGTTCCCGCTGGGCTGACTTCTCTGTGTGTCAAGCCTCTGTTTGGATGCAAGGTGATTGCTGCAGCTGTGCCTCTGGTGTGGAAGGGCTTTATTAATCACTTAGAGACTACAGCCCTAGCCCTTTGCATTTCATCTAGGGCCCTGGTGTATAGAGTGCTCTGTACACTGTTTCAGTGTTTGCTCTGTGTGAGTGTCTATGTTTGACTAGATAGCTTAGGCACCGTGTGGCTTGTTAGCCTGTGTATAGCTTTGCTAGTTCTCTGTGTTTGTTTCCAGTGTATGACTTGTTAGCTTGGGCACAGCTTTGTTGTTACCTGGTGTATAGCTTTACTAGTCTCCTGAGTTACCTAGTGTATGTTTCTTGTGTATGACTGGTTTGCCTGGGCATAGCTTTCCTATTAGCTTGGGTACAGTCTACTAGTCCTTGTGTCTAACCTGCCGACTGCCAGAACCTGGACATTCCCTGCCTGGCTGCCTTGCCTTCGCCGAAGTGCCAGGGGGCACTCCTGGATCCTCATGCCTGCTGTTCCTGCTTGCAAGTTCCAGTTCCGGTTTTTCCTGTAAGCCCTGCCGGCCGCCCGAACCTGAGGGCTCAACCCTCGGGGAAAGGTGGTCAAGCATAGGTGAAGCCTAGGTCCAGTGTGTTCCAGTCCAGCGGGTTCCGCTCCAGTGTGTTCCAGTCCAGCGGGTTTTACTCCTGTATGTTCCAGTCCAGCGGGTTCCGCTCCAGTGTGTTCCAGTCCAGCGGGCTCCACTCCAGTGCGCACCCGTCCAGTGCGTTCCAGTTCCGTGTATTCCTGTGTAGAACTCCAGTCCGGGGTTCCGGTCCAGTTTTGTCTTATCTCTACCTTGGAGGTGATCTTGCCTACCACTGCCGCTCCACGGTAGTGGCCCACGGACTCACAAACCCAGTGCTCCCAGGGAGGAAGCCTGACAGTATGCCAAGGTCCTCGAGCACGCGACATTAGTCTCCCGATAGTGAGGTAGCAAAAGAGACCGTAGTAGATTAGGTGTCCTTAAATAAAAATAAAAATCAGACAAAAGATTGCAAATTAATACTGTCAAGTACTGAGCATTGGATTTTCTCTTTAAATGCTATTGAACCATATGGGTTGAATGCAGAAGTTGAGTGGATGACGATTCTGTGAAAGTTTGTTTTTGATTGGCTGCGACGGCTGAAGGCTGTGCCGGAAGAGAGATGTTTAAAATGACACGGCTGCTATTTTTTTTTGCTGAGCCTGACTGGGATGACTGCTGGCCACGTCCCCTGACATCACTCTTGGGCGCAAGCTGAAAAGAGCCAGGCTAGTGCCAGAGGTGCAACAAGCTGGAAATGCGAGGCCTCCTCCGTTGTGCAAGCACAGGAGCGTAACTAAGGAGCTCCTTAGGGTACTCTTTCACTGGACTTGGGGGGTGTTAGAAGGTATTTCTGTATTTTGTACAAATGGCAAGGTAGTGACGAGGAGGGGTAGATATGGGCAGTTGTCTCCCCATCCCCACACCTTCATCCACACCTCCCCACTAAACACACAGAGCTTTACACTCTCAAGTCAGAGATGGATATGTACTTGAGGCTGTTCACACCCCCCCCCCCCTCATAAAGTATTCTCATGTACCTAGCTCTACAGCCAGACAGCCCTACCATCCTAACTAGGCATATTTTTAGCATGTGTCTTTCCAATGATCTTCTCACTCAGACATGCATGTTTCTGAAAGGATGAAAGCAAAACATTCCAGTGTGTTACTTTAGAAGAGCATATTTTTCAGTTTGTAAAAACTGTTATGTTAGCCACCCTCCAGTTGTCAGGTACCATAGATGATTTTAATGATAGGTTACAAATTACTAACAATAGATCTACAATTTAATTTTTGAGAAGACTAGCTACTTTTTTTTTTTTAACCGTTGGTTATACTTCTTCCCTATACATTGCAGTACCCATTTTGGCTATGGCCACTGTTTAACTATTTGTGGGTCATCAGATATGATCACCAAAAGGTGTTCCTCTCCTGGTCAGTGTGCATCTATATTTAGGGTTACCATATTTGCAGAGACAAAAAAGAGGACAGAAAAAAATAAAAATGGTTGCTACTTTTGAGAAATATTTAATCGTAGTTAATGAACACACATCAAACAGTGACTTACAGTACAGCAGTAGAAGATCTACTTTTCAAGAACTTCTGTATTTGAATTTGACGGAGTCTGCGCCCAAGCGTACTTAACAGAAGAGTGCTTATTCCTCAACAACTTTGGCTGCCTTCTGAAATACGTGTGAAAGTCTTTGCATGACATATGCTTAAAGTCGTGCTGCATGAACAACATTCCTTTGACAGATTCAACCAGCAGTGGAACAGAGAGGGGATCAAAGCCTTTCTCTCTCTTTAGCACCCTAATGTATCCAGACTGACTAATAAGCCAGAGATGGTCTCATTAAGTGGGTAGGTCATAGGCACATAAAAGAAAAAGAGGCCATTTCCCTAAAAATTAAAAATCCTGGAGGACATATCGGAAGACATCTTAAAAGAGGACACAATGGTAACCCTAACCAGCCCATTCCTCTGGAAGTTTTGTGATCCCAAGATCCTTGACTCTGGTATGTGCAAGTATGAATACTAAACCAGTTTCTCAAGGGTTCAGAGGTGGTCACAACCAACATAGTACTAATGTGAACCTCTCAAAAATACTTTATTCTCAGTTGGGTCATTATTTTGGCTTCATCGATGTGCATACTTGCTCTCTATATATAGAAACATACACATATAAGAAAAATTACTAGGAAATAAACGACCTGAGATCAGGGTATAAGATTAAATGGGGAGGAAAGAAAAGAGCAAACTCTTACTGTGAGCAAGATGACAGACGCTTGGGACTACCCCCCCCCCCCCCTCCCGACGTCCGTTTCCACAGTGACACAAAGCATTCTCTGCCGGCCGAAGCGGGAACCAAGGGGGCACAACCCCCCCCCCCCCCCCCCCGAAACAATAAAAACACGCCTTACAACTAGTCAACAAGTGAGGCCCAGTAACTCGATTTGAAAGGTCACAAAGTGCCAACGAGCGTTACAGGGATGGCAAAGACCTTTCCGCCCCTTGCCCCAAGAATCCACCCTAGAAATACAGGCACAGAAGCTGAATGCGCGGGCAATTCTATCATAGGTTATGAACACTATACGTGCAAAGGGAAAGCAAAAAGCTGCCTGCGTGTGTGTGTGTCTGTGCGTTGCCAGGCTGCCTCGCTGGAATCCCCGGGGAGGGGGAGGGGCAGGAAAGTGCTGACTATCCCGGTAACAGCAGGACTGGTGCAGGCAGCTCTGCAGCCAGAAGAGGAAAAGGTGAAAAGAAAGACGTCCCTCCCCTCCTCCCGGGGAAAGTGCGCTGGGACTGGGAGCTCCGCTTCCCTCCTCCTCGGTGGTTGAGGGCAGGATGAGCCGCACTTCTCGGAATCTGCACTACGTTGGTCAGAGCTGAGGGAGCCGGGGAGCAATGCCCGCCCTGCATGGGGGAGCCGTCCATCGCCAGCACGGGGGTAAGTAAGGGGAGGGAGGAAAGAGTGACACCCCGATCCCCACCACGCTCGCGCGTGTTGGGGCGGTCCTTGCATTGGAAAGTGTTACACTTGTCCGCTGCCCACCCACCTGTTGTGGCTCTGAAACAGATTCGGCGTGTGCTGCTGTTTACGGCTCATTTTCTTTGCATCATTCTTTCCCCCACTCCAGCTTTAGCTTTATGTTTCTGGCATATTTTCAGGGACGATAAAACCATACCACCACCCTGCTTGTAGCTGCAGTTATTTGGGGGGCAATTCTGTAAGTAGGCACGCCTTTCAGGCTCCACATGCCACGCAGTGAAAGCTTATTCTATAACAGCGACTACTCTGGACGTCCAGATTCCATTATTGAACACTGTCGCAACCAGGCATCAATGTACCTACATGTACTGCCCACAGTTAGGTGGACAGTACACCATAACTGCTGCTGCATAAATGTGGCAAAGGAACATATAACTTACAGTATTTTGTAAGTGTTGCGCTTAAGTGACAGCACATCCATGGCCCTCCCCTTCTCCACCCATGTGAATGGCCCCTTGCATTTACATACTATGCCAGAGTTGGTTCCCAAACCTGATCTTGGAGACACCCCAGCCAGTCAGGTTTTTGGGATATCCACAATGAATATTCATGCTGTTAATCATTGACAACCGTTACCAATTTATTGACAATCTTTATTTAAACATGTTATCTCTTTATCATATATTCACTGCTGTTTGAAAATTCCTCAAACACTATCATTCATCTCTTCCACATTCAAACTATATAAAATGTCATAAATACAATCACATATAGTGCATCACCTCCAAAGGATTATAACAAACACAATCCTGAATACTTAAATGGTTCAAACAATTTACATATATCTATAACTTCACTTTCATCAATAGTCCCAGGTCACTCCAAAGATATTTCTCCTATAGGTTCACATTATGGTTTTCAACGTCTTTAGAACCTTGTTCGATCAATAGAAGTCCATGTAAGCATTTATCACACTGTAACCTGTAATCTGAAATATTTATCAACTTGATCATCTTAATTGTGTAGCCATAACCCTCTTCGGGTAGTCAGCCTCTAGACTTTTTTCAAAGTAATTTCTTCATAAGGCAACAGATTTGTGTCCTTACAACACGTTACTCTCCTATTCTCATTGAGGAAACCACGATGCGACCCATCGCATTGTGGTTTCCTCAGTAAGAAGAGAGTAACCCAGTTATAGAGTTACCTGTTGTGTGTACATTTCACGAGTTTCCCTGTTGTGTTCATTCAGGAACATTTCTTGATAATGATAAGGCAGGACTGGCAGCAGTCACTACATTTTCACACAATGAACTAAAAAAGAAAGAAATTGTCACAGCTACAAAAATAATTGTATATCAGTAAAAACATTATGGGAGACAGAGAGGCATATTTTCAAAGCACTTTGGGAGGCTAAGTTCCATAGGTTTCTATGGAACTTTGGGAGGCTAAGTGCTTTGAAAATATGCCTCAGAGGCTATGGGTTTGGGCTGTGTGAGGCCGCACTACTGTGAACTGGTGACCATGAGGCATATTTTCAAAGCACTTAGCCTTCCAAAGTTCCATAGGTTTCTATGGAACTTTGGAAGGCTAAGTGCTTTGAAAATATGCCTCCAAGTCTCACTGCATACTGCGGTGAGGTTCAGTATTGTAAAATGTGTGTGCGTTCCACAAAAAGTTTTATCGCAAAATGTGGCAGACTTCAGTAAGAACAGTTTTGATGTTTCTGATGTTTGACATCTCGGGGGTCATGTTCCAAGCTTGTGATGCAGAGATCCCAACAACGAAGAAAAAACCAATCAATTCCATGAGGAACAACAGAAGCAAACAAAAAGGTGGAAATGACCAGAGCAACGAGGCAAGGAAAACCACATAATAAGGGTTTATTATATAAAATTCAAAATAAACAGCTTTCACTTAAAAACAGCACAGAAATTGGAGTGACAGGCTTCACTGGAATGTGGACTCAACATGGGTCCGTGTTTTGGCCTATGCCTTCATCAGGAGTCCGGGCAAAGGGCCAGATTGAAGCAAAGTACTTAAAAGCAAGCAGCAAAAACTGGTACCTGGCTCCAGATCTATAATGGAGCATGTAATTCAAAGCAGTTCACTCCAATTTCTATGCTGTTTTTAAGCAAATTGTTTATTTTGAATGTTAAACCTTGTGTGGTTTTCCTTGGCTTATTGTTCTGGTCATTCCCTATTTTTTGTTTGCTTGTGATGCAGGGATATCATTTTGTTTTATTTGATGTGTTGTCTGTCTTGCACGGGTTAATTTTATAAAGAAGGCCACCTATATTTAGGTAGCAAATACAAGTGTATTTCATTTAAATAATGACATTTACATACTAGTATGAGGATGGGTGTGCATATAGAAACATTCGATTCGAAAGTCTTCTGGACAGTTCTTTTGTGTATCAATCTAGTAAAATTTGGAATAGTATTCCCATTCAAATTTGAACATTGCCAGAATATTGGCTGTTTCTTAAGGCCTTGAAAATGAATTTATTTATTTAAAACGTTTCTGGCCCGATTATTACTAGGTGGGTTACAATAAAGCCAACATAAAAACCCACACATAAAACATTAACTGAGCTGCTTACCAAAATACATAATGCACTTAAGAACATAAGAGTAGCCATACTGGGTCAGCCCAATGGCCCATCTAGCCCAGTATCCTGCTTCCAGCAGTGGCCAATCCAGGTCACAAGTGCTTGGCAGAAACCCAATTAGAAGCACCATTCCTTGCAACCTGGCAAACATAGCAAATCGTTTTTGTTTAGAGAACAATGCGCGGGGGGGGGGGGGGGGGGGGGGGATTTATAGAATCTAAGGTCACTCTGGAAATATTGAGGTGTCTGCACAGAAAAAGAGCATACGTGCCAGGTGTAAGGCCGTGTAACTAGGGGAGGGGGGAAGCAGGGCAGGTGGCGTGGTAGCGAACAGCACTAGAGGAAGGCTTCTACTGGCGGGGCTTGGGGACCCCCACCCAGGGGCGGCCCAAGGTAAGATGCCGCCTGAGGCAGGGCTGAGAAGCTACGCCCGTCCTCCTCCATGGTCTGGCATCTCCTCCCTTCTTTCCTCCTCCCACTTCCCCGAGTTCGTTCTTTTTCCGTTTTTCAAAAGGCAGCGGCGGCAGCGATTCCCATATGCTGCCCTGCCACCAACATCGGACTGTTCTCTACTGTGGCCCGCCTCCGTTACATCAGAGAGGTGGGCCGCAGTAAAGACAAGAGGCCGGTGGCAGCGGCAGGGCAGCGTTCGGGAATCGCTGCTGCCGCCTTTGGAAAATGGAAAAAGAAGGTAAACTCGGAGAAGAGGGTGGAGCAAGGAAGGGGGAGATGCTGCCCGAAGAAGAATGCTGCCTGAGGCCCCCGCCTCAGTTGGCCTAATGGTAGGGTCGCCACTGCCCCTGCCAGCCCAGGTAGCCTACCTCCCTACTTTGGCCAGCACAGAATATCCAGAATCAGTGGTGACTAGAGCCTGTGTGTATGCAAAATGTAGGTCAGGCTTGAAAACATTTTTTTTTAAAAGACCTGTCACAATATCTTAGCTTTATACATGAGGTCTAAATCATTTGACACAAGGTGGCTCATGGTATTTGTTGTATAAGGCTGAAGGCATTAGGCTGTTCTTTCTCTTCTTTTTTTTTCCACTTTAAGGTTAATTGGGTTACTTTTGTTTGACTTTATTTTTATCTAATTTGATTGCTTCTGATTTTAATTTGTTTTCCGTAAAACACTCATCTCTTGTTAAAGAGAGGTATAGAATTTGTCAATAAATTAAACTATGTGGATAGTGATGATATTCAGTCACTCTCTGGATAGCTAAAGGAATAAAGTTAGAACAGCTGTTTTGCTATCCTAACTTTATCTGGATAGTTATCCCATTAGCAGACTGAATACCACCCACTATCCACATAACTTCTGTCGTTGCCCTCACTTCGCTGCTATACCATTCCGGGACTATCCAGATAGTGTGGGCCTACCTGTACTGATATTCAGCAGCACTTTCTGGATAGTGCCTCTGAATATCAGTGGATATCTGTTGCTAAGGGAACTACAGTGGGGGAAATAAGTATTTGATCCCTTGCTGATTTTGTAAGTTTGCCCACTGACAAAGACATGAGCAGCCCATAATTGAAGGGTAGGTTATTGGTAACAGTGAGAGATAGCACATCACAAATTAAATCCGGAAAATCACATTGTGGAAAGTATATGAATTTATTTGCATTCTGCAGAGGGAAATAAGTATTTGATCCCCCACCAACCAGTAAGAGATCTGGCCCCTACAGACCAGGTAGATGCTCCAAATCAACTCGTTACCTGCATGACAGACAGCTGTCGGCAATGGTCACCTGTATGAAAGACACCTGTCCACAGACTCAGTGAATCAGTCAGACTCTAACCTCTACAAAATGGCCAAGAGCAAGGAGCTGTCTAAGGATGTCAGGGACAAGATCATACACCTGCACAAGGCTGGAATGGGCTACAAAACCATCAGTAAGACGCTGGGCGAGAAGGAGACAACTGTTGGTGCCATAGTAAGAAAATGGAAGAAGTACAAAATGACTGTCAATCAACAAAGATCTGGGGCTCCACGCAAAATCTCACCTCGTGGGGTATCCTTGATCATGAGGAAGGTTAGAAATCAGCCTACAACTACAAGGGGGGAACTTGTCAATGATCTCAAGGCAGCTGGGACCACTGTCACCACGAAAACCATTGGTAACACATTACGACATAACGGATTGCAATCCTGCAGTGCCCGCAAGGTCCCCCTGCTCCGGAAGGCACATGTGACGGCCCGTCTGAAGTTTGCCAGTGAACACCTGGATGATGCCGAGAGTGATTGGGAGAAGGTGCTGTGGTCAGATGAGACAAAAATTGAGCTCTTTGGCATGAACTCAACTCGCCGTGTTTGGAGGAAGAGAAATGCTGCCTATGACCCAAAGAACACCGTCCCCACTGTCAAGCATGGAGGTGGAAATGTTATGTTTTGGGGGTGTTTCTCTGCTAAGGGCACAGGACTACTTCACCGCATCAATGGGAGAATGGATGGGGCCATGTACCGTACAATTCTGAGTGACAACCTCCTTCCCTCCGCCAGGGCCTTAAAAATGGGTCGTGGCTGGGTCTTCCAGCACGACAATGACCCAAAACATACAGCCAAGGCAACAAAGGAGTGGCTCAGGAAGAAGCACATTAGGGTCATGGAGTGGCCTAGCCAGTCACCAGACCTTAATCCCATTGAAAACTTATGGAGGGAGCTGAAGCTGCGAGTTGCCAAGCGACAGCCCAGAACTCTTAATGATTTAGAGATGATCTGCAAAGAGGAGTGGACCAAAATTCCTCCTGACATGTGTGCAAACCTCATCATCAACTACAGAAGACGTCTGACCGCTGTGCTTGCCAACAAGGGTTTTGCCACCAAGTATTAGGTCTTGTTTGCCAGAGGGATTAAATACTTATTTCCCTCTGCAGAATGCAAATAAATTCATATACTTTCCACAATGTGATTTTCCGGATTTAATTTGTGATGTGCTATCTCTCACTGTTACCAATAACCTACCCTTCAATTATGGGCTGCTCATGTCTTTGTCAGTGGGCAAACTTACAAAATCAGCAAGGGATCAAATACTTATTTCCCCCACTGTATCTGGGTAACTGTGGGCATGATCGAATATTTTCCTTTGAGTATCAGAGCCATAGCATTTGAGGCAAGCAGGGCTGAAATTACATCTGGGGCTTCCCTAGATATGGGATCTTCAGGCCCCTTCCTCATGTTCCCCAACCTATAGCTGACCTTTGTGCTTGACATAAAAAAAATGATCCACCAGCAGGTAGGGAATGGAATGGAATGGAATGGAGCCTTCCTAAAATTCAGAGGGAAATACCTCTTCAAAGATCAGGGGTTCCCCCCCAAAAGCAATAGCAGCAGTTGGGAAAACACCAGCAAGCTCCTCTCTCATTCCCGTCACCATCCCCACTAGTCTCTTTCTTTCTCTCTTCCTGTCAACTCCCCCTCTTCTCACCACTCTTTCTCTTTCAAACCACCCATCCCTACATTTCTCTCTGTTTCTCTCAAATCCCTTGTTCCCACCAGTCTCTTCCTTTCCACTCCCCTTATCCCCAACTGTCCCTTTCTTCTTCCCTTTGCCCCGGTCTGTACTTTGTTTCTCTCTGTTCCTCTACTTCAGCAAGGCAACATTTCTCTTCCTCCTCCTCTAAGCAGGCAAGCAAGTTTTTGGCGCTGCTTGAGCTAGGGTAAGACCACCATCCACCTTCTCTCTGAATTCCCCTCTAGTTACTTTTAGTTGTAGTCCAGCTCTAACAGCAGCAGCTCCTGTCACCTCCTTGATGGGTCAGACTGGCAGGTATCAAGCCTCTCTCATTTGAGATTGGTATCCTTCATTTCTCTTCTTGCATTATATCCTCTTACCTTGCCCTGGTCTACCACCCACCTTTGACTTCCATTGACTCTTTTGATGATCTCTCTGCTTTTATATCTGAACTTATGGTCTGCTATACACCCCTACTTGTGTTGGATGATTGCAGCCTTGTAGCCTCTAGTCATTCAGATGAATTTTTCTCTATGTAATTGGTTTGATCCAATATGATGCTTTTCCCCACACACTCTCAAGGTAATACATTACTTTGGACCTGTTTTTTTTTTTTTTCATGCAAACCCATCTTCAATTCCCAATTCCTTCGCCTCCCATCCCATTCCGTGGTCAGACCAATATTTGATTACCTTTCAAATACCTATCCTCCCCTCCACTCCTCTGGGAAGATCTGAGCCCAGCCACCATGTCTCTAGAACCATCGAGGACTTTGATTGAACTGAGCTGTCTCGTTTGATAGAAACCATTCTGCCTTTCAGACCTGAGAATTCTTTTACAATGAAAGTGGAATCTCTATGTTTTTGTCAAAGCAGCACCACGATGAGTCATTGAGCATAAGTTTCGCCCCACCTCACCCTGGTTTTATACAGGTCTGCACCTCTTAGTCTCAAGTAAGATGCACAGAACATTTCTAGCTCAAGAAAAGATCACATTCTACCCGTGCTGTTTTTCAACATAGATATAGAGAATTCTGCAAAGTTCTTTATGCAGCCAAATATTCATATTATGATAACCTCATTAACGAGACATCCAATAAGCCAAGAAACTATCAGGTTATCAACCATATTGCTTCTTCCACTGCAGACACTCCTTCCTATTCATCCTCTGTTTTGCCTCTTAATACACTAGCCACTTCATGGCAAGCCAAGTAGACCTTCAGAGGAGGAGTCCCAACACCTCGCTACCTTCTTCCTGCCTTGCTTCATCCTCTGTCTCTTCCCTCTCACTATTAGGGTCATTCCCCATCTTCCCATCCCTCCTCTCTGTGGCCCTCCATTCCCCTGCCTTGCAATTCTTGGTTGTTCTTTCCCTCCTTAACATTACACACTGTTGAGAAAGCCATGTCTAGTCTACATACTTCCTGTTCTGCACTGGACATCTAGCAAGTCTATCTAGTTTAACATCTTTCAGATACACTCCTTCCAGTAGTTCTTTCATTCCTTCGCCACAGTCTAAACACTGGTCAGGTTCCTACTTGCTGGAAACATGCACTTGTTAAACCCAATGTTGTACGATATTGAGTTACTAGTAATTAGTTACTGTAGTTAATTACGTTTTTGCATTAATCAATAAAGTAGTTAACCAATTTACTATCCCAGTAACTGTAATTAATTACTTTTGAAGAGTAACTAGCACCACATCACATGACATGACATGACAGAGGATGTGGTTGGCATGAATTGGTCAAACCTCCTTGAAATAAACATCAAGAGATGAAGTTATCAATATTCACATTATGGTTGTGTATAAGATGGATATTTTACTTCTTTATGTGCCATAAGTCTTTTACCATTAGTTTTCTTGGATGTAGTATCGGTAAAGGAAAAACAATTAGTTACTCAAAGCAGGTAACTGTAATCTGTAATCAATTACTTTTCAAAATGAGTAATGTAATTACTGTAACTAATTACTTTAAGCGGAGAAGTAACTAGTGACTGTAATTAGTTACTTTTGAAAGGTAACTAACACAACACTGGTTACACCCCTCTTTAAAAAAACACATTTACTTCTCAAATCCTGCAAGTTTTCAGCCCCTCTCCAGTCTTCCTCTCATTTCTAAGTTGCTAGAGAAAATTGTCCTGTCTCATATTTCCACGTATCAGGACAACTCACTTGCACCCCCCCCCCCCCCCATATCAAGCAGGTTACAGAATGGGGCACAGTATTGAGACATTGCTCATGGCGCTTCCTAATACTATCCAAATCTGTCTGGACCAGAAATTCTTTGTGGTTTTAGTTTCACTAGACCTATCTTCTTCTTCTTTTGATCTTGTGGATCACAGCCTACTCCTTGCTTGCCTATGTTCCATTTGTCTTTCTGGGTATGTACAGTGCATTCCATTTAAGTGCACGTTGGATAAGCGCATGCTCTGTTTAACTGCATGCCGTACTTCGATCCTGTTTTTGGCACCATCAATTTGTATGGGACAAACTTCGGTTTAGCACACAACTGATAAGTACAAGATTCGCTTATATGCATGGTTTAAGACCACTCCTCTGCAGGAAAGACTCCGCATAAGCGTACGCACAGAATATGGAAGCTGATTGGCACGTGACAAAGGGGCAGTAAATTTGAAATCTCGGTTAACTGCCACAGGTAGAATAAGCAAAAGAATGTTGTTAGAGTGTACACTGGAGTTGTCATCATCGTCGTCGCGCAACTGTAAAGACTTTTAACACTGGCTGAACGAATAGAAGTTCTTAAAAAATTAGAAAACAAACAAAGTCAAGCATCTATTGCTAAAGAATATGGTGTCAATCCCAGTCAAATTTCACGTATCTTGAAGCAGAAAGATCAGCTTCTGGATGACTGGCAAAACAATACAAATCCACACAGGAAATAAAAACGGGCGGGAAAAGCTGAGGATGTAGAAGATGCTCTTCGGTGGTTTTCTCAAGTCAGGAGCAGACAGTTTCCTGTCAGTGGTCCACTGCTTATGGAGAAAGCTAATTAGCTAGCTGAAAGTCTTGGACTAAATGAATTCAAAGCCACTGTTGGATGGTTGGAAAGATGGAAGGAGAGGAACAACATAAAATTCAAGAAACAGCATGGTGAAAAACAAGATGCTGATGACTTTGGTGCTGAAAATTGGGTTGTTTCAGTTCTTCCTACCATCTTGAACGAGTTTGCACCTCATGACATTTTCAATGCTGATGAAAACGGTCTCCACTGGCGAGCGATTCCTGATGGAACACTTGCATTCAAACAAGCTGAAACTACAGGAAGTAAAACGTCGAAGGACCGACTGACGATCCTCCTTTGCTGCAATATGGATGGGAGTGAGAAGTTGGAACCACTCGTCATTGGAAAGAGCAAACAGCCCTGTTGCTTCAAGAATGTTAAACGACTTCCTGTGTCATACGATGCCAACGCAAATTCATGGATGACTGGGGAAATTTGGAAGCAGTGGCTAAAGAAGTTAGACACTAGAATGTCCGGTGTTCAGCGCTGCATATGTCTAGTAGCACTATAGAAATGATTAGTAGTAGTAGTAGTAGAATGCAGGCACAAAAGCATCAGATTTTGTTGCTTTGTGATAATTGTGCTGCACACAGTGATGATATCAGGCTGTCTAATGTCAAGGTGGTCTTCTTGCCACCAAACACTACCTCTCTGATCCAACCTATGGATCAGGGCATAATAGCCAATTTCAAACAACATTATTGGGCTCTTGTGCTACGTCATCTGATGAGCGTTATGGATGACCAGACTGGCAAGGATAAATGTGCTGTTGAACTGGCTCGTAATCTATCACTGTTGGATTCCCTACATATGCAGAAAGAAGCCTGAAATCATGTTACACAGGCAACCATTGTGAACTGTTACAAGTGGGCAAGCTTTGTTAAAGATGTGGAGAGGGACGAAACAGATGCAGCTGTTGCAAACGCGTCAGATGAATAGGTTATTGACATCCCAGCCGGTGTTACTGAAGAGGAGTTTCATCACTACGTAGCTGTTGATTACGATCTACAAACAGCTGACGACCGCACTGATGTCGAGATATGCGCCTACACGCTGATGATGAAATGAGCAGCGAGGCACATGCTGACGAAATTCAACAACTTCCTGTCACTTTGCAAGAGCGCTGAAAAGTCTCAATACCTTGCGGGCCTATTTGGAGGCCACTGGATGTCAGTGCTATGACAGTTTTTACCGTCTGGCAGACGTAGTCTATGGAACTCACAGACCCAAGAGTGTACAGAGGACTATGACTGATTATTTCAAGAAAGCCTAACATCACTTAACGGAGACTGTATAACGTCAGTTAATGGAGACTGTATATTGTATGTATAATAAACAGTACAGTACATATGTTTATCAGATGTCAAGCTTTTTTGGGTCACAACGGTTAAGTGCACGCTCTGGTTAACTACATGTATTTCTTTGGTCCCAGACCCTTGCACTTAAGCGGATTGCACTGTATTAGTTTGGTTTAAATCTTTTCTGTCAGAATGCTCATTTCAAGTTAGCCATAAGCATTCTTTTTCTAGCATATTTCTCAGCGACTGTGGCATCCCTCAGGAATTTATTCTTTCCCCTAGTCTGTTGAACATCTTTCTGGCACCCTTCGTTCTGCTTATCAAATCCTGTGGCCAGGGCCAGTCTTAGGCCGAGGCGGCCGCATAGGGCCTCGCGCTTAGGGGGGCCCGCGCGGCGTGCCTCGGCTCTGCCTCCTCCACTCCATCCTGCTCCGCTCCCGCACTGGTGCCGGCCACCCCCGCTGAGCCCACCCTCCGTCCTTTGCGTTCCTGCTGTGGCTCAGGGTTGCTGCTGCTTTCGGTTTCGAAAATCGGAGTGCGACCAGGGCAGGGCAGGCCTCCCAGTTGAAATGCTTTGACCTTTTCCTTCTAGTCCTGCCTCCTCTGACGTGCCCCACCGCCTTGCCTTTCTATTACTACTATTACTACTAGCGACGGCTCACCTCCGCCCCAGCCTTTCCATTTTCGCTCAGTGTCCCACCTTCCTGATGAGGTATTTCCTGTTTCCTCGAGGGCGGGACACTGAGCAAGAAGCGAGAAGGAAAAGGCTGTACACAGGTAGGTAGGAAGGAAGGAGCAGAAGAAGAGAGAGCGCAGTGATGGGGTCCGGGGTAGACACGACGAGTCGCGAGTTCTTTGGGCTCCTGATCTTGGTGTGTGGTGAGTTCAGCCTTGACTCTTCCCATACCTCTATCTCTGGCTGCATATGTGGGTATGTAGTTGTGCCTGAAAGGAGAAGGGTTCTGTATCTGTGGCTCTAAAATAGGGGGAGGGGGGGTCTTTGACTCAGAAAACTGAGTGAGAGGGGACTGTAGTGTTAATTTTAAGTTGGGGGGGGGACGCTTTGATTAAGTGAAATGGACTGGTAGGGAATAAATGCTACTTTTCATTCTAGGTAGTGACTCATAGGCCAACACCTAGGCTGCCTGTAGGTTTTTCTACTAGAGAGGTGGGGGTCATGTTTATCACCCAATGCTGTAAAAGAAACAGAAAACAGACATCCATGTGGTAAAGACTGGATACTATCTTGGTTGTCAGCTAGTAAAGCTATCCACTTGATGTTATTAGTGGTGTTGAAAAATGGGTTAAAGGAAATTCATATTTCTTATAAGATTACTGATTTCATAGATTGTTTGAATAACAGTGGGATGCAGGGATTGTATAAAATGACGGTGCTATATAGGATATATAGATGATGTTTAAAAAACCAGCATGACCAGTTGTTGAGACACAAAGTGCTGTTCAAACCTTTATTGCAGGCATCCACAGGTGCTGTTATTGGCATTACATATTTGTACTTGCTGGAATTGGCATGGCTTGGTGAGGGAGAGACAGCAGGAAGAGGTGCTGGAGGGAGATGGGGGAGGCCAAGAGGGATATATAAATGCTGGATCAGCTTGGAGGGTGGGGGGCAAGGGAAAGACTGATTGACTAGGTAAAGAAAGGGGGGGGGAAAGACCCTGGAGACCTAGGAGGGAGACATACTGCTGTGGGGGAGGGGAGGGGGATGAAAGAGGGAGACATCCTGGCCTCAGAGTGGGGGAAGAAGGGAAGAGAGAGGAGAGTGACAGGGAAACAAGAGATGTGAGATATGGAGGGAAAGGGATAAGAACACAAAGGTGCACCACTGAACGGGGGTGGGTGGGGGGTAGTGACACAGAGAGGGGCAATACTGATCACAGCAGGGGATAGGGAAATGCAGGCCAAGGCAAGACAAAGATATAGATGGGAAACTGCTGAATTTAAGGGCTGGATCGGAACATTTTAAGGGCAGATGCTGAAACTGGAGGAAGGATAGGGACAGGGCTACAAGTGGTAGACAGGACGTATAAGGACACAAGAGGATGGTGGACATGGTGAGAGATAAATATCAAATGGAAAGTAAACACTGCATAGAACAGAAGACGCTGGGACCAAAGCGAATAGAATAAATGCTCAGACAGCAAAGGTAGAAAAAAGTATTTTATTCAGAATTTATTAATTGGAATATGTCAGCTTTTGGAAATGTGTATCTGATATTTTGCATGTGAGTTTCCATTTTTCTAGTATTGCTGCATGCTGAGTCTGACTTCTTGAGGTAACTTTCCAGTTCAGTATTTTGCCTTCATATCCGTTGTGTCATGTGTTTTTCATGTGTGATCAAGATGCGTGTAGTATTTGCAGCCCTTTTTGTTTTGTTTTTTTTTCACTAGATTGTGTACTGGTGTCTTAAAGCCCGGTGTAATTACAGTGCTGCCTTTCCACGCATAAGGTTGTCGCTCGTCCTGTCCTTGGAATTAGTGCTGTTATGGTTTGGTAAGGTTATGAGTGTGTTTTTGCACAAGTTTGTGTATAGTGTTTTGCAGTGGAGAGATTGTGTGTTGGCCTTACTAAGGTGGCACCAAAACATCAGAAAGGGTGTAGAGCCTAAATCATGACACACTACCTCTTGAAGGATCTACATATGGTTGTTAATAAAAGGAGCTCATTGTGAACACTATCCACCCTAAAAGGGTGTTTTGTGGCTGTACATGAGACTTGTGATATTATGATCTCTTGCTTCATATTGTTGACGGTCTGCATTTTCCGTATGGGTGGTATATTGGTGTATTAGGGTCTGCCCAGTGTAATATTTATGGTACAGTAAGGTTCTGAGTGTGTTTTTGCACAAATTTGTGCAGTGTTTTGCAGTTGACCGATTGTGGTTAGTATATGCTTTGAGCAACCACTTTATTCTTTGTCATATGATACATATCTAATATCTAAATTTAATTAAAAGTCTATCTCTAATATAGCTGATTTATGGAAACATTTGGTACTGTAAATGTGTTGTGGGAACCTATGCACTTTTAATGGGAACCTATGCACTTACACCTTTTTTGGCTACTTGGGGTTGGGGATCTCTGTGTTGCCTCTCTGGTTTGATGGGTTACAGAGTAATAGGGGAATTTGAAAGTACTGAATCTTTTCTTAATATTTTTCCTTTATTCTCCTTTGTTATGAGAATTGGAACTACTAATTGTAGTGGACTTGAACTGAATAATTTCTGGGGAGGGGGGGTTCATGATAGCATTGTGCTCATTATTTCAATCAGGTTTTCTGTACAAGTTTAGCTTCATTTGTCTTTATTTGAAATTTCATAAATAATTTTCTAACAATTGAATAATCTTATCAATGGGGTGGAGCTGGGGCGGGGCTAGGGGGCGGGGCTAGGATGGGGCCCCACCAACTTGGTCTGCACAGGGCCCCGCACTTGCTAAGACCGGCCCTGCTTGTGGCTGTAGTCTGTATTGCTATGCGGATGATGCTCAAATCCTGAGCTCCATTTCATCATCTTTATCTTCTGCTTACGATCTCAATGATTGTCTCCAATCCATTTCTTCTTTGATCAAGGATAGTCTCTTGGTTCTCAATGTCTCAAAATGCAAAGCAATCCACTTCCCTAATCCTTATTCCCTAATACCTCCACAAACAGTAGTCAGCGATCAACCATTATCATTTACTGAAGAAGTGAAAATTCTTTGCGTTACGTTTGATAAACATCCCTCCTTTTGTAAGCAGATCAATTCTGTTGCACTGCAGTTAAGCTTCTCTACAATGTCCACCGTTTCAACCATGTTACACCTCTCTTAATAGATCCGTGTTGAAATCCAAGCGTTATTTATAACAATGTGCATAACTGAATTGTCTTAAGAAGCTACCGGTAATCAGCGTTGATACCAGCTCTTAACAAGCAATAATAAGCACTAATTGGCAATAATTTGAATTTATGTGCAGAACTCACTAAGCACATTCTAGAATGCACTGCACCTACCTTCTAACATGCGCAGGCAAAAATAGGTGTGGTTATGGGCATTTCATGGGCATTCTGAAGCTTATGCGCATATGCAACTAAATCTATGCACCAGGATTTATGCCATGTTTTTGTTGGTGTAAATAGAGGCATGCAGTTTTAGGCACTAAGATATCAACTAAGCATATTCTATATACCACACCTAAATCTAGGCGCTGCTTATAGAATACGCTTAGTCGGCATTGATTTCCATGCCAATTTTTTTTTTTAGTCGCCACATATAGAATCTCTCCTATATTTCTTTTTCAATTATTTTATATAATTGTAAACCGCCAAGATGGTATTCCCAATAGGCGGTGTATCAAATAATGAATAAACGTAAAACTGGAATCTTTGGCTCCCTATCAGGCTTATTTTCGAAAGAAAAGGACGCCCATCTTAAGACACAAATCGGAAGATGGGCGTCCTTCTCACAGGGTTGTCCAAATCGGTATAATTGAAAGCCGATTTTGGATGTCACCAACTGCTTTCCGTCGTAGGGACGGCCAAAGTTCCCGGGGGAGTGTCAGAAGCAAAGGTGGGACTTGGGCACGCCTAACACATGGACGTCCTCGACCCATAATGGAAAAAAAGGGCGCCCCTGACGGGCACTTGGATGACTTTATGTGGTCCTGTTTTTCTTACAACCAAGGCACAAAAACGTGCCGAACTCACCAAATGACCACCGGAGAGAATCGGGGATGATCTCCTCTTACTCCCCCAGGGGTCACTAACCCCCTCCCACCCTCAAAAAATCTTTAAAAATATTTTGTGCCAGCCTCAAATGGCCTACTCAGGTCCATCACAGCAGTATGCAGGTCCCTAGAGCAGTTTTAGTGGGTGCAGTGCATGTCAGGCAGGCGGACCCAGGCCCATCGCCCTCCCTACCTGTTACACTTGTGGTGGCAAATGTGAGCCCTTCAAAACCCACCAGAAACCCACTGTACCCACATCTAGGTGCCCCCCTTCACCCGTAAGGGCTATGGTAGTGGTGTACAGTTGTGGGTAGTGGGTTTTGGGGGGATCAGCACACAAGGTAAGGGAGCTATGTACCTGGGAGCATTTTATGAAGGCCACTGCAGTGCCCCCCTACGGTGCCCAGTTGGTGTCCTGACATGTCAGGGGGACCAGTGCACTACGAATGCTGGCTCCTTCCAAGACCAAAGGTCTTGCATTTGGTCATTTCTGAGATTGGCATCCTTGGTTTCCATTATCGCCGAAAATCAGAAACGACAAAGTCTAGGGACGACCATCTCTATGGACGACCTAAATTTCAAGATTTGGGTGTCCCCGACCTTATTATTGAAACGAATGATGGACGTCCATCTAGTTTCGATAATACGGGTTTCCCCGCCCCTCTACCGGGACGTTTTGCGAGGACGTCCTCAGCAAAACATGGGTGTCCCTTTCGACTATGCCCCTCCACATCAGCACAGATTAATTTTAGAATCTTGTTACTGGTTTACCAAGGATTATGTCCCTCTGCACTAGACTACCTCTCCAATCTTTCAGTTCCTTATACCCCCTCCCTCTGCACTGGTACTAGGCCACCAGTGTCTTGTAGTTGCAGGGGGATCCCATGGACCTCCAGCCCTTGTGTTTGCATGATGTTATTTCTGATCATAGGGGCAGTAAAGCCCCAAGCTGTTCCAGTTCTGTTTTTAGAGCGCTGTTTGGAACAGCGTGGTGCTTTTGATCATCTGCCAATAGGAAACTAGAAAGTGGTGTGAGCAGTGCCATTCTAATGGAAACTTATGACATTGGGAAATTTACACTCTACAATATAAAAAAGGGAAAGAATAAAATTCAACACTATACAGGCTCCTCTGAACCTTACAATAAAATTTCTGAAAGAAAGTTTACATAAGCCAAAATGGGAAAATCTCAAAGTCTTGCACAAATGATTTTTATTAAAACAATCAGAAGGTATGGTGATTTCTGGGCCAATGTAAGGAACAAATGAACATTGATTCAGAGTGTGTATTTAGTGATGAATGGCTTAGGAATTTCAAGGTCTGAAATTGCTGGAGAAAGACAGTTGGCTGATACATCTTCAAATCCTTACTCAAAGCCCACCTCTTCAATGTTGCCATTGGCACCTAACCACTGTACCTCTATTCAAGAAATCTAGACTGCCCCAACTTGACATTTCATCCTTTAGATTGTAAGCTCCTTTGAGCAGGGACTGACCTTTTTTGTTAAACTGTACAGCGCTGCGTAACCCTAGTAGTGCTCTAGAAATGTTAAGTAGTAGTAGTAGTAGTAGTAGACTACCTCTCCAATCTTTCAGTTCCTTATACCCTCTCCCATGTCCTACAATTTGTCTTAGCAGGCTTTGTTAGCCCTTCCCCCATCAACTCATATTTATTTGGACGTTTTATGACAAATTACATTTTCTTACACCGGATTTTGTCTTTGAAACACTTTACCACTTGCCCTAAGACAAGAACCTTCCATTTCCAAATTTAAAAAACTCGTCAAGACCTAGCTATTTCACTCTTCCTATCCTTTTAATAAGTAAACAGCAAAATTGCAAGCTGAGGCTTTTCTCTCTTCCTCTCTCTACTCCTTTCTTGCCACTCCCCTCTTTTTTTGCTTCTTAAGTTATGTAAACTCTTAGCTACATTCATTGAGTAGCCGGCAAATAAATAAACATAAAATCATTGTAGCCAGCACAGATTTGACCAGCATGGTACTTTGGTGGTCCACAAGTGGGTGGAAGAGTTTGTAGACTTGCTGATGCACAACACTCTCCTCTTTGTAGTCTCAGGCAGTTCTTTGGAGCTGTTCTGGATAATAATATACAGTTCCTGAAAGTGCTGTGAGTGGGGCGTCTTTCACATTACTAGTCACTGAGAAAGGGAGGGGAAATAGGGGTCGGAGGCTGCTACTGTTGTGGATACCATAGACTGGCTTTTCTCAATAAGTACACAGATGGGACTAGATTGGCAAGGAAGGAGGACGTCTGGAACTCCTCAGGTCACTGCATTTGTAGATATATGTGTACTTGGCCTAATTACAAATCAGGCCTAGTAATGTGTGCGTTTTTGCAAAACGAGTATATGTTGTTTGTTCACCCAACTCTTTCTGTCGAGTAGCAAGCTTAGGCTGGCTGTTCAGATTTAAGGAAATTTATTAGCATAACTGTATGCACATGTGTTGTCAAAGGAATACAGAAAAAAGGTGAAATAAAAGATAGGTGTAGCACCGCTTGTGGGCATCCCTGGGTCCTGGACCAACATGGCAGGAATCCCCCTTGAGCAGGCTCCATCAGTCCCTGAATGCTTGGCACCTGGTGCTTCCATCTAATGAAGAAGGGTGTTGCAGGTTAGGATTTCCCTATTTTCTCCTCAGGAAAAAATAAACAGAATAAGTACCACTGTGAATAAGGCTGGCTGGCAACATTTAAAAGTTTATTCAGCTTATACAACTATAGGTTTATAGCAAGTACTTAAACAGTTGAGATAGAAAACTTCTTGAAGCATAACCATTCAAAAAAACAGCAAGAATCTCTTAAACAGTATGGGGCCAATATTCAGCTGGGGCAGTCAGTGTTTTTAAAAATGCTAACTGCTACCGCCAAATTTAAGCCTGGGTATTCAATGCTATGCCATGTCCTGGTACCAGCATTACATCTGGTTAAGTGTGGCTGGTTGTCACTTAACCGAATAAGTTGTGATATTCAGCTCCTTACCCAGTTAAGTTAAAACCAGCGAAAGATTGGACTGCTATATATATGGTTCTATTTGGCCAGTTAACTTAGGGGCCATTTTACTAAGGTGTGCTGAAAATTTTCAGCGCACCTGTAAAAAATGCCTTTTTAAATTTTTGTCGAAAATGGACGTGCGGCAAAATGAAAATTGCCACACGTCCATTTTGGGTCTGAGACCTTACCGCCAGCCATTGACCTAGTGGTAAAGTCGCACGTGGTAACTGGGTGGTAATGGTCTACGCGCATAAAATGCCGATTACCACCCGTGTGCCAGAAAATAAAAATATTTTCCAGCGCGCGTATTGGATGCGCATCAAAAATGAAATTAAC
The DNA here is from genome assembly GCF_901765095.1 of Microcaecilia unicolor. Lineage (NCBI taxonomy): Eukaryota > Metazoa > Chordata > Amphibia > Gymnophiona > Siphonopidae > Microcaecilia > Microcaecilia unicolor. The sequence continues at coordinate 250,107,171 of NC_044031.1, read as the reverse complement.
GCAAGGGCCACACAGTAGCCAAGCGGTAACTCAAAATTGATGCGCATTGGGCACGCGTAGGCGCCTACACGGCTTAGTAAAAGGGCCCCTTAATTGGTTAAGGGATGAATGCTGGCAGTTATCCACTTGAATGCTGGCTGCACCCGAACTCTTCCTCCAGACTGCCCACACAATGGTCAGTTTCAGCTTTAGTGGTTAGAGGGGATATTCAGTGGCATTATCTGGGTAAGTGCTGCTGAATATTCCCTCAGGTCCTTGTCAGTGTGAATTAACTAGATAAGAGTCTTTCTTAACTGGTTAACTCATTTTGAATATCAACCCCTATATATCCATAAAGCATTAGACAATTTGGGGTATGAATTCCAATACAGAGTCTTTCCCATCTCCCATTACTAGTTGTCGTTCCATTCTTATTTGCACCCTACCCTAAGTCTAACCCATAGGCAGGAGTGCAACTGGACCAGTGACTTTCTGGAAGTCCTGGGAAGATTTGAGGTGTGTGACCTGGCTTGTCTCCACTGCTCTGTTGTCTGGTCCCAGAGCTCTACCTGTGTGGATAGCTTCAGCCCTCATGGGGCTATGGCTCTGCTGGTTCTCAGCTGTTAGACCTGCCAGGGAGGACTTGCTGCTCACTGCTGGACCTCCCTACTGCCTGGAGGGTGGCTGTTTCACTGCAGCTGTGTTACTGGACCTTCTTTATACCTGGAGGGTTGCCACTTTGGGCACCTCTTAGCCACAGAACCCTGCAGTCCACCTTAGCTGGCTGGGGCTATCCATTATCTGCCTCCCGGCCTCTGTAGCCCTTCTCCCTTTCTAAGCTGTCTGCCGTCAGGAGACTCTCAGCCTGCAGCTCAAAAGCGGGACCTTCATCCTTGGAAGGTATTTCTATTGTCTTGGATTGTATCTGTTTGGTCCAAGGAGGTTGAAGAAAGCAGGAGATGGGATGATCTGGTGTATGCATGTGATAATATTTGAATAACTCTCTATACTTATGGCTATGATTTCTGAACATGCGGTATCATTAAAGGACAGACTTTTAAATGCTCAGCTGGGTATATATGGTAATCTCATCTTTGTTAAATATTTCAGACATATCCATACACTTGCTCCTATGATATAACTGAATTCTATTATTATCTCTTACTGTATTTTCAAATGTAAGCCACATTGAAACCGAGTTTGCTTGGGATAATGTGAGAAAAAATGTTAAAAAAAAAAAAAAAAATCCTTTATCCTCCACCTTTCAAGACACTGCCTATCCAGCTGGATGGTGATGGCACAATGAAAGCAAGTTTGGTCCAGTGAAAACTAACTCAAAATAACCTGCTCCTTAGCTGGGCCCTAGTATTACCATATTGAAAATGCGACTATACCATGCCTCTGTGGTTATGTTCCACTAATAAGTTAAATGATTAACTGGCTATTTTGAAAGAATTATATAACCTTTGGATGCATGACTAGGGACACAAACATACACTTATTTATTCAATACCACAATTCCTCATGTATAGCCAGAAAACAACCTTTTAGGGTGGACAGTGTTCACAATGAGCTCCTTTTATTATTGACCATATAAGAGTGTTAGCACAGTATAAGTCATCACAAGAACAAAATATAAGAAAACCAATGGACTGCATCAGGGGCTCATAGCCCATTTGGTTATGTTTAAACAAAAGAGATCTGTATGAAACAAAATTTTTATTTTGACTTATAAAACCACTTGTCCCTGAAACATGTGTAAAAACAGAATAGTCCATTTATGTATCTAAAATGTAAACTTCTACATCATGATGAGGTGAAGATGTGATTCCATGTGCCCCAATGAAAGGAGAGTTTAATTTTACTTCCATTTAATTGTAGTCTATTCCATCTTCATAACACAAGGTTTCCCAATGCAGATTACGTGGTAATATAGTAGATGATGGCAGAAAAAGACCTGCACGGTCCAACCAGTCTGCCCAACAAGATAAACTCATATGTGCTACTTTTTGTGTATACCCTACTTTGATTTGTACCTGTCCTCTTCAGGGCACAGACCGTATAAGTCTGCCCAACACTATCCCCGCCTCCCAACCACCAGCCCCGCCTCCCACCACCGGTTCTGGCACAGACCGTATTACAACATTTAAGATGAACCCATCAGGAAACAGGATATCCTCACTGAAATTTGGCCATCTGTATTTCTATAGAACAGTGTAGAAAAATAAGCACAAAATACATAGTTTATAACTGCTGTTTCTACCAGCTACAGTAAATTTTTAAGCTGTTTTAGTGATATTCAATTTTTATTTCACAACATTTATATCTACATATGAGAAGCTTTCAAATAAATTGAAAAGCTGTCAAATTAGTAACAAAAAGAAAAAAAAAATCTTTTGTCCTCCACCTTGTAAGGCACTGCCTATCCAACTGGATCAGGTTTAGATGTTTTACAGATGGGCCACGCATAAGCAGTCCGTTATTTCTAATAATCTTTTGCTATTGTTTTCAATAGCGTTTGCTATTGTTTTGGGTGAACTAAAACTCCCTACTGCCGGCAAGCACCGCCTACTGGCTTTAGCCCATATAATGGACTATAGATAGGAACATCCCGTCTCCTGTTTAGGTCTAAGGCTCAGTAGCGCAAGCTCTTTATCAGTTAAGCTCCTTGAGTTCCAGGAATTCGAGCTAACAAAGCACATGGACAAAAAAAGGTCCTCTGTTCTCAGTCAAAAAAAAAAACAGGAATCAAAGAAAAACTAGAAAAAAAATGTGCAAAGCCCTTACATATCAAATTTTTCTAACTTTATCCTGCTCTGAAGTCATTTACTTGGATGAAATTCTACACTTTCTGGTTGGGGTGGAGAGTTTGCCATCCCTGTGAATACATTCCTGCCACCTCCTTCCAATATATAATATATTTACATATACTTATCCTTCAGCTTTGAATGATATTATTTATGTATAGTGGGATTTGATTTCCTTCCATCATTTAAAGTCATCTATTTGCATGCCCCGTCCCTCTAGTGTGGGCGTAACAGTTGCCCGATTACCTACCGGTATATCATATTACAGCCTGTACCTTCTTCTCTCCTGTGCTGACAGTTTACTCCAACTTTCAGTAATAGCCCTTTCTTTTATTTTCCCAAACAGTTTAATCCAGCAAAATAGCCCTTCATTTCCTCACAATCCTCGAAGGTTCCACTTTTCATCTTCTCAACACCCCTGGGGAAGGATTTATATGTAATAATGATGAAAGTAAAATAAAATAGTCAGATCTAGAATGAACAATAATGTTGTTTTCAGTGTTTTCTTTCCGTATTATGCAGAAAGGAAATGAGAGGAGGAGATAATTAGGAAGCAAGTTGTTTCCAGAAGCTGATTAGAGGTATCCCCATGAGATCACAGCAGCTAATACAGTGGTTACCAGGTTAAAAAGCTCTGATCTGGCTCTGGCTTGCATACTGTCATCATTTTTTATTTAAATTAATTTTATTATTAAGGGGGGGGGGGGTTTGAATCTGATTTTCCAAACAGCATTCCCTCAAGTAACTTCTGACATGCATCCGAGAACATGAGATTCTAACAGCTGTGCATTCCCCTAAAGCGAGAGAGGTGTGGTAGCCGTGTTAGTCCACTCCTAAAGGTTATCAATAGAAATCAAACAAAATAAAACATGGAAAAGAAAATAAGATGATACCTTTTTTATTGGACATAACTTAATATATTTCTTGATTAGCTTTCGAAAGCTAATCAAGAAATGTATTAAGTTATGTCCAATAAAAAAGGTAGCATCTTATTTTCTTTTCCATGTTTTATTTTGTTTGATTTCTATTGATAACCCTAAAGGAAGGGAAGAGGTACAAACACTTCTCACAAATGAGTAAGCAGGAACTGTCTCTAATTTTGCAGGAGAGGATCTGACGAAGAAGGGCAACCTTCGAAAGCTAATCAAAAAATGTATTAAGTTATGTCCAATAAAAAAGGTATCATCTTATTTTCTTTTCCATGTTTTATTTTGTTTGATTTCTATTGATAACCTTTAAGAGTGGACTAACACGGCTACCACACCTCTCTACTGCAGGAGAGAGGACAAACAGCAGCTCCAGTCAAAATATGTTGCGGCTGATATTCAGCAGGACACCGGGTAGGAGCGGCTGCTACCTTGATAAGCCCCGCTCACTGAGTCCGTACCTGGTTTTTCAGCATTATATGGATAATGCCATTGCCACGGTAGCCCTACTGTGGCTTAATAAAAGGGCCCCTTAAAATTCTATATATTTTCAGTAGCAGAGAAACGTGTAAGTGGTGCTTTTAAAAAATGTGCAACTTAATAAAGGATACTTTTTTTTTATTCACTTGTTTCTGTGGTTTTTAGGTAATCTGCTTTTATCTTGTTGATTTCTCAGTGGGCAGATTAGCGCCTCTTGTTTTTGTCACTTAATAAAGGATACTTTTCCATAAAAATACACATTTAACTTAAGCAATCATCAATGTACGCGCAAAGACAGTTACCGCACGGTTAATGCGTGAGGCCTTACCGCTAAGTCAGTGGCTAGTGGTAAGGCCTCAGACTCAAAATAGACGCGCGCCAATTTTAATTTTGCCGCACGTCTATTTTCGGCAAAGATTTTTAAAAAAAGGCCTATTTTACAGGTGCGCTGAAAAATGGATCAGTCTGTGCCCGAAACACTCGCCTACACTATTGCAGCCCATTTTTTGGCGCTCCTTAGTAAAAGGACCCCCACAATTTTTCTGGCTAGGTGGTGCTAATTAAAAAAAAAAAATGCATGTGGTTAATAATTCAGTATGAAAATATTTGTATGCCTGTGTTTGAAGTCAATGGCGTTGGTACCATGTCACTTACAGACCTCAGTAATCACAGGCTCACGTATTACTTTTGGTAAGATATTGTAGTGGTTTGCTTTTGCCTTCAGTCCACAGCACCATGTCTGTTCTACTGGTCTGCAGTACCTGAGCCTCCCCTGGCATCTGAGATCTAACAAGTTCAATCTTTCTCAGGGTAATGATGCTGAAGGTATGATTAATACAGGTGACTTTTGACCTTCTCTGTTCATAGATATGATTTTGGAATTCAAATCATAATACTAAAGACTAGTTTTAAGTTCCAGGGTAGAAGTTAGCAAGTCAATAGTTTGGCAGAATTTTAAAGTAGCAGTGTGTTTGCTGAAGGACTTATTTACTGCAATTTCAGGAAGGAGAAGGAAAATCCAGCCAAAAAGAACAGTTTTATTTCTAATTAGATCAAGGCTTCAAAGGTATATTGCTGAAAACCAGGTTCAAACTTTGTGTTGCTTCAGCTATTTTGTTTTTCTTCTTGTCTCTATGCTACTGTGTGTTTATATGTTGTTCCGTGTACTTTTCTGTGATCAGATAAGCAGAAGAGTTTCTAACTGCAGCAAAAATAATTTTAAGCTGCTCTATCTTCCTTAGAGGTATTGTATGGACTATTGTAGTTGAATTCCTTTTGTTTCAACATTAGGTCCCCTGAGGACAATAGCTTGACGGAGGGATCTATAGAATATAACAGGAAATTCTGCTACCTCTTCTTCATAAAATCTGGCTGTGAGGAATTTTGCCTGCAGTTCTTTTGGTATTGGTGACATGATGCCACTGATGTCTGCTCATAGGAGCTGTAGGTTACAGTCTATGTAAAATTTAGTCACTGTAAATAGATGCCTGTAGTCAGATTTGTTTCCATGTGAAAGGAAGATCTTTCAGGAGATTTGTTACCTGGCTTCTTCCTGGCCCTCTGCTGTCACTCCCCACCCTCATTTGCACCTTAATTATTTACAGGGAGGCAGAATTCATTTCCATTCTCCAGACTTACCTTACATCTTGCAGATTACAATTGTTCCACAGTGATACACTGTGTGAATCCCACAAGGAAATAGTGGTTAAAAGGATTAGGTTGATTGAGAGCATTTGAATGTGCATATCTAAGAGGAAATCTCTCTGCCAGGCACTTCAATGTGTCCATCCCCTTCATCTGGGATAACCGTGCCAGCTGGCTACTTCCCTTGAAAAGTTATTACAGCCACGGTTTGGGGGTTGGAAAATGTTTTTCTTTCAAATTCATATTGGTGTCAAATCACCTGAAATATGTGGAGAATGGCTATTGAAAAATAGAGTTTGATATGTAAGTATAAAGTTAGTTTGAAGGTGTCCCTTTAAGCTGATGGAAAAAAATTTCCAACCTATGCACGATATATATCAAATGGAACCTCAAACCTCCTAACAAGGGACAATACTAAAGTATTAGCAACACCTTGTATAAACAGGAGTGGGTTAGCAACACCTTGTATTGTCCCTTGTTAGGAGGTTTGAGGTTCCATTTGATATATATCTTGTGCATAGGTTGGAAATTTTTTTCCATCAGCTTAAAGGGACACCTTCAAACTAACTTTATACTTACAAATCAAACTCCTTTTATCAGGTTGGAAAATTTTCTTCAGAGTTTGTAGTCTCCTGTGGTTGTTATTGAAAAATAGACTAATAATATTGTAAATGAATTTATTTGGCTAAAAATTTGGATATCCTTTGGTGAGGGTATGATTAGGGAAACTCCTTGGGAGGATCTTAGTGACCTTGAAGGTGTGTAGAGGGAGATCCTGTTCTTCAAGTACTCTGGACCATTTCCTTTAAGGGCCTTGAAGGTCAAACAGAGTTTTAAATTTGGCTCTGTATTGTACTGGTAGCCAGTGAAGTTTATGTAAAAATGGTGTGATGTGGTCACGTTGTTTACAACCTTCTATTAGTCTTGCTGCAGCATCCTGAATCAATTGGAGCTGGTGCAAACCCTTTGTAGTCAGACCAGTTTAGAGTGCAATAATCCAGTCTCGCATGCACAACTGAGACAAGGCTTTCCTCCTTAATGTAAGGAGACAGGCAGCGTAGTTGTTGCAAATGATAGGAGCTGCTCTTGAAGGTTGCTTGGATTGAGCTGTATTCCATGGTTCCTAACTTGTGATTTGAGGGGGTGTTCATATTTCCCAAAAGAGGTTTTAATGTCAGGTATGTCCCCACTTGTGTTACGGGCCCATAGAAGCTCAGTTTTACTTGGGCTCAAGCAAAGTTTGTTGGTTTTTTTTAGCCCATTCTTGAATTGATGTTAGACAGGTAGTCAGTTTATTAACGTGGGTATGTCAGGTTCAATGGGTATGAGTAGCTGCATGTCATCTGCCTAGATGTAGAATCAGCTTGGCTAGGTGGATATTGAATAGAATGGGTGACAGTATCGATCCTTGTGGTACCCCACAGGTCAGTGCCCATTGTGGTGATGAAGTGCTGTTGAACACTATGGGCTGTTGCCTGTCTGATAGATAGGATCTGAACCAGGTGAGTACTGTTTCACTGATACGTGTTTCTGCCAGTCGTGCTAGCATAATATCGTGATCTACAGTGTCAAAAGCTGCTAAGAAATCTAGCAGTACTAACACTGAGGCAAATCCCCTTGTCTCGGTTTCTGTGAAGATCATCTAGTAGGCATACAAGGACCGTTTCTATTCCATAACCAAGTCTGAATCCAGATTGACATGGATCTAGCCAGTTTCTGTCTTCTAGCCAATCTCTGAGTTGATCACAGACTGTTCTATAAGTTTCCCTAAACATGGGATGTTGGATACTGTACGGTAATTTTCAAGTTTATCCTGATCAAGTTTGTTCTTCTACAGCAAAGGACACACCACTGCCCTTTTTAATTCTGTTGGTAGTTGCCCATTAGAAAGAGAGGAGTTCATGATTTTTATGGCGCCTTCTGTGAGACCCCTGCTTGCCTGCTGCACTATCTTTGATGGGCAGGGGTCAAGAGAGCAGGTAGTTGGTTGAAGGTTTCTTAGGATTTTGTCAAGGCTCTCCTCTGTTATTGGGTTAAAAGAGTCCCATATGTCTGTGTCAGGAGGGAGTGAGTTTGTGCACTCTAGGTTAGCTGATTGGAGATTGGGTGGGACTGCCTGTAAATCTTGGTGGAGACTTTTAATTTTGTTGGCAATGTATGCAGCAAAGTCATTGCAATTCAGTTGTGACTGGGCAGGCTGGTTCTGTTGTAGGGGTTCAGTAGGCTGTTTACTATGCTGAACAGGTGCTTGGTTGAATTGGCAGCCTGTTTGATGCATTGAGAGAAATATTGTTTTTTGGTCACTACATTAAAAGAGTTTATTCATTGTCATGTTCAAATGGTACTAACCTGACACTTTACAGTAGAACATCTGATAAACAAATAGCAGAGATTCACACATTCTTCTTTCCCTCCCTCCAAAATAAATGCACACACACGCACACACAATGGGCCCTGTTTACAAAGGCGCGCTAGCGTTTTTAGTGCGCGCTAACCATATAGATGCCCATAACATTTCTATGGACATCTACTTTGTAAACAGGGCCCAGTGTTTTGATTGTGAATGAGCTTTACTGTGAGTAGAAGAAACAAGATAATTGGAGAGGAAAACAAATAACTAAAATTGTGTTGTTTTTTTTAAATTCCAGGTCAAGGCCTCCTATTTGGCCATCACTACCACAGTATTAACTCAAGAGCAGTGAACAGAAGGTGCCAAGTAACGTGTCCACCTATGAGCCGTGTACATTTTGGAAAGTCATTGTTGGGGTCTAACAGTTACTGTTCACCATATTTGAGTTCCCATAACGGATTCCACACCATTCACTCCGAAAACAGCCCTGTGAAGCCCAGGATTGTGACAGTGGTGAAACCAGGAGGTCATACACTTAGGAAGATAACCTTACTCCTCAACAGGCGCTCTGTACAGACATTTGAACAGTTGATTGCCGACATATCAGAAGCACTAGGCTTCCCACGCTGGAAAAATGATCGCGTCAGAAAATTATACAGCCTCAAGGGCAAAGAGATAAGAGGCATCTCTGATTTCTTCAGAGGAGATGATGCTTTTATTGCTATGGGCAGAGACCAGCTGACTATGAAAAACATTGAAATGGTCATTGAAGAACTTTATCCTGATAGCCTCTATGAGGATAATGCAGATCAGCAAAAGTGGGAACAGCCCATAAAACTTAAGTGTAGACTGTATGATAGTGGCTTAAATGTAGACAGTGACTTTGATGAAACAGAAATTACCAAGGACTGCAGTGATACCCTGTATACCAAACCAGCAGCCAAATGCGAAGGAAAAATGCAAAGCCATGCCAAACAGGAGAAAAAGGTGAGGGCCAGAGTACGTGACCAGGATATGTCAGACATGCAGCTGGGGAAACCATCTGGAAAAGACAGAAAGGGAAAGAGTAATTTTCGTAAAGAGGACTTTTTAGAAAAGAAATTGCTAGAAGAGAGCTTGAATGAAGTAGTGAGCTGTGAACAATGCAAAAAAGAGAGGCAACTCAGACATAAACTTCAAATGGAAAGGCAGGCAGATGTTTCATTTAAGAGCAGAGACACCAGTATGGGAAAGTGTCAAAGGTATAATTTAGAAAGTAAGATAAAAATGAGAAAGTTTAGAAAATCTCAAGAGAGCCTTTTAGAAGGAGAGGATGCCGGAGGGCAAGGTGAAGACGATCCAACTAGCTGGAAGCACATGAATAGGGATTTTGCTGAAGATCTGAAACATCCAGAAGGAATTGTAGGAAAGGGGGAAAGGAAAGATTTACAAAGTCATAATGTGCCGGACAAAGAATTGAGAAAGAGGAAGAAAGACAGTGTGGTACCTCAGCAGGCTTCCAGTGAAAGGAAGCATAGGCCTAGAGTAGAAAAAGATGATAGCTGCAGAGTCAGACAGACTTATAGGATAGCAGGTTGCCATGGAGATGGAGAGAAAGAAAGAAAATTGTGGGAAGAAGGCATAGGGGAGCTGAAGTTGGTTAAAAAGGCAAATCATGAAGGAGAACAAGACACAGACCAAGAGGGTGATCAGGAAAGCGCACAGAAAGTAGACAGCTCTGCAATCACTAGAGAAGTCAACAGGCAACAGGGACTGGATGTTTCGAGGCAAAAGCACATTCAATGTAGAGAGGATGTGGAGAGCTATTATGAAATTGGCAGAACCATTGGGGACGGAAACTTTGCTGTTGTAAAGGAGTGCAGGGTGCACAGTGGAGATCAGTGGTATGCAATGAAAATCATTGACAAGTCCAAGCTGAAAGGTAAAGAAGATATGGTTGAAAATGAGATCTCGATAATCAAGTCTCTTTCACATCCCAACATAGTGCAATTGCTGGATGATTATGAGACTGAAACTGAGATCTACCTCATCTTGGAATATGTGAAGGGTGGGGACCTTTTTGATGCAATTATAGAAAGTGTTAAATTCACAGAACACAATGCCGCCCTTATGGTAACTGATCTGTGTGAGGCTTTGGTTTACATCCACCACAAAAACATCGTGCACAGGGATCTCAAACCAGAAAATCTGTTGGTAAGTAGCATATTGTGATTTGTAAAGTTTTGAAATGCTTCTACAGTTTCCCCTATTGTTCATTGTGCTCAGGGAGCAATATCAACATTTTCTGCATTGATGTAAACTCTGCAGGTACTTTGACCATGGGGGTTTGCTTCAATAAGCAGAGCAAACATCTGCACCAGCTGTTGCTGTGATTGTTGCCCTGGGAAAAGTTATGCATGGAGGTCACACCTTTCCCTGAGCTCGTTTTCTTCCTCTGAGATCCTGTATATAAAAAAAAGTGTGTGTGTTGTTCACAGCCTCTGCTCGCTGCATTGATGAGCAGTTTGGATACTTCTACGTCTGACAGGTTAGGTAATAATTGGAGGAGCCCTTATTTCTGCAAATGAATTGCTAGCAGGGGCTTTCCTTACTTTCTTTCCCATTTGAGGACACTTGTATAACAGAGGAGTTGATGCAGAAAGCTACTGCAAATGAATGCGTGTGGTTAGCAAGAGGTTTATGAACAAGTATACCATTGTTCAATGCAAAAAAAAAAGGCTTTGTGCTGAAGCAAAACCTCACATTAGGCACCAGCACATAGTCTATGTAAATGGATAGTAAATTAGCTATTGGCTATTCCACCCCATGCAAAGAAGTCAGGGAAGAGGAAGGGAGGGGTGCTACTAAACACCAGGGCTTTTTTAAAGTTTGGGAGCAGGGAGGGAGGTCGGTCATGAGGGAGTTGGGTTGGGGGGGGGGGTCTGCTAGATACCAGGGATTTTTTTTTTTATTGTTGGTATTAGTTTGGGGGAGAGGGAATGATGTAGAAGCTATACCAGTTTTGGTTTGAAATGTGCTTGTCTGATGTGTGCTTTCATGTTGTTTAGGATACCCCTTGTCGGGCCACACAAAAGATAAACAGATATAGGCTAGTATGTTCAGTAGCCCATTTAAACAGACATGTTCACTAAATATCTGGTTAAAGTTATCTGTATATCTGGATGTCAGGCCACTGAACATTGGCTCCATAGATTGTTGTATTTAATCCCTAAGAGGGTTTTTTTTTGGGGGGGGGGAGGGGTTTAGCAACTATAAAAAAATTCCCAGAGGTATATTAATTGTACTATAGGTTGAGCAGACACATTTTGAACTTTGTGCTCCCAGGTTCAGAAATTGGAGCAGGGACTACATTCGCTAGAGAGAAGGCAATTCATTTGTGTGGCCCGACAAGTTTAACAGATTATGCTAATATTAGGTGCTATTCAGGTAAAATAAAAGGACACCTCGAAGTACCAGCTAGACCAGAAGGCTAATTTTAGATACAGCATAGAAATCGGAATTGATATGTCCAGGTTGGGATGTATACAGTTCTGCTAGAATTTTAGTAAAAATATATGTTGGAGAGTGTATTAGGAAACACTCTATGAACTTATAAGAGGTAGAGTCTCATATAACTGCAGTATTCTCGATGGAGAAGGGTAGTTAGTGGGGTTCCCCAGGGGTCTGTGCTGGGACCGTTGCTTTTTAACATATTTATAAATGACCTAGAGATGGGAACTAGTGAGGTAATTAAATTTGCTGATGACACAAAGTTATTCAAAGTAGTTAAATTGAGGGAGGATTGTGGAAAAATTAGAAGAGGACCTTACGAGACTGGGAGACTGGGCGTCTAAATGGCAGATGACATTTAATATGAGCAAGTGCAAAGGGATGCATGTGGGAAAGATGAACCCAAATTACAGCTACGTCATGCAAGGTTCCACGTTAGGAGTCACGGACCAAGAAAGGGATGCAGGTGTTGTCGTTGATTGATACGTTGAAACCTTCTGCTCAGTGTGCTGTGGCAGCTAATAAAGCATATAGAATGTTAGATATTATTAGGAAAGGAATGGAAAACAAAAATGAGGACGTTATAATTCCTTTGTATCGCTCCATGGTGCAACCGCACCTTGAATATTGTGTTCAATTCTGGTCGCCGCATCTCAAAAAAGATATAGTGGAATTAGAAAAGGTGCAGAGAAGGGTGATGAAAATGATAAAGGGGATGGGACGACTTCCCTATGAGGAAAGGCTAAAGCGGCTGGGGCTCTTCAGCTTGGAGAAAAGACGGCTGAGGGGAGATATGATAGAGGTCTATAAAATAATGAGTGAAGTAGAACAGGTAGATGTGAAGCGTCTGTTTATGCTTTCCAAAAATACTAGGACTAGGGGACATGTGATGAAGCTACAAAGTAGTAAATTTAAAAGGAATCGGAGAAAATTTTTCTTTACTGAACGTGTATTTCAACTCTGGAATTCATTGCCAGAAAACGTGGTAAAGGTGGTTAAGTTAGGAGAGTTTAAAAAAGGTTTGGATGGCTTCCTAAAAGAAAAGTCCATAGACTATTATTAAATTGGACTTGGGGAAAATATTTCTGGGATAAGGAGCATAAAATGTTTTGTACTTTTGGGGGGATCTACCAGGAATTTGTGACCTGGATTGGCCACTGTTGAAAAAAGTATGCTGGACTTGATGGACCTTTGGTCTGTCCCTGTATGGCAATACTTATGTACTTATGACTGATAAATAAATTGAGTGCCCTCAGTATGGGACCTAGAGTAACAGATTGGGTTGAAAATTGGTTGAATATAGTAAGATAGTAAATGACGGCCGATAAAGACCTGTGTGGTCCATCCAGTCTGCCCAACAAGATAAACTCATTTTATATGATACTTTATATGTATACCCGAGTTTGATTTGTCCTTGTCATTCTCAGGGCACAGACCGTAGAAGTCTGCCCAGCACTGTTCATGTACTAAAAATTCTGAAGCTAATGTCGAAGCCTCTTAAAACTTACACTCTAGCCCATCTATATCTATTCAGTCATGATCAGGGGACAGACTGTAGAAGTCTGCCCAGCACTGGTTTTACTTCCCAATTACCGGTGTTGCCACTTCTAAACAGGATTCCTTTGTGTTTATCCCAAGCACATTTGAATTCCATTACTGTTTTCATCTCCACCACCTCCCGCAGGAGGGCATTCCTTGTATCCACCACCCTTTCCGTGAAAAAATACTTCCTGACATTACTCCTGAGTCTGCCCCCCTTCAACCTCAATTCGTGACCTCTAGTTTTACTTCCTTTCTGTCTCCAGAAAAGGTTTGTTTGCGGATTAATACCTTTCAAATATTTGAATGTCTGTATCATGTCACCCCTGTTTCTCCTTTCCTCCAAGGTACAAGTTCAGGTCGGCAAGTCTCTCCTCACACGGTTTGCAATGAAAATCCCATACCATTTTTGTAGCTTTTCTTAACAATGGGGGATTAAGGAGGAGGATACAGTAACGTCCAGTAAAGAGCCGGTTAAATGAGCATGTTATAAAAACCTATACAGGGATTAAGGAGGGATAGCGTCCTTAATCCCTCCTGATACGAGCACTTTAATAAAACCTGTATAGGGATAAAAGAAGATAGCTCCCTTATCCCTCCTGTAAAGGGCTGTCTGAAATGAGTACTTTATAAAAACCTGTATAGGGATTAAGGAGGATAGCTCCCATAATGCCCCCCCCCCCCCCCCTGTAAAGGGCTATCCGAAACGAGCACTTTAGAAAAATCAGCAAAGGGATTAAGGAGGATAGCTCCCTTCATCCCTCCTGAAATGAGCACTTTATAAAAGCCTATATAAGGATTAAGGAGGACATCTCCCAACTCCCATAATCCCTCCTGTAAAGGGCTGGCTGAAACAAGCACTTTATAAAAACCTTTACAGGAATTAAGGAGGATAGCTCCCTTAATCATTCCTGTACATGGCTTGCTGAAATGAGCACTAAAAACCTATACATGCTTTAGAGCAGGTATAAATCCTGACCTGTGATTTTTTTCCCCAATAAAAACATGTGTTCTCATTCTGAAACAGGGAATTTGCATGCAGATTTTAGTCCTGTCCAAGCCTTGCCCAACTTGTCCCCTTGAAATATTTAGATACTGTGGATTTGCACGTGTAAATACTTACTTTCTGAAATGGGGTATTACATGTGTATACGATACACATATGTACATGCTGGTATGTGCAAATTGTGAATACGCCTTATAAAATAACCACTATAAATAGATAAATTGTATCCAGACAATAAGTTGCTGGGAAAAAAACCAATGTATGTATTGGGAGTGCCTGAGAGTGTCTTTTTTATTTATTTGTTACATTTGTATCCCACCTCTTTGCAGGCTCAAAGTGGCTTACAATACATCATGAGTAGTGGAAGAATGTTAGTAAAATAAACATTTTACTAATAAAAATCTAAATAAATTTAGTATTACATGATCTTGGTAGCATGATGATAAAAGCAAAGTAATAGTATACAAGCAGATGTTAAGAAACAGTTCTGAAGTTAGATAGGTGAGTTGTGCATATTCACATGGGTTGATCTTTTTGGTATGCTCTATCAAAGAGATGGGTCTTCAGTAATATGCGGAAGTTCGTTCTTTCATAGATCTGGTGGGGGCTAGAGATAAGAAAAAAAGATTTGTCTAGGTAACTCCCAAAATTACCATGACAAATCTTTTGAATATTAGTCTCTTTGTGGATCTCAATTAATAGGAACAATATTTTCATTTTAAATTGCAGCACTGCGGAGTGTTTCCCTCTTTTGTTTTGAGCTCTTGAAGTAATTGGCCTGTCCATCTGGCAGCCAGTGATGTCACAATCCTGCTAGCAATATCAACCCCCTCATTTTATAACTTGGCACCTACATTTAGACACCAAGTGCACACATAAGTTATGCACAAAACTGTGACAGTCACACATGTAAGTGCTAGGTGGGCACTAAGCGGTATTCTGTAGCTTTAGCATGCAACTAGCTTAGCAGGTAAGTACAAGGGGTGGGGGGGGGGGGGGTGAACAGGGGGAGGTACATGGACAGAGCATGGATATGCCTAAAATTTATGCATCTAATTTTCAGAATATTGTCAGTTATGCAGTGACGTGCCATATTTAAGCACACACATTCACACCTGCTGTTGACATGGCATAAGTGAGCGTGCCCGAAAAGAGGCACGCTTCTGCCGACTTATGCTAGTATTTTATAAAAACACTTACACACTCATAAATCAGGTGCTTAATTTCTAGTGCCCACTTGTAGAATTGTCCCATAAGTGAACAGGAAATGTTCTGCTCTTTTGGGCTTCTAGCTCAGCCACAATTGGGACTGACATTCAGGACCATAACCCCCTTCATTCAGAAATACCTAGCGATTTTCCTCCCTATTTTATATCCCCTCTCAGTTCACATGACCTCGTTATCATGATGATTTTTTTGTCAGGTGACCATGCACAAGGGCTGTGTGTGGAACTCTGTAATTATTAAATCCAACCACTGGGCATCACCGTTATGTGGTGATTATGAATCTCAAAGACCTGAGCTGGGAATTGAACTGAGCTACCTGGGCATTGCAGTTTGTAGTACTACCATTGACTGCATAGGAAATGATTTGTTATCTACATACAGTCTTCTAAATGAAGTGTTAGAAGGTAATTGTTAGTCTTTGAAGGACTGTAAGCAAAGCTGTTCTTTCCTGAGCTAGTAGCATTATATTTATATTTAGCGCCATCTTGTGTCCATATATAAAATTGTAGACTTAATTTAAGAATAATGTATAAAGTGGGTGCAAGTTCAACAGAAGGTTGAAATCATTTTAAATTTTGCATGCAAAGGTGAATAATAGACATTTCAGAAGTACTGGGCGTGCACAAGGAGAAATCATACAGAATCTCATAAGCACATTGAGTGGAGTAATTATCAAGCTGTGTTAGGGCATTAACCTGCATTATTTGCCCCTTTATTAATTAATTAATAAATTCTTATTTCTTAACCACCTTTAGTAGAGAGATGTGGTAGCCATGTTAGGCCACTTCTAAAAGCAGTCAATAGAAATAGAATAAAATAAAGCATAGAAAAGAAAATAAGATGAAACCTTTTTTATTGGACTAACTTAATACATTTTTTGATTAGCTTTTGAAGGTAGCCCTGATCTGACGAAGAAGGGCTACCTTCGAAAGCTAATCAAAAAATGTATTAAGTTAGTACAATAAAAAGGTATCATCTTATTTTCTTTTCTATGTTTTCTTTTATTCTTTCTATTGACTGCTTAACCACCTTTATAAAGAGATTCACCCAAAACGGTTAATGCGTGTTAAAGGGCTCTAACACTGGTTGTGGTGCCCTAATGCAGCATTAATTAGGTCATCCTGTGTTACATAGTAATGAGATACATAATATGCAAATACATGAAAAGCATCTCATTAAATACAATAACATGACTTGGAGTGAAAACTGGGGTTATTTTACCGCCTGAGAACATCTGGCTGCCAAGCCACAGCCTGATGCTTCTGGGCCACATCTTAAATAGGCTGGCACCCTTCAGCAATAGCAGTGGGAAAGCGCACCCCCAAGGCAAAGAGGTCTCTCCAATCAAGACCTCCGCCCCATTCTGCCACTCCAACCAAATGTTTTGTACTTTTTTGGGATCTTGCCAGGAATTTGTGACCTGGATTAGCCACTGTTGGAAACAGGATGCTGGGCTTGATGGACCTTTGGTCTGTCCTAGTATGGCAATAGTTATGTACTTATGTATGTACTTATGTACTTAAACAGTACATACCAGTCTCTATGACAGCTTCAGATGTTGTGGCCAATCCTATTAGAGTCCTGTTAGCATCTGAAACGTGACACACTTGCCAGGAATTATGGGAATTCACTTAGAGACATGATATAAGAATGAAAATAAAGGTTAAAAAAAGGATAGGGAAATGACTGGGGGGGGGGGGGGGAGTCCTGGTTGGGAATTGTCCTGGGGGAAATTGGTGGGTGGGAACTGTTCTGGTGGCTACTCACCGGATACCAATTGAAATATGGCTGAGATCCCACGACAACCCAGTGATCAGAGAAATATGCCCAGCAGATTATAAAATCGCAAATCTCACCCAGACCACGAAGAGAGGGAGCGGCATCGACATTCTCTACAAATCATTCTTTAAACTCAAACTTACTGGGAGTGAGGTACTGCACCGAGAAAGGGAGGAAGGGTAATGGTTATTGTTATGGGTAGGGGATGGCCCTAGAGTAGTGGCTTCCCTTGCAGTTGATGGGTGTATTGTTACAGTTGAAGCGGTTTTGGGTGGAACACCAGTTTAATAGCCACATGGGAGGATACTGTCATTCAGGCAATTTATTGGACTTTAACATTTGTTGATGTTCAAGGTGGAGGGTTGGGGAGGGTTTTAAAATCTGGTAAAAGTTAGTTGGTGTCTTTTTTTTGTTCCTTTAATGACAATTTTTAAGGTAATTCTTGCTTCATCCCTTTGTCTTCATCTATGAATATTAAGCTAGTGGGGGAGGAGGGGGGTTGGGTTAGGCTTGGACTTGTTTTTGTATTCACAGTGAAGGCGGGGAGGGGGTTAGCAGGAAGGGGGGGGGGAATGGAAGTTGGACTTGTTTTCCAAAAGTTATGCATATTGAGAATGTATTACATTTGTTTGTATTTGGATTACTTTAATAAAAAAGATTGAACATAAACTCAAACTTACTTCGGAACTTATAACCCCATTACTGGAAATCATGGCTTGCAAACTCAATGACCACACAATACAGAGAAACATTAGCTTTACGCTATTCTACCACCCACCTGGTAAGTGGGCAGATGCACAGGATGCTTTTATGGATTTTGTTTCAAACACCTGTATTCACAATGATAATGTGATTCTATTAGGACACACAAACCTACATTTAGACTGCAAGAGCAATAGAGAAACTCAGAACCTAATGGACTTCCTAACCATGTGGAACTTCCAACAGTTGACAACAAAGGGCACAAGCTAGACATGCTGACCTACAGACTCGAAAACAACCAACAGATGAGAATCAGGGATGTTCTATGGTCACCAACCCCATGGTCGGATCACAGCAAGCTAAAACTCATCCTTTTCCAAGTTTCAAGTATCTTTGGGTCACTTCCCCAAGTTCTAACATCCTGCAGTTCTTAGTCTCATCATACCTTTTGCTTAATTACATGCTGGGTATCACTCAGCAGCCATTCATGACATTTCCACACAGTATAGAGTGTTCTGTGATGCTATGAAGAGCAGCTCAAAAATATTGTCATTGGTGAGATCCATATATGGTGGGAGGATCTGGTTAAATTCAAATTATTGGTGTTTTCCTTTGATATAACTGCTCCATGCAAACTGGGTGACTCTTTAGACTAAGGCTGCATTGTGGTAATCTCTAGTTGTGCTAATATTCTATTAAAAAAATTGGTCCCTATATTCCTTCATAGAATAGGCCCATACCTAAGACAAGGGAGCCAAGTAGCACCTCTCATAAGGTCACCAGACATACCTAGTTTTAGACCTATGTTCTCTACTCCTTCCTACCTAGCTACCTTCTGTCTGCTATTTTGGTAATGGAGGTAGAGGTACTGTATTGAAATTTGGAATGGGCACGGTATTGCCCCCACCCACCTCCACCTCTCCCATGTGGTCTAGCCTCAGCCCATCTTGCCATTGCCCCTGGGGTCTGCCCTCCCCTCACACCTGCCTTCACATCTCCGTGGTATTTGTTCCAGTGTCAGCATAAAAAAGAACAAAATGATGTGGAGCCTCTACTCAAACACACTGCAAGTCTCTGCCAGGCCTGCCCCCCCACAAGGTAAAGAGTGTGTGTCGGAGGGGCTAGACCCAGCAGAGACTCCCAGTGCACATGAGTGGAGGTTCCACATCACACCCCTATTCTTTTTAGGAGTGGAGGAGTAGCCTAGTGGTTAGTGCAGCAGACGTTGATTCTGGGGAATTGGGTTCAATTCCCACTTCATCTCCTTGTGACTCTGGGCAAGTCACTTAACCCTTCATTGGCCCAGGTACAAAGAAGTACCTGTATATACTATGTAAACCACCTTGAATGTAGTTGCAAAAATCACAGAAAGGTGGTATATAAAGTCCCATTTCTCTTTCACTTATACTGATGGAAGGAGCCACAGAGGGGGAGGGAGAGAATTTAAAGATGCTGGACTGGGAGGGGGAAGACGAGAGCTGCAGGTGTTGGACTGGCTCATAGGGGATAGAGAGAGAGGTAAAGATGGCTAAACTACTATTAGGCTCATTTTCAAAGCACTTAGCCTCCTAAAGTTCCATAGAAACCTATGGAACTTAGCCTCCCAAAGTGCTTTGAAAATATGCCTCATGCATGTGAACCACATTGGTTGTACCACAGAAAAGTGGGATATTAAATGCATTACCCTAACTTACCTTATGGTTTATTGTTCTTGATACACCGCCTCTTCTTTGAGAAGGTAGAAGAGAGATGCAGATGGCTTAAAGGTGGGAGAAAGAGAGAGGTGTGGAGTTACTGGATCATAAGGGGACAGGAAAAAGGAAAGAGAGGTGGAGATGCTGGAGCAGAAGGGGAGAGAAGAGAGAGGGGTAGAGATGTTGCACTGGAAGGGAGATTGGAGAGAGGGGTGGAGATGCTAAACTGGAAGGGGGAAGGGAGAGGGGTAGAGGTGCTGGACTGGAAGGGAGAAAGGAGAGAAGAAGGGGTAGAGATGTTGAATTGGTGGGGGGAAGGGAGAGGAGAAAAGGTTGGGTATGTTGGACTGGAAGGGAGATTGGAGAGAAGGATGGAGATGTTAGACTGGAAGGGGGAAAAGAGAGGAGAGAGGCATAGAGGTGCTGACTGGAAGTGGGAAAGAAGAGAAGAGGGGTAGAGGTGTTGGACTGGAGGAGGAAGGGAGAGGAGAGAGGGGTGGAGATGCTGGACTAGAAGGGGTAAGGATAAGAAGAGAGGGACTGAAATGCTGGGCCATTGAAATGCTGGGCCACAGGGGAATGGGGTCAGGGGAGGGGGGAGAGGACAGATTGAGAGTGTATCAGGAGGGAGAGAATGTGAAAAGGAGTAAGAGTACCCATAAGAAGAATAGCAAAAATGTGCGAATAAAATGCTTGATTGAAGAGGATGAAAAGTGAAAGAGAGAACTCATGAGGTGAGAGAGAGAAAAGGAATGGACGATCAGAAAGGTAAGAAAAGAGGAGAAAAAGAAAGTATTCAAATATCCTCTGGTGAAAGAAAGAGACAAAGAAGGAAGAGACAGAGCTGAAAATGAAGAGAAAAAGATGGAAGACACCAGAGAGAAAAACAAAAACAACAGATGAGTCTTGGCAGCATTTTTTCTTATTTGAAAGAATCGACTACGTTGCTTTAATGCTTATTATTATTATTATTATTATTTATTGCATTTGTATCCCACATTATCCCACCTCTTTGCAGGCTCAATGTGGCTTACAATTCATCGTGGATATTGGAAATAGAAAATATACATTTGGTTTATAGAGAGTTTAGGTTACATGGTGGTGAAGTACATGGTTGTATGACAACAAAAGACGTCATAAGACGTTCCTATCTAAATTAAAGATTGTGCAGTTACACGTGTTGATCTTTGTGATATATCTTTTCGAAGAGATAAGTTTTCAGTAGTTTGCGGAAATTGGCCAGTTCATGGACCGTTTTCAGGTTGCGTGGTAGTGCGTTCCATAGCTGCGTACCCATATAGGAAAAGGTAGACGCATGCAACAATTTATATTTCAGACCTTTACAATTGGGAGGATGAAGATTGAGGAATGTGCGAGGTAGTTCTATTAGGTCTGACATGTAGGCTGGGGCGTCTCCATGGATGATGATGTGGACTAGGGTACAAAGTTTGAACGTGATGCGTTCTTTAAGTGGGAGCCAGTGTAGTTTTTCTCGTAGTGGTGTCGCACATTCATATTTTGATTTACCGAATATTAATCTGGCTGCTGTGTTCTGGGCTGTCTGGAGATTTTTAAGTATTTGCTCTTTGCAACCAGCGTATAGTGAATTACAGTAGTCCAGATGACTGAGTACTAGTGATTGTACCAGATTGCGGAAGACGGACCTTGGAAAAAATGGTTTAATTCTTTTTAGTTTCCACATTGAGTGAAACATCTTCTTGGTTATGTTTGTAGCATGATTCTCAAGTGTTAGGTGTCGATCAATGGTGACTCCAAGAATTTTTAGGATGTCTGAAACTGGTAGGTTTAGATTAGGTGTGTTGGTGGTGGTGAATTTATTCTTATTGTATTGCGAAGTGAGTACAAGGCATTGGGTTTTTTCTGCGTTAAGTTGTGTGTTGGCATTGCCCACTGAGATTATTGAAAGTACAGAGGATAATCCCAGACGCAGGTGTTCCATTGAAATATTGCCTGTGTCGGGTCTCTCATTAAAGTTTGGATGCCAACCCACTTCTGGAGGCTCATCTGAAGCTGTCATAAAAGCTGGTATATACTATTTCTTTCATATCTTTGGGGGTAGGAGGGGGGGTCAATGACCACCAGGGGAATAATCATCTGGTCATTTAGGCCAACCTTTTGTGACTTAGTTGTGATTGAAATAGGTCTAGCCCAAAATGGCTAACTTTTAGCCTGGGATGTTTTTGCCTTGTTCCATTTTGGCAGAAAAAAATTCCACGTTTTCGGAACGACCAAATCCCGCCCCCAACACGTCCCCTTGTGATTTGGATGTACTGCAGATGAACTGCCTAGAAAATGTCTTAGAAATGGGTTTTGAAAATAGTGGTTTGGACATTTTGAACATAAAAAGTCTATCTGCCGCTTTTTGGATGTTTTTCTGTTTAGAAAATGAGCCCCATAGTCATTAGTAAACGGGATTAATTGACAATAATGGGGCTTGTGTTAAATAACATGCATTACATACATCAACACATTAATGCACATTAGAAGATCTAGTCCAAGATGTGTAGCATACTATCTTTTGGCTTTTTCTATACAGCGGTCAGGGAAGGGAGAAGGGGTGGGGATAAAATGCCTTTTTTCTTATTCTGGTTGAATATAAAATCAAAACTATATGTAGGAGACAAATATACTATAAAATATTTATTTGTGACATTTATATCCCACATTATCCCAAACAAGTTTGAGTTCAATGTGGCTTACAGTAAACAGTATAGGATACATAACAAAGAATAATGCATAAGAAAGTCATTTGTTGTAAGAATCCAATTTTACAGTACAGTATCATAAACATACTGGGATAGCTATGGATGTTTAACATTTAGAAAATCTATTATGAATGAGAAATTATACATGAAGCAAAGAGAAAGTTAATGGTAAATAGAGTAATGACCATTTCAGGTAATAATGAATTGTTATTAATGTTATTAATTAAAGACAATACGTATTGAATGATTGCAAGACATTGTCACACCTTCCTGCATGTAACACATTCTAAGTAAACTTTGTTATTTGCACAGGTTCAACATAATATGGACAAATCTACCACCCTGAAACTGGCAGACTTTGGCCTTGCTCTGTATGTGACGGAACCCATATTTACAGTGTGTGGAACACCAACTTATGTCGCCCCTGAAATACTCTCCGAAAGGGGTAAACAATACTGAGACACTTTTCAAATGATTTGCTCCTGCGACAAAACATGAACAGCACTGCATATGAGGAAGTAGAGGGTTGCAATGTGTATGAAGTCAATGATAGGATACTTACAAGCAAATTAACCATGTAGCACATAAAAGCTTTCAAATTTCTGCTCACTGACTGCTTCCAGTGGGAATAGGAATACCCCAATAACTTCTGCTTAAAAAAAAAATAAACAGACAGTATTTTACTTTACTTAATCTCTCACCTACCTTTGCAATGTAAGCTCAAGATGAAGAAAGACAAACAATACATACAATAATAGCATCCATAAAAGTAAATAATCTAAAATCATAAAACATGAAAACATAAAAGCAAGACTCGATCACCTAACAGTAGTACTCAAATCTTCAAAACCTTAAAACACAAGTAATCATAAGAACCATTAAAATTATTCAGAATAAACAATAAAGCTCAATGAAATAGCCAAATTTTAAATAAGCAGTCAAAATCTGTTGTTACATGAAGCTCTCACAGTAGCTGGTTGTCACAGCTAGGAGGAAGCTAGACCACTACATACATTTTTTGGGGGGGTGTGCCCTGGACAGCTGCTCTATTTGTGCAATCCTCTGGCACTGAATACAAAACTGTACAAATTCTTGATTGTGCATTCCTACTAGCCCATTGATATGCTAAAGCTGTGTTATACTTTATATGGCATCCCATCAAAAAAAGTTAATAAAACATGGCAGAGCTAGAATAGTTTGTTCTATGTTTGGTTAAGCCTTAGTTTTTCTCTTTCTTTCTGCAATGTATAACTGTCAGTTTAACATGTAACAAACAGCATTGTGTGGACCTTGGAGCTTTAAAATAGGAGGTTATTCCTTTCAATATCGGGTCCTTATTTTATTTTATTTAGCAAAATGATGAAAAGCAACATCAGAAGGCAAAAAGCATTTCCATAAATAAAACAGTGGTTTACCCATTGAAATATTCTTTTTTTTTTCCAATTGAGAAGCAGCATATAATCAGGTCATGAGTGGGTTACATCACTGCACAACACTGGGAAAACAGTTTTCCCAGAGCTTAGAATTAGTGGAAAATACCAAGTATGTGCAGCCCTTCCCACATGCAAAGCACCCCTCTCAGTTCTGTTTTTTCTACTCCACCCAATGGTCATGATATCAAAACTCTCCTGTTTTTGAAGAAATTTATTTCTTGTCTGTCTTCTGATGTTGCTTTTCATCATTTTGCTAAAAAAAAAAAAAAAGGCCCAATATTAAAAGGATTACCTATTGAGAGTTATGCTCCTAAATTGGTCTCTTTGAAATTTTAGTAGGGCTAAGTGTTTAACTTTTTTCAGGGAATTTCACTAAACTCCTAAATTTAGGGGCATGAAAAGTAGGTAGGAACAGGGGTGGAATTAGGGCTGGAATTTTCAGCAGTAGGTTCATACTGTAAATTAGGCTCAAATTTAGGCTGATTAATGGCAGACCAAAATTTATACTTATAATTTTAAGCTTTTAAGTTAAGATAAATTTTCAGCTGGAAACTCAGGCTCCTAAGCAGCTTTATTACTAAACTGTGGTAGGTTTTGTAGTTACTGCACATTTAATGTAAAAAAGTAGCAAGCAGTAAATGCAGAGCCTTTGCGGTAAATGCATGGGATGTGTTCAGCATCTGCCCTGCATTTACCACACAGGGAAGACACTGCACCACCGGACACCATGTTACATGCAGTGCTTGATAGTGCAGGAATACCAACGCTATCAGGCACCACATGTAACGCATTTCAGGCCCAGACCGAAAATAATAATGAAGGTGCTGAACACCATCCAGTCCCCTTTCCCAATTCTCCACCCAAGTCGGTCCCCCAACTCAACCCTGAGCCCCACAATGCACTGGGCATGGCCTGTTTACCATATAAGGAAGAAATTCCCTTATATTTATTTTTATTTTGTATCCCACATTTTCCCACACATTTGCAGGCCCAATGTGGCTTACATAATACTGTGAAGGCATTCGCCAAGTCTGGTATGGGAGTAGTACAAAATGTTATAGTGGGATATGGAAGATAAGATTCAGTCAAGTTGGGTTTCAGGTAAAAGGGTGTCAATGTTCAATACAATCTTTGATAGTGAAGTGTTGCAGGGTTGAGTCATCTAAGCTGGGTCATTCGGATATGCCTTTCCGAATAGGTGAGTCTTTAATAATTTTCTGAATTTTAGGTGATCATAAGTTGTTTTCACCACTTGTGGCAGTGCGTTCCACAGGCGTGTGCTTATGTAACAGAAGTTGGACGCATGGGTTGTCTTGTATTTTAGTCCTTTGCAATTAGGGTAGTGGAGATTCAGATAAGACCGTGATGAACTATTACTATTTCTGATTGGGAGATTGATTAGGTCAATCATGTAACCTGGGGCTGGACCGTAGATAATCTTATGGACTAAGGTGCAGATTTTGAAACATATACGTTCCTTGTGGACTTATATAGTAAGCAGACCCCATCCAGTGCATCCCGACATGCACTGCGCAGGGTAGGACACCACCATTTGGAAACGACGGGGTTGGAGGTAGGAGCAAATGGGTATTGCTCCTGCCTTGTTCCTGGTATGAGGTCGGGATGGGGGGGCTTCATGTCGCATGGTGGGCAGGCTTACCAGACCACCAGAGAGGTTTTTTGTCCTGATCTATTTTTCAATTTAGATTTCATTATTGGTGTCTTCTATTTGTGTTTCTGTCTGTGGTGATCATTGTCACTGTCAGCCATCATCATCTTTTATTATTTTTGTTATCGTTTGTTTCATCCTGAAATTGTTGTACATATGCTTATTTAACAGCTGTAGCATATTTTGACTGTAGATGGTAAGGAAGAAGTTCTTTGGTTTGAAGGAAGCTGTTGATGACCATGAATTTGGTGAAGCTGATATTGAAGAAACCGCCGTTCCATGGCGTCCCACAGATCAAGCCAGAGACTTGTGGGTTGTGCCCTCTACCAGCAGGTGGAGATAGAGAGAACCTCCGAAGTTTTCTATATGTGTACCTGTGCAGCCAACTGAACCTCAGTATTCTCTCTATAGCAGGTGGAGGAACATCTCTGTGCAGCTCTGGTTTGATCTGGCTACTGGTGTCCTTTGGGCCTAGTTTAGCACAGACAGGGGTTGAGTGGCTGTTTGCAGCTTGTGGTGTACACCTGGTGGTGCCAGGTCCCTCCCGGTCTCCCCCTACCTTTCCTCCGTCCGGGGCTGTTGGCCTGATCGGGTGTTTCCTTTCTCTCCTGACTTTAAAAAAAAAAAAAGGTAAGAGACTTTGTTTTTGTTTAATCATACGAAGGAACTAGATGTTCTGCCGAGTCAGTTTTGGGACAGGTGTTTGTGGAGCATGTCAGTGCCTTCTGAGGTGGCTAAGCGCTGCTCCCGGTGTGGGGGCCGGAGAGCAGCATTGGGGGAGTGTGAGTACTGCCGCTGTCAGCCTGCAGCGGGTGTTCAGCATGACGGGGGTTCCCCTCAGGCGTACGGTGAGTCGGAAGTGCAGGGGTTAGTTTTGTCGGTTTCCTTGGGGCAGTTTGTGCAGTGCACGTTGGCGGGCGCCATTTTTTCCTCTCAGGTGCTCCGCATGTGGCGGTTGATAGACAAGAGGCGCAGCGCGCTTCTGTGGCACAGGCTTCGATGGAGGGAAGCGATGTATATGGAGCAGGGGAGTCCCTTGCAGTTCCTTTTTCCCCGGATTTTGTTTTATTAATGCACAATGCCTTTCTTTTGAAGAAGTCAGGAGCTTCTCTTCAGGCAGCCCCGTCTCTTCCTCAGCAAACTTCGGTTGCTGCAGCCTCTCAGTCTTTCCTGCCAAAACATCCTCGGGTGGAGATTTTGGATCCCAAGCAGCTATCTGACACAGATGGCCCGGTTTTGTCTCCGGGCTGTTCCTCAGAATCTTTGGATTTGGCAGATGAGGTCACCCTGCCCTCTGAGGAAGGGGATGATCCAACGGCTGCCCGCCTTTTTTCACAGGGAAGAGCTTCCCTCCCTGATTGTTAGAGCTTTTGAGGTTTTGGCCATTTCCCCCCTGAATCATCAGGGGAAACAGGTCCGGTGCCCTCTATTATGTCTGGCACCAAATGTCCACCTCGTTCCTTTCGTGTGCATGAGGCCATGAAGATCCTTATTTTGGCACAGTGGGTTATGCTGGACAGTGGGTTTAACGTTGCTTAGAGCTATGTCGCGTCTTTTCGCGCTACCTGCTCCTGACTTAGACTTGCTGATGGTCCCTATGGTGGATTCCTTAATCACAGCGGTCACTAAGAAAACCACTCTCCCTGAGGAGGGGGCCACGGCGCTCAAGGACCCTCAGGATCGTAAGTTGGAGACTTGCTTGAATCTGTCCTTTGAAGTAGCGGCCCTTTCCCTGCAGGCTTCAGTTTGTGGCTTCTATGCGGTGTGGACATGCTTATCGTGGGTACAGAAAGCCTCCTCTCCGGAAGATCTTGTGGCTGTTTTGCTGGCCTTGGAGTCCGATTTAGCCTTCCATGCGGATCTTCTTTATGATCTTTTGAGGGCTTCGGAGGAGGAGGTTTCCCTAGCGGTCGCTGGCTGTGGTTGCGGCATTAGTCTTCAGACGTGGCCTCTAAGTTACGTTTAGCAAGTCTTCCTTTTAGGGGAAAGCTTTTGTTTGGGACAGACTTAGAACAGATTGTGAAGGACCTCAGTGACTCTAAGGGCCAGCCCCTCCCGGAGGACAGGTCTAAGTTTGTACGACCGGCGGGACCTAGACCTAAGTTTAGGGATACACGGCGTTACCGTCCAGGTCGCAGGGCCTCTTTTCAGAGAGCAAGGTCTTCTCAGAGGCCTCAGTCCTTTCGAGGTGTTTATTTATTTATTTATTTCTTCCCAACCCAGAGGAATACTCCACGCACTCCAGTAGTTACCCAGATACGTATCCACAGGCTATATCCTCATCGTCCTGAGTTATCAGTGCAGACCAGGTTCTTTCACTATGGGTAATCCATAGGTGTACATCAGTAGACACATCAATAGTAGCAAGGGGAGAGCGCAGCATTACATCTTTAACTAATGAAAGCAAAGCAGAGGTTTCAGCATCAGAAAAGGCAATGGGGTCATGCTTAGAGTTTTGTTTTCCCTGCAGTTTCTGGTAGAAGGGTTGGGTACGTTCAGAGTAAGAAGGGATCCACAAGCGACAAAAATTTAGCATGCCTAACACGGCTCTAAGTTCAGTGACAGTAGAGGGCATTTGAAGGGCAGAGACATGGTTCAAAGTGTCAGGACCGAAGTTTCTCACTTGGGAACCCAGATCGTGACCATGGAAAGTGACTTGAGTTTGTGCAACTTTCAGTTTTTTCTTATTGACCTTGTACCCTTTTGCGGATAAAAAGCCCAAAAAGTCACATGTGACCTGTATGCAGGTATCAAAGTCATGATAAGTAATTAACATGTCATCCACATACTGTAGTAGATGGGTCTGAGGTGGTAGGGCATATCTGTTTTTAAATTCATGAATATGCCCTGCCAAGGTCTGGGAGAAAATTGTAGATGTTGCCTCTGCTTCCATGTGTTTTAACTTGCAAAAGGAGCAGTGTTGAGAACTTTCCAAAGTGATATGAATCTCATCTGAGACTTCCAGTCCTAAAGCATAATCTAAATAAATAAATAAATAAATAAATAAATAAAATAATTATCCTCAACACACTTGCACATGACTAAGTTTAAAGCAACTACTTCATGGACATAGTAACATAGTAGATGACGGCAGAAAAAGACCTGCACGGTCCATCCAGTCTGCCCAACAAGATAAACTCATGTGTATACCTTACCTTGATTTGTACCTGTCTTTTTCAGGGCACAGACCGTATAAGTCTGCCCAGCACTATCCCCTCCTCCCAACCACCAGCCCCGCCTCCCACCACCGGCTCTGGCACAGACCATATAAGTCTGCCCAGCACTATTCCCCGCCTCCCAACCACCAGTCCTGCCTCCCACCACCAGATCTGGCACAGACCGTATAAGTCTGCCCACCACTATCTTCGCCTCCCAACCACCAACCCCTCTTCCCCCCACCGGCTCCTCTAAAGAGCAGGAGAAATGGCAGTACTTCAGCGCACTGCCTCTAAGCACAATACAACTCTGTATTGTTATCTAAAATCCCAGTTTTTAACCTGGATTCACTGTGGACTGCTATTTCATATATGGAGCAGTCTTTTGTATTTAAGATGGGTTTTTATTTATTCATTCCAAACTTTCTGTACCACTTTGACAAGCAGGGCATAGTAGATTACATACTAATACAAAGGGAGAAAAGGAACTACAAAAATGATAGGAAAGAATACATGTCAAGAGAATTAAGCCAGAGTTCTCATTTGCGCTTCAAAGGCAGTGCTGTCAAACTGAGTATGCAGAGTAGGCTTGCTTGAAAAGCCAAACCTTTAATAATGTTTTAAATTTCTTCAATGAAAGTTCACTTCTCAAATAAAAAGGCAGGGAGTTCCACAGAACAGAGCCAAAAAGAAAAAAGCACTATGGCGAGTGCTTTCCATTTGGGCTTTGCGTAGACCTGGAATGACCATACAGTGGTCATTTAAAGATCTCGGTAATTGAACTGGGGAATACAGAATAGTCAGGGTAGACAGATACGATGGTGTACCTTGGCGAAAGGCCCAGAAGGCAAGCAAGAAAACCTTGAATCTAACATGAAACTTGACTGGCAACCAATGATAGTGTTTCAAAGAGGGGAGACATGGTCCATTCTACGTAGGTGACATGAAGGGGCATTTTCGATATATCTAAATCTGAATTTGGACGTTTTACAGAAAATGTCCAAATTCTGAACAGGAAAAAAGGCCATTTTCAACAAAAAAAAAGTCTATCATTTTCTTTTGAAAATACTGTTTTGAAAAACGTTTTGTGATTTGGACGTTTTGCTTACAGTCCATTTTCAAACAAAAAAATGTCCAAATGCAAAACGCACAAAATCAAGCCATTAGGATACAGACCATAAGAAACGTTTCAGTCACAGGAAAGCATTCATAGAGGATAACAAAGTTCAAACTGCTATAGAATCAGTCAGTTCTATTACATCTGAAAAATTATTTTGTAGGAAGACTAATATTTCAAAATATCAAAACATTCAGAAAAATGAGAGACTAGTGCTTGTTCTGACTGTGGTGCTAGTGTCCATCAGAAGGGAAATCTAGTAATGAACCATAGAATCCATTCAGAAGTTAAAACAGTTGCTTGTAGAAAGTGTGGTAAAAGCGTCATTGAGGACAGCCTCACAGTCCACCAGAGAATCCGTGTTGCAGTGAAACAATATACATGCCCTGAGTGAAATCCCAGGAAAGCAATAGGGCACCCTAGGGGGCACTGCAGTGGACTTCGTAAAATGCTTCCAGGTACATATCTCACCATTGCTCCCTTACCTTGTCTGCTAAGCCCCCCAAATCCCACTACCCCTAACTGTACACCACTACCCTAGCCCTTACGGGTGAAGGAGGCACCTATATGTGGGTACAGTGGGTTTCTGGTGAGTTTTGGAGGGTCCATAGTTTCCTCCACAAGTGTAACAGGTAGGGGGAGGTAAGAGCCTGGGTCCACCTGTCTGCAGTGCACTGCACCCACCACTAGACTACTCCAGGGACCTGCATGCTATTCTGATGGACTTGAGTATAACATCTTAGGTTGGGAAAGAGGCTGGCAAGTAATGTTTTTCATTACATGTTTGGAGGGTGGGAGGGGGTTAGTGATCACTGGGGGAATAAGGGGAGGTCATTCCTGATTCCCTCCAGTGGTCATCTGGTTAGTTAGGGCACCTTTTTGTGCCTTATACATTATAAAAACAGGTCTAGCTCAAAACGTCCAAGTTTTAGTCCTGAACGATTTTGTTTTGTTCCATTATGGTTGAAAAATGTCTAAGTCTTAGGAACGCCCAAGTTCTGCCCTGAACACACCGCTGGCACTCTCCCTTGAGATTTGGACACACTTCTGGCAGACTTCAGAGAACAACGTCTAAAAATAGGTTTCGAAAATGACGTCCAAATGCAGACATGCCAATTTTTGGACATTTTTCTCTTTTGAAAATGAGCCCAATAGTAGATGGATAGTCATATTCTGGAGAGTCTGAAGCCTTTTAAACAAGGCTTATGAGATAAACAAGGCTTATGAGATTCCGGTATAAATGACATTTCAGTAGTCTAATCTAGTCATAAACAATGCTAAGATCAGTGAGTGAAAGGCATCTGAGGTGAAAAAGGGTCTCATGGTTCGAAACTGCCTGAAAAGAAAAAAGCTATACCTATACTATGACGAGATCTGTGGCTCGAACATAAGACGAGAATCAAAAAGAACACCTTAACACCAAGTAATGAAAGCATTTCGGTAGGAGGTGTTAAATGACCTCTTAACCAGTAGCAAGAAATTCTAGTGAAAATATTAAATAGAGGAGGTGAGAGGATCGAGCCCTGTGGGACTCCACAGAGTAATGACCTTACTAAAGATGTATGTTGATTAAAAGTGAACTGAAAAGCACGATCTGAAAGAAAAGATCTAAACCAGGCTAGAACAGTATGGGAACTGCCTAATGGCTGTAAGAGAGATAGCAATAATGCATGATCTACTGAGTCAAACACTTCTGATAAATCAAGGGACACAGCTAAGGTTATGTAGTATTGGTCGAGAGAGGAATGTACTTCACTAAGGACTGATGCTTAATCGGTCTTGCAGCTTCAGGCCAGAATTGAAGCTCAAGAACACAGTTTTAAAGGTATTAAACTTTGAGGGGATCAGATGGCTCAGAGGATTTACAGCTTGCAGACTTGTGACTCTGCTTTGGTTAAAGATATGTTGATTATACACCAGAAGCTGGAAATGTTGGAGAACCATTCTAGGAGGTTAAAGCTGAGGTTTTTTAATTTTCCTAAATCTAGGTTGATTTTGCCTGGGGAAATGCTCAAGAGCTACTAAAGAAAGATCTTGAAAATACTGGATGAATCTGTGCAACCATCAGCAAGAGTCAGATAGTTCAGATCAAAATGAAAGAGCTGCTGATGAGGCAGTGGAGGCTCATGAGGTGTCTGAGGATAGTTTGAATTTGACACAACTTTTGGAAGTATTTCAAGAGAAGGTTATTTCCAGGGAAACAGTGCAGGTAACTTATGCTCTTGAACCAGACACAATTTGGATTATGAAAATGTATAGAGATGTGAGTTTTTTTGGTCAGTAGTCTTCAATATTTTCTGATATGATACTGTTTATTTTTGGCTAATGAACAGGAGGTTGCCTCTTTAAGGTCAACCTTCAGTTTGAAACTTCCTTGTGATTTTCAAGTTCTCTATCAATGTAGTAGATATTCCTTTCTGGACCCTACTTACTTGCATAACTTTACAAAAACTGGACAAGACCAAAAGAAGTGGCATCCACTGGATCAGAATGACCATCAGGCTTATTTTCGAAACAGAAGGGTGCCCATCTTCCGACACAAATCGGGAGATGGGCGTCCTTCTCTCAGGGTTGCCCAAATTGGCATAATCGAAAGCCGATTTTGGGCGTCCTCAACTGTTTCCCGTTGTGGGGACGACCAAATTTACGGGGCATGTCAGCACAGTAGTGAAGGCGGGACTGGGGCATGATTAAGAGATGGGCGTCCTCGGCCGATAATGGAAAAAAGAAGGGTGTCCCTGATGAGCACTTGGCCGATTTTACTTGGTCCATTTTTTCTTGCAACCAAGCTGTGAAAAGGTGCCTGAACTGACCAGATGACCACCAGGGATGACCTCCCCTTACTACCCCAGTGGTCACCAACCCCCTCCCCCTTCACCCCTTAGGGCTGTGGTAGTGGTGTACAGTTGTGGGGAGTGGGTTTTGGGGGGGGGCTCAGCACCCAAGGTAAGGGAGCTATGCACCTGGGAACAATTTGTGAAGTCCACTGCAGTGCCCTCTAGGGTGCCCGGTTGGTGTCCTGGCATGTCAGGGAGACCAGTGCACTACGAATTCTGGCTCTTCCCACAACCAAAGGGCTTGGATTTGGTCATTTTTGAGATGGGCGTCCTTGGTTTGCATTATGGCTGAAAACCGGAGACGACCATCTCTAAGGTCCACCTAAATGTTGAGATTTGGGCGTCCCTGACCATATTATCAAAACGAAAGATGGACACCCATCTTGTTTCGATAATACGGGTTTCCCCGCCTCTTTGCGGGACCGTCCTGCAAGGACGCCGTCATGAAAACTTGGGTGCCCCGTTCGATTATGCCCCTGCACGTGATACCAGGGTGAATAGTAGGAATTGGATTATGATACGTCCTGCTTTGCTTTTTCATATTCATTCTCTATAATATCAACTTATATCTATATCAACTCTAGAATATCCTTTTGTGTGGCTTGGATTCTCACCCTTCTATATATGGGCTTTCACAGATTTATTTATTAATTTAGATTTTGCTCTCACCTGTTTCAGTAGTAGCTCAAGGTGAGTTACATTCAGGGCATTTTCCTGTCCTTAGAGTTTACAATCTAACTTTTTACCTGAGGCAGTGGAGGGTTAAGTAACTTGTGCAAGACCACAACAGAAGCAACAGAAGGACTTGAACCAGACATCCCTGGATATCAAGCCTGGTGCTCTAACCAGTAGGCTACTCCTCCACTAACAGATCATGATTTTATTTGTTTGATTGTATATATATGGACCTACAACATTTGGTTTTTTATTCCTAATTCAAGTTTTACCTGTTAAAATTATTGAAATTTCAATAAAGATACAGTGGAATTTAAGGTAATCCAAAACCTATGTTCAATAAAGTCCAACTTTTTAATTTATTGGTAGTTGTTGAATCAGCAATAAAAAAGGCTAAAAGAAAATTTTCTAATGCATCATCTGGTAAAGATCCTAGACTATTGAACCATCTAAATGAGAAGGTATTTCAGGTGCAGTGTTTTCTGCACTGATTCCAGCTCAACATGATTCAGTACATGCACACTATCTTTCAAGGAGTGAGAGATGTTTTCATCTAGCATTTTTCCCCAATCACAATGTGAACTAGCAGCAATTCTTGTTGAAGCATATAAACATGGAACCCATCTTATGTGTTCCGGTTAAGCTGCTGGGTTCTGGTTACGCTGAAGTCAATTGATAAGGGGCAGATTACTCTCTTACAGCAAGGCATTACAGTAGTCTAGTTCAGTGGTTCCCAAACCTGATCCTGGAGACACCTCAGCCAGTCAGGTTTTCAGGATATCCACAATAAATATTCATGAGATAGATTTGCATGAGGTGGAGGCAGTGCATTCAAATCTCTGATGAATATTCATTGTGGGTATCCTGAAAACCTGATAGCTGGGATGCCTCCAAGACCAGGTTTGGGAACCACTGGTCTAGTCTATAGATTACCAGCAAGAAGTGAGCGTGTGATGCTTGTTGATTCCAAGAAGTGGACAGATGGATCAGATCAGCCTTAATACAAAGAAATATTTCTTTACTAATTGTGAAGCATGTGGACCAAAAGAAAATCAGGAGTGGCCTAGTGGTTAGAGCACCAGGCTTGACATCTAGAAGTGCCCAGTTCAAATCCCACTGCTGCTCCTTGTGATCTTGGGTCAGTTACTTAACCCTCCATTGCCTCAGGTACAAACTTAGGGCCCTGTTTACAAAGGCACACTAGCATTCTTTAGCACATATGCTAACTGTGTAGATTAGGTTTACCATATTTGGTCCCCATAAAAAGAGGACACATGCCCCCGCCTACCACACGCCCCATCACACCCCCACCCCGCCCCCTGCCATGTATCGCCCCACCCATTTCACCCCACCCCCCACACCCCCCTAAGGGTGTCCTAACCCCTCCCCTTACCTTACTCTACTGCCCTGGTGGTCTAGTGACCTCTTCGGGGCAGGAAAGAGCCCCCTCTTTCCTGCTCGGAGTGCTGCCCTGCATTCTCTCTCTTCTCCTTGCAATGCTGATGGTCCCTCCCGGCGCTGATTCAAAATGGCCACTGAGAGGTGAAGCGGCATCAAAATCTAGAATCATTAGCCCTGATGGTGTGAAAATTGAGTAATATTTAGTTTCCACCTTGGGTCTACAAACACTTATTCAAAATATCTTGGTGGCAGCTAAGAAGCTTTTCACCAGGCATACCTATACCTTTAAATAGAAGAGATTTTCCATCTGGCGTTTCACTAATAGTTAGGGACCCATTCAGAGTTGTCCAAATACCATACTGCACTAACCACCACCTCTATCACCTAGGGTTATAAACATCTTTTATCAGAGTTCATTTGAGTGCATTCACATCCTGTCATATCTAACTGTTTCCAGATTTATATAGAGGGTTTCTTCATGTCAAAAGCCTCTTGTGCCATGGGACCATAATGCCGTCCTTACATCTCTCATGTAACTGCAATTTGAACCAGTAGGATCCACATCACTCAAGATATGACTTGGAAAATGTTCTTTCTAGGAGCTTGGGCAGAGAAGCAAGGTCCTTTCCTCAGTCACTGGTTGGGACCTTTTCAGTGTAGCCATCCATGGCTACCCATCACACTCCCAAAAGTAGAAATCCCATAATATAATCAAAACAATTGCAAAGAAATCCATAATCAACTTACTGTACGTGATCTCTGATGACTTGGTGCCATCGAGTAACCTTCTCAGTGGGAAGACTTAAATGTGTGGTTTCCCATTTCTTTTCCAAACGTGTACTGAGATGGTTTGATACTATGGGGCCCTTTTACTAAGCTGCATAAGCATCTATGCGTGCCCAACATGCGTCAAAATGGAGTTACCACCCGACTACCATGTGGCTCTTGTGGTAATTTCATTTTTGGTGTGCGTCCAATATGCACATCTGAAAAATATTTTTTATTTTCAGGCGCGGGTAATGGACGCACGCCAAGTGGCATTTGGTGCGTGTAGGTCGTTACCACCCGGTTACCGCGTGAGTCTTAACCGCTATATCAATGGCTGGTGGTAAGGTCTCAGACCCAAAATGGATTCGCGGCAATTTTCATTTTGCCGCATGTCCATTTTCGGCAACAATTTCAAAAAAGGCCTCTTTTACAGGCGCGCTAAAAAATGGATCGGCGTGCGCCCCAAACCCGCACCTATACTACCACAAGCCATTTTTCAGCACACCTTTGTAAAAGGACCCCTAAAAAGCTGCATATACTTCTCTGAATTTTGTTCTGTAATTGATTTTCTTTTTAACAGGGTATGGACTGGAGGTAGACATGTGGGCTGCTGGTGTGATTCTTTACATTCTCCTCTGCGGTTTTCCACCTTTCAGAAGTCTCAAACGAGATCAAGAGGAACTCTTTCAAATTATACAGCTTGGTGACTTTGACTTCCTCTCACCTTACTGGGACAGCATTTCTGATGGTATGTACAATATTTCCTTTTCCCTGTAAATAGTGTGCTACAAAACCAGAACTAGGTGTTTTGGCACCTGGGGCAAGCAGCATGAAACGTATGTGGGCGTTGGGTCTGCAATGAGGCAGCATTTTCTCTCTTTTCCCTGCCCCCTACTGTCATGTCACAGGTGTAGTTTGCCTATTAATACTATACTATACTATACAGTGCTTCTAGTCCGCAAAACACCTGATAAGTTCGTTGCAGATTACATAAAGAAGACTGTATCAAACCTTCCAGGAAATACAGTCAAAATTTCTGGAATAACCAAGTTTTTAGCATTTTACGAAAAGCCAAATAATTCAAAATAATACGAATTTCCAAAGGTAAAAGATTCCAAACTACTGGTGCCTGATAGTGAAATGAAGAATTAAATATAGATTTATCTCTAAGCTATCTAATAGAAGCTGCAGCAACATTAAGTTACACATTCTATAGCAGAATTAGAACAAAGTAAATTGATCCAGTTAGCAAGATAGAAAGGTGCTAACCCATATAATATATTCTGAACAAAAGAGCAAAGTTTAAACTGAGCCTTTGCTTCAATCGGAAGCCAATGAAGATTCTCAAGAAGGGGAGTAGCTGATTCAAACAGGGGTGTATCTGCGTGAGGCCACAGGGGCCTGGGCCCCCGCAGATTTCGCCCTGGCCCCCCTCCCCACCGTCAACCCTCCCCCGCTGCTTACTTTTGCTGGCCGGGGGCCCCAACCCCCGCCAGCCGAGGTCTACAGCTAATCCAGTTCGGAGTCTGACGTCGCAGCACGTTGTTCATGCGTACAACGTGCTGCGACGTCAGACTCCGAACTGGATTCAACGAATCAGCAGCGTTACTTACAGCATGGCCACGGAGGAGTCGGAGGAAGACGAAATATGAAGACTGCGGGTCGGACCTCAGCTGGCGGGGGTTGGGGCCCCCCCGCCATCAAAGGTAAGCAGCGGGGGAGGGTTGATGGCGTGGGGGGGGGGGGAGGGAGGCAAAAATGTGCCCCCTCTCTCTGGCTCTGGCCCCCCTACCGCCGGATTCCAGATACGCCCCTGGATTCAAATCTAGAAACTGAGAATATTAAGTGTGCTGCAGTGTTCTGTACTAGTTGCAGTAGTCCAGTCTACTCAAAATAAATGCTTGAGCCAGGAATCTAAATTCCATAAAACCCCAAGCTTTACATATTGATCTTAGCTTTTTCATAGTATAAAAATTTTTTTGAACCATCTGTTTAACATGATCAAAAAAGGCCAGTGGATTATCTACTTCGACTCAGGCTTCCGGCCTTTTGTCCCTTCCCCAGAACCTGCCGCAGAGGCTGCAGGAAGTCAGATCATGCACAATGTTGCCAGTCTCAACAGCCCCCCGCCCCCACTCACCCCCACCGCCATTCCACTCCAACATGCACTTTCAGTTTGAAATAGGAAGCTCAGGAGCAGAGGAAGGAGAAAAGTAGGGACAGCTGCACTGCACTTGGTCCAAGTTCCCGTGGTCAGAGCCTATCAAAAGAGCGACCAGCAGGGCCATTTGGACCATGAGTCACATATAAAAAGGGGTCTCTATTTGAAACAAATGCTTACGTGTTTAATATTTTTAAACTGAACTTGAAATTAATTCGGCTACTGGATTTTGCACATTTCTACAGCTAAAAATGTGCTTCAGCTGCTTACATAAGTACATAAGTATTGCCATACTGGGACAGACCAAAGGTCAATCAAGCCCAGCATCCTGTTTCCAACAGTGGCCAATCCAGGTCACAAATACCTGGCTTCTATATATGTTTATTATTATTTTCAGTTCCAGAATTATGGGGCCTCTGTGATTCTCTGAAAGGCCCTACTCATGGTCTGCATTGCTGTATTTCCTCCTCCATACATGGACTGATTCCAGCAATGAAGCCCGTGCCTGCACACTAGTTTTTGTCCTGGTGTGCCAGGCACAAAAGCTTGAAACTTGCACGCAGTTTGTCCATCAGAAGCATAAGCTGCCTGATCATAAATCCGATAAAATGCATGGCTGGCATAACATGAAGTATTGTTTGGTCAGGGAAGTTTACAGACTGTTCTATACCCGTGGACAGAATTA
This sequence comes from Microcaecilia unicolor, assembly GCF_901765095.1. Lineage (NCBI taxonomy): Eukaryota > Metazoa > Chordata > Amphibia > Gymnophiona > Siphonopidae > Microcaecilia > Microcaecilia unicolor. The sequence goes on along the minus strand of NC_044031.1, from coordinate 250,068,922 downwards.
TATACAATTGGTATCATTTCCACCGGCACCATTGTGAGGGAGACATATTGCAACATGACTAGTGTTTGGCTGTAGTGAATATTTTTTGTGGTTCCATGGCAATCATTGCTCTCCCTCTTCTTTTCAAACCATCCTGTTTGCTGCAGTTGTCAGAAGGGGCACTGATCTTGCTACTTTTTATGTATTTTAAATAAAACAGCTGCCAAGAATTTGATCAGCAGGCTTCTGGTGGTGGACCCTAAAGAGCGTTATACTGCCAAGCAAGTGCTTCGCCACTCCTGGATCACATCTGGAGGAAAAGCCAACAGCAGAAACCTGCAGCGGGAAGTGACCCTGAATATTGAACGCCACTTTGGTGAACGCCGCAGGCAGGATGTCCTGGACAAGGACAAATAATGTGCTTGTGATATAGAATTGTGCACCTAGTTCACAATTCACTTACAGAGCTCGAGGAGGGGGAGCGGGATTTTGGATGGCCCACATGGATTGTCATGTTTGTGGTGACTTTTAGCCTGGTACATTGTAGCCATACAGCCTGCATTGTTTCTCTTTGGAATTTAGTGTTGACAAAGCATTTGCGATAAAAGTGGAGGAGTAGCCTCGTGGTTGAATCGGCAGGCTAACGACTAGGGGAAGCCAGGATTCAAATCTGACAGATGCTCTTTTTGACTTTAGGCAAGTCACTTAACCCTCTATCAGAGCCAGCAATAGGGCTGCAAACAGGGCAATTGCCCTGAGTCCCCAGGCCATAGAGGGCCCCAAGCCTGCCTGAAGCTGACTGAAGTAACAAACTGCCAGGATGCTTTGGGGCTCTCTCCCAAATTTCTGCCCTGGGCCACAGCATATATAATACTGGCCCTGCCCTCCACTGCCTCAGGTACAAACTTACATCTAAAGTTACAAAATGCACTACTGCATTAATGTGCAGTATTTTACTGCAGGTCTCATTTTATGCAATGGGATCTAATTACGAATAACTAATAATTAGCATACAGTAGTGCACATTAATGTATAGCTGTTAGAATATAAGCCCTGTAGAGACTGAGCAGTTCCTACTGTGCATGAAATAACGTGCTTGGAGGTACTAATGAAAAGGCATCAGCTAAATACTATTAATATTAATAAAAGAAAAGTAGCAGCACCTGCTATGTGTGTAGGCAACCAAGGAGGGGCAATATAGCTATGACTTTGAAACTTTCTCTCTAGGTGAGTTTTTTTTATACATGTGATAATTCAGAACTAGCATTGGTTCGTGCAGTCTTTTCAAAAGTGCCTCTTCCAGTTACAGTTGAAATAATCTTATTTTTTTTCTTAGCAGCAATTATATTAATGCACACAGCAAGGACCTTCAAGTAGAAATGCAGATAATGTATTGGTGAAATTGCATAAAATATTATTAAAAATCTCATTATAAGTTTGCAAAACTTCTGCAAAAAAATGATAAGGACAAGATAAAACCCAATTCTAGAGAAGCAAAATTATTGCAACTCACAATGAGTTCACAATTTCTTATTGGTTCTTTTTAACTTAAGACTATTGCTTGTTAATATAATATTATTTTTTTCTGGGACATGACATGTACATCTCAGCTTCCTAGACCAGTAATAGGTGTGTTTGGCAGTTTCTAGTAATTATGATAGATAAGTGGACAATGCTGATCTATTCTTACTGTACACCACCTTGGGTGAATTCCTTCAAAAAGGCAGTAAATAAATCCTAATAAATAAATAAATAAATAGATGATGTAATGCATAAGGAAGAGATTTTGTTCCTTACCCTGTTCTCCTTCAACTGCGCATCAGTTTCATTCCTGTCTTGAACCTGCCTCAGCTCCACTCAAGGCTGTGATAAGGATCTGAAACCATCTAGACCAGAGGTGTCAAACATACAGTGTACAGGTTGCACAAACCTCTTATTCAACCTACATGATGAACTACCCATCAGCAGTGAAGCACCGCAGGCGATGTCTTCCTCCTTACTGCCAAAGCAGTGGTGGAAACAGTGACAGCCACCTAGCCAGCTGTGATTTCAGGAGAAACAGGAAGTCATCTGCCATGTGGTTTCTCAGGCTCAGTCCTCCTCCTTGCCTACAAGGCACAGAGTGCTGCACAGCACTGCAATATCCCTTACAGTTCAATGCAAAAACTAACCCCAGGAAGCAGGAGGAAGATGCAAATGAAACCACTGCAGGCGAGGTGGCCTTCTCTTATCAAGTGGGATGGTTACTGGAGTATAAGTGAGGGGATTGGATGGAGAAGGATAGTTAGGGAAAGAGAGGGGGAAGGGAAGGTGTGATGAGGCCAAGACATTGAGTGACGCGAAGTAGGGTGGCAAGGATAATTGAGAGACTTGGAAAAACTGGGTTATTTAGAGGAGCGAGAGAGAGAGGGAGGAGATTGAAGGTACTGGAGGGGGCAGAGGTTTTACAGAATGTGAATGAGTCAGAAGGGTTGTGGAATGTATGTGGATTGGCCATCCCAATCCAGGATCCCTTCTCTCTCTTCCCCTTCCTGATCATCCTTCACTCTACTCCCCCTTCCCTTCTGCACCTTTATCTCCCTTCCATTCTCTCTCTCTCTTCCCCCCACCCCCCATATCTCATCTCCATTTCTGATATCCCTCTCCCTCATCCAGGTCTCCCTTCCACATCCTCCAGATCCCTTCCCTGTTCTCTATGCTTCTCCTCCCTGACATCTATAGTGTCAGATGAAGACTATTGTTCAAAAAGCAAATCAAATATATAAAAATTCAATATGCAAGTATGTGCTTATGCTCTCTTCCCTCTCTCTTTGGTCCACTGAATTAAAAATATATCATAATATTGAAATAGGTTTGGTTGCCTGATTTAAACCCTCTTTACTGAAGCAAAACTCCAGCTGGTATGCCAGATTCCTCAGCAAGAATTTCAGTCCACATACACATGTAAACTACTTATCCTTTATCAACAAGAGGGGTGGAGGAGTCAAATAGTCACCATTGTGCAATCAGAAGGAGTGAGGACTAGTCATCCTCAGTCACATTCACTTGAACACATCCTAATTCTGACACCATATGGGGTAATCTACCTTCATATCTGGTAGCGCTATACAAATGCTAATAATAATAATAATGACACGGCCAGGGTATTCTCCAAAGCCTTCTTACTTCCATACAACCCAAAATGAGAAGTTCAAAAACAAATTTTCACCAAATATTCATTTTACTATATTGGTCACTGGCTTTTAAACAGTTCAGACATTCAAAGACAAAGGCCTTTATTTCTTGAATGTACAGTTCCAGTTTTATAGAAGCATGCAAATCTTTTAAAGTAAAAAATTGAATAAATACCAAATGACAACCTAACTCTAGTCTGAATTTAACCAGCCTGGGAATCTCTGAGTAGGTTCTTGTGAGATTTTCTGGCCCCGAGGTAGGATGTGTGTTGATTGTTTTCTCTTCCCTCTTTTGAAATATAAGCGTTTAAAATAAAACACTAATTATGTTACTTTTACAACATGTTCTGGCTTTAATTTTCTAAATTAATATATTTTAGCGCTCTTTCACTTGTGATATCCCCCTTCTCATTCAGGGTGACCTGGTTCTCAATATGCAGATCATATTCAAATTAATGTGCTACCCCTTCTCGCTCAGGGTGACCTGGTTCCCACTCAGCAAATTAAACAGGTCTCACCAACTGCATATTTCTCAGGCAACTCTTTATTCCAGCCCCTGGCCACACTTCTTCTAGCTTAATACTTTATACTTTCATAGGTCTTCATACTGAGCCTCCCCACACAGATACATGGGCTCAGTACTACCTTCAATACTTTGGGGACTTTTAACCCCAGGCTTTGCAGCCTGCTTCCCTCAGTACTTTGGACACACAGTCTTGGACACACAGTCCTCCCTTTGAACACACAGTTCTGGACACACAGTCCATTCTTCTTTGGACACACAGTCCTCCCTTTGAACACACAGTTCTGGACACACAGTCCTTTCTTCTTTGGACATACAGTCCTTTCACTGAACACACAGTTCCTATAAGTACTGAGGACACACAGTCAAACACTAATGCTTTAGGGAATTCTTACCCCAGGATTTTCAGCCTGCTGATCTCCTTTGGACATACAGTCCTCCACAAGTCCATAGGGTTAACCAGTATCTTCCAGGGGGATCTCTCTTCTACTGCTGCCAGCTCACCTCTCTTCCCTTCACAACTCAGGTGAGGTATAAAGTGGTTAATTAGCTACACAGGACCCAGCCCATAACCTCCTACACCTGTGGACATCCCAGGGCTCTCCCCGGTCCTAGCGACCTCCATCTATTCTACTAGTGCCCTCTAGTGGCCTAGCCCGGATAGGACAGCCTCATACTTATCACACACTAGAGAAGCATCTGGTGCAGATGTTCCACTTACTCTGCCTGAATTACATGCTGTCGTACTCCCATTTAAACCCTCCTGGTCTCTTAGGGAGTCATTTTATAAGGGGCTCAAGCATGAAGAGCAGTGTTCTTACACGCTCAAGAAGGCTCTTATACAATTGCCCATGAGTTTACATGCATAAAAAGTAGGTGCACAGAAACACAGTGCCTACTTTCACGGTCCGGAGAGCAGGCAGATGGGGGGGGGGGGGCAGGATTAATGCTTAGATGTGGAGGGGCATTTTCGAAAGGGGTCCTTGCAAAACAGCAAAATCTAGGGGCCAGGAAACCCATATTTTCGAAACAAGACGGATGTCCATCTTTCGTTTCAAAAATACCGTCAGGGACGTCCAAATCCTTAAATTTCGCCGTCCCTACATTTGGACGTCCCTAGACATGGTCGTTTCTGATTTTCGGTGATTTTCGAAACCAAAGATTTCCATGTCAGAAAGGACCAAATATAAGCCATTTGGTCATGGGAAGCACCAGCATTTGTAGTGCACTGGTCCCCCTTACATACCAAGATACCAACCAGACACCCTAGGGGGCACTGCAGTGGACTTCATAAATTGCTCCCAGGTACATAGCTCCCTTACCTTGTGTGCTGAGGCCCTCAACCCCCCCCCCCAAAACCCACTACCCACAACTGTACACCATTACCATAGCCCTTACGGGTGAGGGGGCACCTAGATGTAGGTACAGTGGGTTTCTGGTGGGTTTTGGAGAGCTCACTGCTTCCTCCACAAACGTGACAGGTAGGGAGGGTATGGGACTGGGTCCACCTGTCTGAAGTGCACTGCACCCACTAAAACTGCTCCATGGACCTGCATGTGGTGTAATGGACCTGAGTATGATATCTGAGGCTGGCATAGAGGCTGGCACAACATATTTTTAAAGATGTTTTTTGAGGGTGGGAGGGGGTTAGTGACCACTGGGGGAATAACGGGAGGTCATCCCCGATTCCAGTGGTCATCTTGTCATTTTGGGCACCTTTTTGTGCCTTAGTTGTAAGAAAAACAGGTCCGGGTGAAAATGTCCAAGTGTTCGTCAGGGATGTCCTTGCTTTTTTCGATTATGGGTCAAGGACAACCAAGTATTAGGCATGCCCAAGTCCTGTCTTTGTTAAACCTCTGACACGCCCCCTTGAACTTTGGCCGTCCTTGCAACTGAGTGCAGTTGGGGACGTCCTAAATCCGGTTTCGATTATACGGATTTGGATGTCCCTGGGAGAAGGACATCCATCTTCCAAATTATGTCGAATGATGGACGTCCTTCTCTTTTGAAAATGAGCCCAATAATGTACAAGCTGTACATAAATCCACCTATTCTTACGAAACATACATGCACACATTATATCTGCCTCAGAGAAGATATAAATATGTGCAGCTTTGTGCTTTCACAGCCTAAATGCCTTGTTGTAAAACTACCCTCCTCATGTTCACAAGCAATCTCCCTGAATTCCGTCCTTTACCAAGACACAACCCACGTCCAGTTGTACTACGTGGCTTGCCTTCTCTCACCTAAGCTGGGTTCACCAGTCTGTGCTCCACCCTTTCTAAATAAGATTTGAGTCAGGTGTAATGCTTGTTGTTCGAGTGTGAGTAGTGCTTAGGAATGCTCTAGCATTTTGTTGTCCTTTTCTTCATGATGTAAGGATTTTCTTATATTCTTCTGCTCAATAAAGAGATTTACAAGCTCATTTTCAAAGCACTTAGCCTCCCAAAGTTCCATAGAAACCTATGGAACTTAGCCTCCCAAAGTGCTTTGAAAATATGCCTCTTAATGTACAAGATTTGAGGCAGATATCAGTTGGGTTAATATTCAAAAGCACTTGCTATCCAGAGACAGTCAACAATGAAACTTATCTGGATAGCGGGGATATTCATTCCACTATCAGGATAAATTTAGACAGAAAAGACAGTTGTAAATAATCCAAATAATTTATGTGGATAGTGAAATGAATATCTGCGCTATCCAGATAAGTTTCAGTGTTGACTGCATTATCTGAATGTTTGTTGCTACATGTTAGGCATACACAGTTTACGCTAGTATTCTATAATGCAGATAGGTGCCTTGATTCCATTACAGAATAGGTTCCTACCACATGGCCTCAAGGCAGGGGTGGGCCAAAGCAATCTGCCATCTGAGACAGAGATAGGATGCCGCCCCAACTCCACCCAGCCATGGTCTGGCATCTCCCACTTATTTTGTAGCATTTGTATCCCACATTTTCCCACCAATTTGTATGCTCTTCCCCGCATTTATTTTCAATTTTTTCTTTTCCAAAAGGCGACAGCGATTCCCATAGGCTGCCCTGCCACCGGCACCAGCTTCTTCACTCTTAGTCCCACATCTAAGGAAACAGGAAGTTACATCAAGAGATGGGCGCAGTAGGTCGAAGAGGCCGGTGTGGGCAGCAGGGCAGCCTAGAGGAATCATTGCCACTGCTTCCTTTTGGAAAAGAAAAAAAGAAAGTAAATGCGGGGGAAGAGGGTTGAGGAAGGAAGAGGAGAGATGTTGCTCCATGGAGAGTGAGGCCTGAGGCCACCACCTCAGTTGGTCTAATGGTAGGGCCATCACTGCCTCAAGGCACCTAAATGGAGGCTCCAAGTTATAGAATTGCTCCCCAAGTCAGTAACAGTAAACAGTTTTTATCATTTGTAAGATCTGTTTTACATAAAGATAAGGGTTTTACAAAATTGTGCAACCTGCACATAGGTCAATGGTGTAGGTCTGGGTAGGTAAAGACCCACCCACTTTGGCCTCAGGCTCACCCAGCAACGGTGCACCTTTTCTGTGGCTGGCAGAGATCCCCAAACCCTGCCAGTTGAAGACCTCCGCCTCCGGTAGCCAGAACTCCTACCAAGCTCCGTAGTCAGCAGCAATGTCCCTGGGCCACTGCTACTGCGGACACACCATGCATGCTAAGGTTTCACACATGCAAAAACTGAGCATGTGTGAGGTGCCATCAGTGTCAGCAGCTCAGGGATACTGCCGCCAACTGCCTATCTTAGTAGGAGTTCTTTCTATTGGAGAAGGATGGGATCCATGCCAGTTAAGGTATTTACATTACGAGTTGGGAGAGACAGTGGGGAGATGGGAAGGGGCAGAGAGAAAATGTTGTGCCTGCCCACTTTGGAAACTCCTGCGTCAGTAGTGTAGCTACACAACCCACAATGGGCTGTGTAGCTACACTACTTGCACAGGTGTTTCCAGGGGCATAATTTGAGCAAAGTGGAAGTGGAGTTTTGATGTTTGCTTGCATTTTGGAACCCTTGTACAGTACACACATGCTTTTAAACCTTTTTCAGAGTAGGTATAAATATGTGCATGGGAATTTGTCTTCCGTTGGACTGGTTCTTAGAGCCTAATTCATAAAGGTACCTAGACACCTATGTTGTCTTTGTAAATAGGATTAAAATAGATGCCTTTTGAACGTCTCACATAGGTGCACCTTAATGCACAGCACACTATTTGTGAGGGCTCATTATATAACAAGGATTCCTATGTTTAAAGTTCAAGAAAGCACCTATTATATCAATATGGCTGCCTGCCTTGAATAAAATAAGCTTTTAGAATTATCCCCAATGATGTGCAAAGTCAAACACACAAATGTACACCTGCTTTGAAGATGGTATATAACATATGCATGTACTCATGTATTTTATGGTCACATGCACATCTCAACTCCATCCCTGCCCTGCCCAAACTGTGGCTCTGGCAATACCTACACATGGTGCCTGAATAACTAAACATTATACTGTCAATATATGTATGTATACCACAGCACGAGTGTAGAAAAATGGCTTTCTCCGAGGACAAGCAGGCTGCTTGTTCTCACATGTGGGTCGACGTCCGGTATTTTTGCGAGCAAAATATAAAAAAATCTTGCCAGAGTCTTCTGGCGTGCATGCAGCGTGCACCGCGCATGCGCGGCCGATTTCCTGCCCATTTTGTGAGCGTTCCCGCTCAGTTATTTTTTTCTCTGCGTTGAGGTGCGGTCCAGTTTTTCCCCCGCTCCTCTCAGGCCCAGCGCGCTCGTTCTCATCAACAGTGTACGCCTAAGGCCTCTGCGGCTCCCCAGCAAAAGCAAGGGATGGGCTTTTGACTGGCTCCAATTCAGCATAGCCTCAGTAAAAGTGTCCATGCCAGACGACTTGCCGGTCGGGGGGAGGTTGATATTTTTTCACCAAAGGTGGCCTCTCATAACCTCCGACCGGTGGGTTCTTCAAATAGTCTGGTCAGGATACACCCTCAATCTGGAATCCAAACCTCCAAATTGCCCACCGGGAGCTCAGTCCTACAGCTCCCAGCACAGGCAGGTACTTGCAGAGGAACTCTCTGCCCTTCTACTGGCCCAAGCGGTCGAACCCATTCCACCAGGGGAAGAAGGGCTGGAATTCTATTACAGGTACTTCCTTGTGCAAAAGAAAACAGGGGGGATGCGTCCCATCCTAGACCTAAGGGCCCTGAACAAATTTCTTGTCCGAGAAAAGTTCAGAATGGTTTCCCTGGGCACCCTTCTTCCCATGATTCAGGAAAATGATTGGCTATGCTCTCTGGACTTAAAGGATGCTTATACCCACATCTTGATACTTCCAGCTCAACGGAAGTATCTTCGATTTCGGCTAGGAGCACAGCACTTTCAGTACCGTGTACTGCCTTTTGGCCTGGCATCTGCGCCCAGAGTATTTACCAAATGCCTAGCTGTAGTCGCAGCATCGCTACGCAGACTGGGAGTGCATGTGTTTCCTTATCTCGACGATTGGCTGGTGAAGAGCACCTCGAAGGAGGGTGCTCTGGAGTCCATGCGAATGACTATTCGGGTGCTAGAGCTACTGGGGTTCATCATAAATTATCCCAAGTCCCATCTCCCCCCAGTCCAAAAATTGGAATTCATTGGAGCCCTGTTGAACACTCAGACAGCTCGAGCTTAGCTTCCCAAGGCACGGGCGGACAACCTTCTGTCCCTGGTGTCCATGGTTTGAGCGTCTCAGCAGGTCACGGCTCGGCAGATGTTGAGACTTCTGGGGCACATGGCCTCCACAGTTCATGTAACACCCATGGCACGTCTACATTTGAGATCAGCTCAATGGACCCTAGCTTCCCAGTGGTTTCAAGTTGCAGGGGATCTAGAGGATGTAGTCCAACTGTTCACCAGCTTTCGGTATTCTCTTCAGAGGTGGACGATTCGATCCAATTTGACCATGGGGCAACCATTCCAAGTTCCTCAGCCAGAGAAAGTGCTGACGATGGATGCATCTCTCCTGGGGTGGGGAGCTGATGTAAATGGGCTCCACACTCAGGGAGCCTGGTCCTTTCAGGAAAAAGGTCTGCAGATCAACCTCCTGGAATTAAGAGCGATCTGGAACGCTCTAAAGGCTTTCAGAGATCAGCTGTCCAACCAAGTAATCTTAATTCAGACAGACAATCAGGTTGCCATGTACTACACCAACAAGCAGGGGGGCACCGGATCTCACCCTCTGTGTCAGGAAGCCGTCCAGATGTGGCTTTGGGCACGCCGTCACAGCATGTTTCTTCAAGCCACTTATCTGGTAGGCGTAAACAACAGTCTGGCCAACAGGTTGAGCAGGATAATGCAACCTCACAAGTGGTCACTGAACATGGGTGTAGTCTGCAAGATCTTCTGAGCGTGGGGCACCCCCTCGTTGGATCTTTTTTTCCACTCAGATCAATCACAAGGCCCCTCAGTTCTGTTCCAGGCTTCAGGCCCACGACAGACTAGTGTCAGATGCCTTTCTCCTTCATTGGGGGACAGGCCTTCTGTATGAGTATCCTCCCATACCTCTAGTAGGGAAAACTTTACTGAAACTCAAGCAAGACTGCGGAACCATGATCCTGATTGCACCCTTCTGGCCGCGTCAGATTTGGTTCCCTCTTCTTCTGGAGTTGTCCTCCGAAGAACCATGGAGATTGGAATGTTTTCTAACCCTCATCACTCAGAATGAGGGGTCACTTCTACATCCCAACCTCCAGTCTCTGGCTCTCACGGCCTGGATGTTGAGAGCTTAGAATTCGCCTCCTTGGGTCTTTCAGAGGGTGTCTCCCGAGTCTTGCTTGCTTCCAGGAAAGACTCCACGAAGAGGTGTTACTCTTTCAAATGGAGGAGGTTTGCCGTCTGGTGTGATAGCAAGGCCCTAGATCCTCTTTCTTGTCCTACACAGACCCTGCTTGAATACCTTCTACACTTGTCAGAGTCTGGTCTCAAGACCAACTTCGTAAGAGTTTACCTTAGTGCGATTAGTGCTTATCATCGCTGTGTAGAGGGTAAGCCTATCTCTGGACAGCCTTTAATTGTTTGCTTTATGAGAGGTTTGCTTTTGTCAAAGCCCCCTGTCAAACCTCCACCAGTGTCATGGGATCTCAATGTCATTCTCACCCAGCTGATGAAAGCTCCTTTTGAGCCACTGAATTCCTGCCATCTGAAGTACTTGACCTGGAAGGTCGTTTTCTTGGTGGTTGTTACTTCAGCTCGTACAGTCAGTAAGCTTCAGGCCTTGGTAGTGCATGCACCTTATATCAAGTTCTGTCACAACAGAGTAGTCCTCCAGACTCACCCCAAGTTCCTGCCAAAGGTGGTGGAGTTCCATCTGAGTCAGTCAATTGTCTTCCCAACATTCTTTCCTCGTCCTCATACCCGCCCTGGCGAAAGCAGTTTTCACACCTTGGACTGCAAGAGAGCATTGGCCTTTTACATGGAGCGGACAAAGCCCTTTAGACAGTCCGCCCAGTTGTTTGTTTCTTTTGATCCCAACAGGAGGCGAGTCGCCATCGGAAAACGCACAATCTCCAATTGGCTAGCAGATTGCATATCCTTCACTTACGCCCAAGTTGGGCTGACTCTGGAGGGCCATGTCACAGCTCACAATGTTAGAGCCATGGCTGCGACAGTGGCTCCATTAAAGTCAGCCTCCATTGAAGAGATTTGCAAGGCTGCAACATGGTTGTCAGTCCACACATTCACATCTCACTACTGCCTCCAGCAGGATACCCGACGCAACAGTCGGTTTGGGCAGTCGGTGCTGCAGAATCTGTTCGGGGTTTAGAATCCAACTCCACCCCCCTAGACCCATTTTTGTTCTGTTCCAGGCTGCACTCTAAGTTAGTTGTTTATGGTTTCAGGTCAATCTATGTTATGTCCTCACCGTTGCGAGGCCCAATTGACCAATGTTCATTGTTTTGAGTGAGCCTGGTTACTAGGGATACCCCACATGTGAGAACAAGCAGCCTGCTTGTCCTCGAAGAAAGCAAAGATACATGCCTGTAGCAGGTATTCTCCGAGGTCAGCAGGCTGATTGTTCTCACAAACCCACCCACCTCCCCTTTGGAGTTGTTGTTTTTATTATTATTTGCTTTTTGATTAAACTGAGCGGGAACGCTCACGTGATGGGTGGGAAATTGGCAGCGCATGCATGGTGCACGCTGCACGCGTGCCAGAAGACTCTGGCAAGATATTTTTTATATTTTGCTTGCAAAAATGCCAGATCCCGGGCTGACGTGGATGTCGACCCACATGTGAGAACAATCAGCCTGCTATCCTTGGAGAATACCTGCTACAGGTATGTATCTTCGCTTTTCTGCATATAAAGTCTGTTTTACACACTGAAATAATTACTCCTCACATCCCAAGTAAAGGTTTTTGTTTTCTCATCTGTAATTTATATCTAATGCCACTAGAGGGGGCTCATTTTATGTGCTATGAATCCCTGAATAGCTAGAGATGATTTTTATTACCAAATATCTTGCAGGTCAAACTGATCTGGGTGCCAGTTCAAAGCACTTCTAGTCCCTAATCACAAGTCTGCCTCATATAAATGTGTCTTTAGGAAGATCAACTTACAGGCCCAGAACATACATACAAGATACAGAGTAAGTTTAGGGCCTGATAGTCATAAAAAGCTGTGCTTCTAAATTTGTTTCCTACTTTCAGCCAAACGTAGGGGCCTAAGTTTTAGCTGAATTCATCTTAATTTAGGAGCTTAAAAGATATGCTTATAAATGAAGGCCTGCCGTTCATTTGGCTAGATTTATGAGCCTAATTTGTAAACCTAGTGCTGAACATCAGTTCTAAGCTCCCAACTTCTTTTTCCCATCCCAAATCTGCCCCTGTTACCACCTACTTTTTATGCTCCTAAATTTAAGAATTTAATGACATTTTCAATATAAAAATTAAGGGACTCAACTGTAGTAAATTTTCAAAGAGGCCAATTTTGGAGCATAACTCTCAAAAGAGGCCCTTTTACTATATAGCTCTAAAAAGTGGCCTGCACTATCCCCAGCGAGGGTCTTTCCCTCGCACTAAGGCCACTTTAAGCGCTACAGGAAAGTGGCCAATTTTCCTATTTTTGCAATAATGGCCGTGTGCCAATTCTTCCATTAGTGCATGGCCATTACCGTGTGAGTTCTTACCAACACCTATTTTGTAGGCAATAAGGGCTCCTGTTCTAATTCTGCGCTAATCAGTTAGTGTGCGGCAGTTCTCACCTGCTAATTAGCATAGCCGCTCCACTCTCCACCCCCTAATATGCCCAGTGCTAAAGAACAAATGTTATTTTTTATTGCATGGGTGGTCCCGTGCACATGGAAAAACTACCAGGGGACATCTGAGTGTGGCCCGCGGTAGTGCATTTTAACCTGCGGTAAGCATGCGTTAGTGCTTACTGTACCTTAGCAAAAGGGTCTCAAAGTTAGGAGCATAAATCATTTTTAATTTTATGCCCTTAATATTTTAATTTAGGCTAAAAGAACTTGTAAGATCTGAGCTTATTTATACATGATCCTAGTGACTGTGCTTCATAATGGTAAGTGATATCCATGTCGCAGCACAATATTGTCAAAAGTCAGATGATCTGATGATTCTGGACCTGAACCTCCCCAACCCCCACATCCCCTCCAGACCCCCATGCAAAACAATCTTCAGTGGTCCAGTAGATCCCAGACCCCCCCTTTAAAGCAAGAATCACTCTGGTGGTGTAGTGATCCCCTCCCTGTACCTTGAAAATGATGGAAAAAGATGGGCAGGAGTAAAACCTCCTTCTGCCTCTGAGTCCACTTTCTCAAAATGGCAGTTGGATGCACTGGGTGGGGCTAAGCACCATATAAGGAAGAAAACTCCTCATTGCTACTACTACTATTATTTAACATTTCTAAAGCGCTACTAGGGTTACGCAGCGCTGTACAATTTAACATAGAAGGACAGTCCCTGCTCAAAGAGCTTATGCTCCTGTCCTTCTGCCTCCATCATTTTCAAGGTACAGGGAAAGGGTCACTAGACCATCAGGGTGATTCTTGCTTTCCGGGGGCGGGATGGGAGGGAGGCTGGGGTCCACTGGATCACCAGGGATTTTTGCATGGGGGGACCATGAGGGCTGTGGGGGAACACAAGTTTCACTGCACCACCAGGAATTCGTTCCTTGGGGGTGTGGGAGGGGGGCTAGAGCTGGAATTGTTGCAGAGGGAGTCATTAGGTCTGGGGGGGGGGTCGGATCAGGTTGGCAGGGGTTTCCTGAACACCTACCATGGGAACAGTCTGCTTGCACTATACAGTGCAAGCAGGATACTCCCATAATGATAGGTTCAGACCTGCTGTAAAATTTTGCACAGTAAAGGTAGGCGCTCAGGTCTATGCATTGCTCAGATTGCTCATTTTAATACTAATGAGCTTTTTGCAATGAATATGCCTAGGGTTTTCAGTAGCTGCTAACGGCACTCATTAGAACCATGGAAAACCCCTTTGTGAATTACTCACTAAAAAATCATTTACTTTAGACTGGCTACAACAAGTCTAATGCAAACGTTTACAGCTCAGTAAGCTTTGTGCATCGGGCCCTGAGTCACATGTAGTGCAGTGCATGCTCTCCATACCACTTGCAGCCTGATGATAAACAGACCCTGGAAGCATTCAAAGGAGCTCAATGAAAATGGGGTCCAATTTTCTGTGCACTATACAGCTGCTGCTCGTTAATTCCCACACTCAGGACCAGGGCCCACCCCATTTGGACTCAGGCTTACCCAAAATTGTAGCACTCTTGCTGTGGCTGATGGGGATCCCTAAACCCTACCCGCTGTTCTCCCCATTCCCATTCCTGCTGCTGTTACAGCAGTGGCGGCAAAAACAGAAATAAAGATTTTGACGCGGAGCAGCACTGTTCCTCCTGTTCGCAGCTGCCGGTCCCGCCTTCCTCTAACAATTTCCTTTTCCCGGGCAGAGCTGGTCAGCTGCAAGCGGGAAGGGAACAACGGTGCAGCCCTGCACTAACGCAGGCTAACCGCAGCAAAAAAGGCTTTACAATGAGGTGTGCTCAGGTGTCCTGCGGTAATTTTGTGATCAGTGCACACAGAGCCACTTTAACCACTTATGGAGCCCTGGGAAACTTGGATGCCCCCCCCCCCCCCGGTCCAGTGCCACCCTTCCCCATCAAATTCCCTGTTCAGTGGTACAACTTCCTTAGCCTTCTGCCAGCCAAGCCACTTACCGCTGAAAAAAAATGCAGCATAAAGGCGTGAAGCCAATGTCTAAGCCACGCTACTGATGGCTGTTCTGGTTCTGCCCTTCAGAAACAGGAAGTCCACATCAGAAGGAGTAGGATCAGCACAACCATCAGCTTTGTAGCCTAGACAATAGCTCTACACCTTACTGCTTTAGAGTATTGTATTGTGTTCAGTTTTTGAGGCCAAATTTTGCTAAGGACATAAAAAGACTTGCAGTCCAGAGAAAAGTGACAAAAATGATATGGACTTTGCGCCAAAAAACCTACGGGAAGAAACTTGAGGACTTGAATATATATACCCTAGAGGAAAGCAGGGATAGCGGAGGTATGGAAGGTATTAATATGCAAAAAAATTGTTTTCAGAGAAGAATATGCAAAAGAACTAGAGCAGGGCTGCCGAGAAACTGAGCTAGGCCCGGGGCAGGGCCACCGCTGCCAGGCCCCCCCCCCCCCCCGGACTGCTGCACAGCCAGGCCACAACATTTTTTTTTGGGGGGGGGCAGAGCTCAAAATGGGGGGGCATATTTTGCCCCATCTCCCTGCCCCCCCACCGCAACTCCACATACCTTGGCTGGTGGGGGTCCCCAAGCCCCGCAGCATAAGCCTTCCTCCAGTGCTGTTTTCCGCTGCATTGCCTGCTCTGCAACTGCTTTTCCAGCCACAGGGCAGGCAATGCAGCGGAAAACAGTGCTGGAGAAAGGCTTCTGCTGGTGGGGCTTGGGGACCCCCACCAGCCAAACCAGAGGCTCTGAAGCCCTGTGTCTGCTCCTCCCCAGCCTCTAAGGGGGGCCCGGCACTGGAGTTTTCTCTCTCCTGCTCCTGTCAGGACACAATAGCCAGGCCCAGTCAGGAGCAGGAGAGAGACAGACCCTGGTGCTGGGTCTCTCTGGGAGGCTTGGTCTGGGGGAATGTTGCCCCCTGCCCCCTCTCTCAGTGGCCCTAAACTTAGGAAGTACTTTTTAACAGAAAGGATGGCAGTTTCCTGGAATGCCCTTCCACGGGGGGGGGGGGGGGGGGGGGGGGGGGTGGAGACCAAAATGTTAAAGGAGTTCAAAAATGCATGGGGGGATCAGCACAAACAATTCCTATATGGAAAGAGCATGGAATGAAAACAACTTAGCCGTGTGTAAACAGCAAATCCAGTATTTGGAAATAAGGCTAGTGTCAGGGCAGACAGACTTCTATGGTCTGTGTCCCGATTATGGCTAAATAGATCTGGTTGGACTGGAGCAAGCTTCAAAAGCAACTCCAGTAGTTGAAAATTAAGCCAATGCCAGGCAGACCTATATGGAAAGAGCATGGAATGAAAACAACTTAGCCGTGTGTAAACAGCAAATCCAGTATTTGGAAATAAGGCTAGTGTCAGGGCAGACAGACTTCTATGGTCTGTGTCCCGATTATGGCTAAATAGATCTGGTTGGACTGGAGCAAGCTTCAAAAGCAACTCCAGTAGTTGAAAATTAAGCCAATGCCAGGCAGACCTCTATAGTCTATGCCCTGAAAATGGGAAGGGCAACTCAAGATTAAGTATGCATATTTTGGGCTGACTGGATGGACTATGTACCGCCATCTACTATGTTATAATTGATGGGGAGAAATGAAAAAATAGACTTTTACTTCAGCAGATTTAGCCCATACGCAGCAGAGCTTTAGAAGTGTTAACTCCCATACTTTTTTTTTCTCTCTCTCTCACACAGACTCTTGAATAAAAGATTCAATTACTCTCTCTTCTTTAACTTCCAAACAAAAATGATGTTTACTTACAGTTTCTTCAGATAACTATTTACATCATACTTGCAGTAGACATGGTAAAACTACTGAATACAAAAATTCTGTCAGTTGATTATCATACAGCTTGAAGAGAGATTGCTAACACCATCTTATGCTGACACAGACTGACTCACTCTCAGAGCAACTAGAGTGACTCAGACACACCCACAAGACATTACACTATATCCAATGACATCATAGCTCATAGAATTGTTGACAGTTAATGCATGCAGCACTTGTCTTTCACATATTCCTACAATAATGGGTTTTGTTTCGATAAAAACTGGAAGCAGCAGGGCTGCATGGAAGGGGTGGGGGTGTTAAGGAAGCTGTTGGACCAGAGGGAAGGAGGATGCTGAACCAGAGTGCAGAGATGCTAAGAGTGGCCCATCCCCCAGTGACTGAGTGAATTTTGCAGAGAATAGTCAACACAAAGTCATTAAAATACCATGGACTTAGTAAGGTTTGGCACAGAAATAAGCTACGGTAAACGAATCTTGCCTTGATGAATGAAATTAATCGCATAACTCAAAACTGACAAAAATGGACTGAGTTTTGGAAAAGTGCTCTTCAATTATTTTTCTACTCCCTCCCCATTCCTGAAGCTCCTGATTATCCTCTTATCAAAAAACTGTGTTTCCTCCACTACTGACACCAACTTTTCTGCACATCAGTTGCCACAGTTCAAGTACAGAATTACTCCTACAAACCTCTTTTCTGAGCACATCTTGCATTATGAATCACTGAACTAACTGAAACAGGAGCTTGATTCTCTTTAATGCCTTATCCCTTCTCAGATTCCTGGCATTCTCTCTGGTCTCTAAATTAACACAGTGCGGTGTCAGTATGTTAAGCCCATAATAATCTGCAGAGACTCTTTGGCCCTGAGTCTTTGCAGGCTACAGCTGTTCCCTTATCAGTTCACATTCCAGTTATTTGGGACCCTCAGCAGCATATGTGAGGATGGCTTCGCAGATTCTTTCTGTGACGTTCACTCCACTCCTGTGCATAAACACATGTAATTCACCCACACCTGAGACTTCCTATCAGCAGCCTGGTCACTCCAGTATCATTTCACTTAAACAGGGTCTGCTCTGCGCTCATGTTATTCTAGATCAATAACTCACTTATCTGCTTGACCAGTTCTGCTGAGGTACCAGAGGGCACCGTGCCCTTATACACTATTGTACAGCTTTCTTTAATCCTTTCACTTCCACAGTTACTTTACAGAGAAAGTTATGAAACACTGCAAGCACAGAGCAGATTTACTAATAACTTTGGACGTGGGAGAAAACCACGTCCAAAGTTCTGGTAAAGATTTTAAAGACAAGAACATTTCTTCCCTTCCGCCCCTCCAGATATTGACTTCTTTCAACAGGTGAGATAGGATAACCCCTTAATGCTAGTCAATACCCTGCTGGCAAGGGCCTCTTCTTCCCACCTCCACCCTTTCTGTGCTCTCTCTGACAGGCAGCATGAGCCAGAGTATCTTCCAGCCCAGCAGTTTGGCCACAAGCTACATGTCTAGTCCAAGATTTTCTTTGAAAAGTAGTGGCCCAATATAGTATCCAAGTAGCAGCCCATGCTGCCTGGATAAATGATACTAACTGGGGACAATCACTGATTTTCTGCAGCATTAACAAGATGATAAGAAAATAAGCGTTAACATACTGGGATAGACTGAAGGTCCATGAAACCCAGTATCCTGTTTCCAACAGTGGCCAATCCAGGTCACAAATACCTGGCAAGATCCCAGAAGAGTAGAACAGATTTTATGCTGCTTATCCTAGAAATAAGCAGTGGATTTTCCCTAGTCTACCTTAATAATGGTCTATGGACTTTTCCTTTTAGGAAATTATTCAAACCTTTTTTAAACCCTGCTAAGTTAGCTGCTTTTACCACATTCTCTGGCAACAAATTCAAGAGTAATTTAATTACATGTTGAGTGAAAAAAAATTTTTTTTCTGGTTTGTTTTAAATTTACTACTTAGTAGCTTCATTGCATACTCCTAGTGCTAGTATTTTTGGAAAGAGTAAACAAGCACTTCATATCTACCCATTCCACTCCACTCAGTATTTTAAAGACCTATCATGTCCCAAGCTGAGGAGCCCTAGCCACTTTAGACTTTTCTCATAGGAAAGTCATCCCATCCTCTTTCATTTTTGTCACCCTTCTCTGTACCTTTTAATTCCGTTATATCTTTTTTGAGATGTGGTGACCAGAATTGCACACAGTATTCAAGCATGGAGCGATACAAAGGCATTAAAACATTCTCATTTTTGTTTTCCATTCCTTTCCTAGTAATTACTAACATTCTATGTGCTTTCTTAGAAGACGCTGCACACTGAGCAGAGTGTTTCAACGTATCAACAATGACACCTAGATCCTTTTCCTGGGTGGTGACTTCTAATGTGGAACCTTGCATCATGTAGCTATAGTTTGGGTTTCTCTTTCCCACATGCATCACTTTGCATTTGGTCACATTAAACGTCATCTACCATTTGGATGCCCAGTCTCCTAATCTCATAAGGTCCTCTTACAATTTTTCACAACCTTCTTGTGATTTAACAACTTTGAATAACTTTGTGTCATCAGCAAATTTACCTCCTTATTTAGAAAGCTGCACAGCAAAGCCGACACAGCCCATTCAAAGTAAATGGGCTGTGTCAGCAGTACCGCACTGCCAGCTTCTAGCGCAACTTTGTAAACAGGGGCCTTAATTACTTAACTAGTTATTCCCATCTCTGGATCATTTATAAATATGTTAAAAAGCAGCAATCCCAGCATAGACCCCTGGGGAACCCCACTATCTACCCTTCTCTATTGAGAACTGTAGTCCTCTGTTCGATAATTTGGTTATTTCACCATTGAGAATTATTTCTAAAAAAGAACCAGGACAATTTAGATTAATTCATAATCTATCTTATCCAACTGGTTCTGGTGTTAATGCATTTATAGATCCGGATGATTGTTGGTGAAATATTCATCCTTTGATCAAGCATTAATATTGTTGAGGAATTATGGTGGGGTGCTTTAATGGCAAAAGCTGATACTGAGTCGGTTTTTAGGCTTTTACCTACCTGTGCACCCTGAATCATTTTATTTGCTTGGCTTTAAATTTCGGTCAAGTGCTTTTTTGATAAAGCTATGCCTATGGGATGTTCTATTCCTTGCTCCTGTTTTGAGGCTTTTTCTACATTCATTCATTCATTGGGTTGTGAAACAAGTATCAGGTGATAAAAATATACATTATTTAGATGTTTTTTTTATTTGCTGGTCTGAGAAGAACAAATGTTTGTAAAGAGTTGGTTGATACATTCGAGAGAGTGGCTCAACAGTTTGGAATACCTTTGGCTAGGGATAAGTGTGAAGGTCCTTTTACAAAACTGACTTTTTTAGGCATTGAATTGGATTCATTGGAAATGCAATATAGTTTGCTAATAGAAAAGCTGCAGAAGTTGGTTGGGGCAACTGAAGCTGCTCGTTGTGTTAAAAAGATGACTTTACAAGAAGTTCAGTCTTTGAATGGTTTATTTAATTTTGCATGTAAGGTTATTCCAATGAGGAGAGTTTTCATTAGGAGGCTCTCATATTTGAACAGTGGTGTTTTAAAAAGTCAGTATTTTATTAGGAGTCCATCAAATGTGAAGGCTGGTTTGATTGTATGGTTGATGATTTTGAAAGATTTCAATGGAGTGACAGTTTGGCAGAGTCCTCCAGTTTCTAATGCAGATTTGCAGTTATTTTCGGACACTTCTGGAGGTATGGGATTTGGGCTTTATTTTTATGGATCTTGGTGTTCAGAGGCATGGCCTGAGTCATGGTTTAGGAGAGGTTGGACAAGGAATGTAGGATTTCTAGAATTATTTTCTGTTTGGGTGGCATTGATGTTAAAATGGTAAAATGAGTTTTACCATGTAAAATGAGTTTATCTTGTTGGGCAGACTGGATGAACCGTACAGGTCTTTATCTGCCGTCATTTACTATATTACTATGTTATAGGGTGATAATTTGATGAATAGACGATAATATGGCTGTTGTTTTTGCTATCAATCATCAATTTGTCAGATGTAATTTAACATTATCTGAGTTATGTATGATTATTCTCAGATGTTTGCATTTGAATATTCCGTCAACATCTAGTCACATTCCAGGTTGTAATAATGAATTTGCGGATGCATTATCTCAATTTCAGTTATCCTGTTTTTGGTCACCTGCTCCAGATACAGACAGAGGTGCAACAAGAATGCCAGAAGAATATTGGAGAGCGTCCCTGATCTAATGCTGGAGTTATTGTCTCAGTGTTTATCTGATAATACTTTGAAATGTTATTCAACTGCTTGGAAGACGTTTTGGATGATAGTTGGATCTCGCTACTTGTTGATTGGTAATTAGATTAATGAGAATTTGATAATTCAATTTATTTTAAAGATGGCAGAGCAGGGTTGGTCAAGATCTGCAGTGCTGACTGTTATCTCAAGCACGGCATTTTATAATAAGTGCTAAATGGTTTGGGTCATTATGCATATTCTTTTTTAGTGAAGAAGTTATTAAAAGGTTTATTAAATTCAGTGGGTAATGTAAAGAAGAAGGATGCCTGTAGACCTATTGGTCCTGATATTTTGCTATCTTTATTTTATATTTTGTGAAAAATTTGTTTTTCTGATTATGAGGTTGCCTTATTCCAAGTGGCATTTTCATGGGCATTTTATGGCACTTTTCGAGTTAGTGAATGGATGGCAAATTCTAGGAATGATATCAGTTGGAGGGGTCTTTTGGTGAGTGATGTGCAGGTGAAGAGTGGATGGTTTGATAACTTGGCCTGCTGAGGTGTTCATATGATTGAGAAGGAATGGTTGGACTTATTGGTTTTCACATTGTGATTTGTCCACATTAACTCATTAATTTATAGCTGTTTTGCATTTAGGATTAAAAATGCTGGGTTTGAATCCATCTAATTTTGGGACACATCCATTTAGGATCAGTGCAGCCTCATTTGCTGCATCGGAGATGTCAGTCGAGGATATTAAAATAGTTGATAGATGGCGTTCATCTAGTTATAACTTTTATTGCATATAAAGTTATGTGCAATAGCGTTATGTCTTTACTTAATTTTGTATTTTAGTTTCAATTCCAGTTATGCATAATGAACAGTTGGTCGTATTTTGCAGCATATATGTGGTCTTAGTGACCTCAGTTACTCATTATTTAGGGTTCCTTAAGTTATACCAAAAGGTTTTATTATTTTTGTTTGGACATACACTTCACGTTAGTACTTTGATTTAAGTTGTAATTTCACAAAAAAACGGGGTATCACGCAAGAGAGTAAAAAATGATGTATGGAGCGTGTTAGTGCTAGTGAGCCGCTTTGCGGCCAGACTCACTAAGATCCAGTGGCCCACCCAATTTGTACTCAGGCCCACCCAAAATTGTGGCTCTCTTGCTGTAGCTAGTGGGAGTCTTCAAACACCACCAGAATTTCCTCCTTGTCAGGCAGTCAATGCTCTTCCAAACGGCAGCTGGCCCCACACACCGGCCCCTCTGCACATGCTCAGTTTTCACCAGGCGGAAGCATTGAGCATGTGTGGGCTACTGGCGTCAGCTCAAGTCAAGTGCTGCTAGCTGCTGTTTGGAAGAGCACCGGCTGCCCGAGGAGGAAGAAATCTTCAGGTGGTACAGTTTGGGGATCCCTACCAGCTCAGGTATTTAGTATTTTGTCTTTGCAGGTAGGGGGAGAGCACAGTTGAGGGGGGCCAGGAGGGGCTGAATTCCATGCCCATCCATTTTGGACTGAGGCCCACCCATAATTGGCTGTCTGGCTACGCCCCTGCTAAGATCAGCTCGGCTGTGGAAACAGCCCTTACTGAGCTCTCTGGGTACCCCATCACTAAAATATTAAGCATCAATCTAAGGCTTTTTAAGCAACGTTGTGGTGTATGCCCTTACAAACCTGCTGAAGACACAGTGGGATTGACTTGTTACAAGTGGATTTTGATATTGTCTCTCCTATTGGATTTTTGTTTTGCTTTTATTATATATGTCATTCGCTAGTATTATTCTAGTTATTTACTGTTATTGTAATCCACTTAGAACTCATTTTGATTTTAGCGGAATATAAATTATAGTACTGTGTTATATTATGTTAACATTTTGAAAATTACAGTTAACAGTTTTAATCATCCCAATACCACCCCTCCTGATCCTGTAAAAAGGCATAACAGTGTGAAAATATGGGCTCATGGTTCTTTGCGCTGTATGACTATCTGGACTTGTTTTGCTTTGACTGTAGCAGCTCTGGAACCCCCAGAAGCTGCCACTTTAGGTGGTTGCCTAGTCCGGCCCTGTTTATAACATGGGCACTGAGGATGCTGTACATTCCAGTATTTTCATCTTCAGAAATATTCAGTGCATCTTTTCTAGCAAAAAAGGTGCCGGTACTCAAATGCTAGGCTACCCTTCAAGGGTGGGGTGATCATTGAGGGATCTACCCCACAATAGCCAGGCCCCCTGCAACCAGTCACAGAATCTATGACATGGCAGAATTGTTGTGTAGAGCCTGAGCTCTTTCATTAAAACTTGGGGTCCTTGGGTCAATTTTAGCAGACAATGGAAAAGGTGCCGGTACTCAGTACCCCCAAGTACCCCCACAAAAAAAAGCCCTGGAAATATTAAAACTGAGACTTGTACGCCCTTCCTACCACTAGTAGAGGAGTGTGGTAGCCGTGTTAGTCCACTCTTAAGGTTATCAATAGAAATCAAACCAAAATAAAACATGGAAAAGAAAATAAGATGAGGGTGGGTAGGAGGTATCCTGTTAGAATATCAATGATATGCTTTGATGTCCCCATGCATACCTCCTACCCACCCCCATCCTCCCACCCTGTCAGACTGTCATAGTAATGCTTGAATGTTTTCACTTATATACACTGTCAGCTAGCACATTTGCTTATTTCCGATCTGACGAAGAAGGGCAACCTTCGAAAGCTAATCAAGAAATGTATTAAGTTATGTCCAATAAAAAAGGTATCATCTTATTTTCTTTTCCATGTTTTATTTTGGTTTGATTTCTATTGACTACCACTAGTGGGAAATGAGGCATTCCTTCCGGGGTTCTCTGAAGGAGAATTTAAACAATGGGCATTAAACGTGTCAGGTCCTTTGAAACCTTTAGAAAACTTACGAGCAGAGTTTCAGTTGGGAGCTCATGTATACTTTCAATACTACCAATTGCATCATTAACTGGCTTCTCTGCCGGCAGAGGCACTATCCTCGTCCTTTCATGAAATTTATACAGAGATGTACTGGTTGGATGCACAGTTGTTGGTTCCCTTGAAGTGCTATCATAAACAACTCCAGGACTTAATTCCAGAACTTAATTATGCTCTTTTTATCAATAAATGGAATGTAGACTTAGGTACTTCCATTACTGATGAGCAATTTAAACGTTGTGTCCTCCAGAAAAATGCTGTAACACAGGATGCACTGCATGGTGAATTGCAATGTCGATTTTATTTCCGACTTTATGTCTCTCCATATAAGGCATATTTAGCTACTTTGAGACCTAATGCTGAGTGTCAGAAATGTACAAATGAACCAGCTACTTTGGGTCACATGTTCTAGAGGTGTCCATAGATACTGTCTTTTTGGAATAATGTAGTTTCTCATGTCAACTACCTCTGGAAAAGTAGGTGGCAATCTATGCCTGAGTTATTTCATATGATTTCTGTTACTTGACCTACTTTCAAAGGTTTATTGGGTTTCATAAGACGAGCTATTTTACTGGGAAAGAAATGTATTTTACAAAAGTGGCTGGAAGGTGAACCACCAACAGGAGAACAGTGGTGAGCAGCAATGTTACAATTGGCGGTGCTGGAGTATCATTCATTATCATCCCTGGACGCAGTTCCTGGGCATTGCTTTCAGGCACTTTGGGAACCTTTATGGAACTCGCTTACCCCATTGTCTCGCAGTAGATTACTGAACTAATGAGGACACTTCCTTTAGAAATGGAACTTGGGCAACTGGAGCATGGGAAGTGCAAGAGGTGGGAATGGGATCATGGGGTTGTGCTTTTACTCTGTAAAATAATTGGTGATTGGTTTGCTGTTCTTTGCATTTCTGTATTGCTATGTACACCCAATAAAGATGACTTTGGGGGGAAAAAACAACAACCTGAGATTTGTATTTCCCAATGAATGTCAGGTTGCCAGCTGATCAGGAATGTCTGGTACTGTGAAGACTGGGCACCCTGCACTGTGAGCATGCTCTTCCAAGTACTGTATTTCACAATGTCAGCTTATCATTTGAAAAGCACACATTTCTGATAAGGCATAAGCACTCTGGAAAACATACAGCAGAAGGTCAGCACTTGGCAAAGTCAGGAAACAGTGAGTCCTGTTTTCAAATGTAATGAAAATGCATTTCATTCTTAAGGTTAGGGAGCCTGGGATAAGATTTTGCTGTATGCTGTACAGTTATTATTATTTTTTAACAATTCCTTTTTATGGACCTTTTTTCAACCATGAGCCATAAAAGCAAATAAAATGTGAAACCTACAGAATGACAACAAAATATTCTGTTTCTTTCAAGTAAAGTTTAACAGGTTTCTGGTGCCAAGAATTTTTTGCTGTTCTTTTTGGCAGTTGACATGTTTCAGTCCTGCTAATTTACACATTATTATGTTGTGGAACATACTTTAAGTTGGATATTTCACATGGCAAACCAATAGTAAAGTAACATTTTATAATTGGTAACTTTTTCATAGTTTGTAAGTTTCTATGCTTTTGGGAGCTTTCTGCCGCTTGGCTGCCAAACTCATAATGATGTTGGTGGGTGGAGGACTGGAGGTTAACCTCTGAGGGGACTTCTCAGACTTTTCTGAGGCAGGGGGATTAGGGAGGATTAGGAGGGATACCACAGGCAAGGCCGCTTTAACCACCTATGGGCCCCCCATCCCCACCAGGGCCAGCCAAGCAGCTTCCTGCTGAAACAAGTGCAATATAACGACTTGGAACTGTTTCTGCTGGTTCTGCTCTTTAAAAACAGGGAGGCCATGATAGAAGAGGCAGGACCAGCAGAGCCATCAGCTTTGCAGCCTAGACAGCAGTTCCACACCTATACTGCTTGCTTATTTTTTGCTGGAAGCAGAGGAGGTAGGGGTGGGGGAAGGGAAGTGGCTGGAGCAGAAGGGAGGGGAGGAATAATATTGGACCAGAGTGCCGAGATTTCAAGGGTGGCCTATCCTAAACAGTGAGATTGAAGGCCAATGAGTGAGGTTTTTTTCCCGGTGCATTTGGGTACCAATTTGGAACAGCGTGAACGGATTGCTGGCTGAGAAAGGGCTGCTAGCTACTTTTATTGACAAGTAATGCCTTCATGTGAATCTAAAAATGGATTTCTATATCATGGCATCTCCTATACAATAATTTATCCATCTGCGTCCCTGGGTGGCTGGCTGGCTGGCTTTGTAACAGTATGCAAATGAGCTTACATCAGCTTGCCTCCA
This sequence comes from Microcaecilia unicolor, assembly GCF_901765095.1. Lineage (NCBI taxonomy): Eukaryota > Metazoa > Chordata > Amphibia > Gymnophiona > Siphonopidae > Microcaecilia > Microcaecilia unicolor. The sequence continues at coordinate 250,042,734 of NC_044031.1, read as the reverse complement.
GCCTTCCCTTCCCTCTCAGTGTCCTGCCCTTGCGGAAAGACGAAATGATGTCCGAGGAGGGCGGGACACTGAGAGGGAAGAAAAGGGAAGGCTGGAGGCGACGTGAGCCGAGCATTCACTGCCACCGCTGCGACCTGAGGTAAAATGAAAGTTTTAAAGGCAGGGCGGCAGGAGGGAAGAGAGGGCTGTTGTGGGAGACGAGGGCAAGCAGGTGAGGGCTGGGGGGGGGGGGGGTTGAACGACCTTGGGTGCTAAAAGGGGGGGCTGGGGTGAGTCACTGGACATGGATGGGATGGGAGGGAGGGGAGGGCAGAGGAGAATCGCTGGACATGAATGGGATGAGATGGGATGGGAGGGGAGAATCGCTGGACAAGGAGGGGAGGGCAGGGGAGAGAGGAGAAATCACTTAGATGAGAGTAACTGGACATGGATGGGAGGAGAGGGCAGAGGACAATCGTTGGACATGGATGGGAGAGGAGGGAAGAATCGCTGGACATGGAAGGGAGGGCAGGGGAGAGAAGAAAAATCGCTTAGACAATAGCCTTCCTAGGGCCCATTTCATTTTTCGCGAAACTGGCTTTTTTGCTTGTGTTATATATTTTAAACTCTATTTCAAGCACTTATGAACATTAAACCACATACACATCTATGGAAACAATTCAACTGTATTTAAAAAACCCTCAAGAGGCAGAGTCTTATCATTTAAACCTGATCAGACAAAAGTCTACTATAAGACAACCACCTCAACACACAACAGATTCTGCAACATGTTCTAAAACCTCGTCTCATATTATAACAAATTAAGATTATATTATGCACTATCCCTCCATTGCAAAACAGTTAGGGGTCCTTTTACTAAGTCATGGTAAAATGTGAACTGTGGTAGTGTGAGCGCATTTTTTGGACGCATGCTGGGCCATTTTTTACTGTGTCTCGGAAAAATGGCCTTTTTTTAAGGGGACGGAAAATGGACATGTGCTAAAATTGAAACCAGTGCGCGTCCATTTTCAGCCTAAGACCTTACCACCACCCGTTGACCTAGTGGTAAGTGTCCCTATCTTCCCATCGCCCTCCTTTCCAGTAGTGTCCCTGTCTCCCCATCTATATAAGTACATAAGTGTTGTCATACTGGGAAAGACCAAAGGTCCATCAAGCCCAGCATCCTGTTTCCAGCAGTGGCCAATCCAGGTCACAAATACCTGGCAAGATCCCAAAGCAGTACATTTTATGCTGCTTATCCTAGAAATAAGCAGTGGATTTTCCCTGTCAATCTTAATAATAATAATCATCTCCCCCTCCTTTCCAGTAGTGTCCCCATCTCCTCCCTCCTTCCCAGTAGTGTCCCCATTTCCTCCCTCCTTCCCAGTAGTGTCCCCATCTCCTCCCTCTTTTCCAGTAGGTTCCCCATCTCCTCCCTTCTTTTCACTAGTGTCCCTATTTCTCCCTTTCCAGTAGTGTTCCTATCTCCCCATCTCCCCCTCCTTTCCGGTAGTGTCCTTGTCTCCCCATCTCCCCCTCCTTTTCAATAGTGTCCCCATCTCCCCCTTTCCAGTAGTGTCCCTGGTCCCTCCTTTCCAGCACTGCTTCTGCATTCCACTGTCCCTAACCTTTCCTTTAAGGAGATTTGATTAATCAAACCTCCTTGCTCTCTCTATCCACCATTGACCCTCTGCATCCCTGTCCCTCCTTGCCCAGCATTTTTATGGCCTTATTTGCGCCATGTTCAGTTTCTCCTCCCCCTGCCCCCGCACGAGTTCTGCATCTCTCTCCCATCCTGCGGTCATCATATTTCTCCGGCACCGGCGATTAAGAAAGTCAATCTTCTACCAGCATTAGGGCCTCTTCTCAGACATGCCCCGCCTACACGGAAAACAAATAATTCCTATCATCCTGTGTGCTTTTTTGGCCGCCCCCACACACTGAGCAGAAGATTTCAGTGTATTGTCCATGACACCAAATCTTTTTCTTGAGTGCTGATCATCAGGTAACTACGATTCGGATTATTCTTTTCAATGTGCATCACCTTGCATTTGTCCACATTAAATTTCATCTGCCATTTGGGTGCCCAGTCTTCCAGTTTCCTAAGGTCCTGCAATTTTTCACAATCCACATGTGTTTTGACAACTTTTTGTGTCATTTGCAAATTTAATCACCTCACTCATCATTCCGATTTCCATATAATTTATAAATATGTTAAATAGCACGGGTCCCAGTACAGATCCCTGTGGAACTCCACTATTCACCCTCCTCCATTAAGGAACTTAACCACTCACTGTTCAGTATTAATCACATGCCATCTCTGGGTTTGTACAGGCTAGCTTTTATAAACACATAAAGGGGTCCTTTTACAAAGGCATGCTGAAAAATGGCTTGCGGTAGTGTAGGTGCGGGTTTTGGGCGCGTGCCAATCCATTTTTCAGTGCACCTGTAAAAAAGGCCTTTTTTTACGCCGAAAATGGATGTGCGGCAAAATCAAAATTGCCGCACGTCCATTTTCAGTCTGAGACCTTACCGACAGCCATCGGCCTAGTGGTAAAGTCTCATGCGGTAACCAGGTGCTAATGATCTACATGCGTCAAATGCCACTTGGCGTGCGGCTGAAAATAAAAATATTTTTCAGATGTGCGTATCAGACGCGCGCCATAAATGAAATTACCACAAGAGCCATGCGGTAGCTGGGCAGTAACTCCATTTTGGTATGCGTTGGGCGCATGTAGTCGCTTACATGGCTTAGTAAAAGGACCCCTTAGGTAGGAAATACTAATATTTTTGGAATTCACTGTTGAGGCTGCTGCTGCCATGCACATGGGTATAGTATCCATATATTAATATTCATCTACTAATAAGATGCACTTTTGAATAATTAAAAAACACAAATCCTTCTCATACCAAGTCCTGCAAGAAAATCCTAAACATGCATGTGTCATGATTGAACTGTACTTTGTATTAAAACACTATATAGGCTCCTTGGTGAAGAAACATGCAATCTCAAACTTGCCAAATAACTAGTTTCTGAATTCTGAGAATGTCTTTTTTCTTAAATCAGTGTCAGTTGGGATTGGGGGAAAAAACCCACAAGGCTCAGCATCTAAAAGTTTGTTTAGCATATAAAGCTTATGATTATGAAATTCACTGAAGCAGCTCCAAAAAGACTAACGCCTTCAATTGAAAATTTCTTTTATACTTCAAGTTAGGAAAATAGTTCTTTAAATAGAGTGAAACCAAGAACTGTTCTGGGGAAGTGAAGAAACTAATCGAACGAAACACAATCCATTCCATAGACTGACTATGGTAGAGGACAAGACTATTCATAATTAAAGACTCTAGGAGAGTAAACCAGCACTGAATTTGATTTGATTTACTTTGGAAGGTTCTTCAAATACAGATAAAAATTTCAGCAGCTGAACAATATTATCCTTTTTTAGAACTAGGCAGAGCCAGAGGTCAATCCACAGCAGATTATGAATGAACAGTTTAACCTGTCTGATAAATTGTGCAATTTGTTTTACTAAGGCAAAACAACAGTAAGGCAGGGGATTTCCTTACCTGGTTTCGTTAACTATTTACAACAGAACATCTATGTGAGAAGTCCACAAAGGCACTTATCTTAAGCATTTATAAAGGCAACATTAAATAGGCACCTATCTGCGTTTATCAAATAGGCTTCCAGATCCAGTTAGCACACAGAATAACAACAGCTCCAAAGGAGGTGTAAATGTGTAAATATACTCTATACGTGTATATGCATATTTTATCATCTACACATGCATTTATTTATTTAAATTTCTTTTATAAACTGCTTCAACTGATTGCAACCATTTCAAACAGTTGAAAAGAAAACGTACATAAAACTAGTAAAGCATATAAACTACATTACACAAAAGTATCAAAATTACAGATAAAACCAAAAATTGACGCAATCTTTCAAGGTTGATAAGTCTCATTAAAAAGAGAAGCTTTTAAAATGTTTCTAAAGTGTTTTTTTTTAGCACACTGTGTTCGAATTTCAGCTGATAGTTTGTTCCATATTTGTGGTGTTGCAACCGAAAATGCAATAGATTGAGTTCTTAAATTAGGAGGTGCAACATGTTTCTGAAGTACTTTGTTCAAGCATCTAGTGATATTATCCCATTCTCTCATTGTTTTAAACACCAACCAACAGGTCTTAAATTGAAAAGTGTATGCCAAGCACATAGTCTCAGCTCATTAGACAACAACATTATTCTCATACAAAGGCCAAGCACAAACTTTGATTTACCAACAATTTTTCATGACCTTTTTTCCCCTTAACAGCCCCCAACTAACCCCCTTATCCTTATCCACCAAAACGCTTTTCTTCAATCTCTCCCCTTGTCAGGCAAATTCAACACTATGCTCCCTGCCCCCTCCCCTTTCACCTACTCATAGGCACCCAGAAGCCCCCAAACTTACTATTCCCAATTTCAGATTTTCAATTAGAAGTGTGCTGTGCATCTCTTGGAAGCTTTTTTATTTATTTATTTATTTATTTCCACTTGTTATACCGCCATATGGCCTGTACTAGGCTTCAAAGCAGTTTACAATTCAATAAAAGAAAAGGGGAGAAATGGAGGAGAGGAGAAAGAAATCATAAAAAGATAGAAGCAAACTTTATATGCTTGTAATTTTTATGTGTATTTGCAGTCAGACAACTTTATGAAAACTGTTAGCACATGGCAAAAGCTTTATAAAATGACCCCCAATGTCCAATTACCCCAGTTTTTGACTGAGTAAAACCTTAGGGGACAATGCTATGCAGTGGAACCTAAAATAGGGCACACATAGCACCAATTCTATAACAGTGTTAAGGTGCTTTTAACCCGCTATGGACTACCAGCGCAAAGTGTCTGTGCACACCGAAACGTAGGCATGACTATTTCTGCTAGGTCCGTGGCTGGCATAAATTGCTGTGCCTAAGTGTGCCATGTAGTGTGCGGCAGAAACTAAGAAATCAAATAAAATGTTAGGAATTATTAGGAAAGGAATGGAAAACAAACTGAGAATGTTATAATGTCATTGTAACGTTCCATCGTGCAACTGCACCTCGAATACTATGTGTAATTCTGGTCGCCTCATCTCAAAAAAGGTATAGCAGAATTAGAAAAGGCACAGAAAAGGCCAATGAAAATGATAAAGGGGATGGGACAACTTCCCTATGAGGAAAGGCTAAAGCAGATAGGGCTCTTCAGCTTGGAGAAAAGATGGCTGAGGGGAAATCTGATAGAGGCCTATAAAATAATGAGTAGAGTGGAACGGGTAGATGTGAATCACTTGTTTACTTTTCCAAAAATACTAGGACTAGGGGGCACACAATAAATTTAAAACAAATTGGAGAAAATATTTCTTCACTCAACATATAATTAAACTCTGGAATTTGTTGCCAGAGAATGTGGTAAATGCTGTTAGATTATCAGGGTTTAAAAAAACGCTTGGCTAATTTCCTAACAGAAAAGTCCAAAAGCCTCTTTTGGTTAGATGCTATGCTGTTGCACAGTTTTGTAGAATAGCACCAAACACTTTCAAACATATGATCCAATTAATGGTTCCAATCCTGCCATAAGTGCCGCTATTCCATAAACTCTGGTGCACAACCAGCGCCTAATATTAGGTGCACCTTAAAGAATTGCCTTTCATTTTTAATCAACACAATCAAAAGCTATTTCCATGTTGATTGCAATGGATAAAACATTAGTCAGGCCAGTATAATATGGACTACCTCTGGGAAAACATTACTACAGTTGTGGATCCATTCTGAGCTTTAACACTCAATTTCTGAAAAATTACTATTTAAGCATTCACATATCTGAACTGTAACTTTTTAATTTTTTTTTCACGTAAAAGGATAGAATTTGTTGTATTACAAAGTGCTCTAGTAGAACTTTAAAAAATTGGTATTGTGCACATTCCACAATTTATGATGGATTACAGTTAAAACATACATAATTAAAATTCAAAAACAGACAAAGCATAATTAAATCAGTACAACTACATACAGGGGCTCTTTTACTAAGCTGCATAGGCACCTATGCGCACCCAACATACGCCAATTTGGAAGTACCGCCCAGCTACCGCGTGGCTCGGACGGTAATTTCATTTTTTATGTGCATCCACTATGTGCGCCGGAAAATTTCTGGCATGTGGTGGTAACCGGGCGGTAATCAGCAGTGTACATGTGCTGATGATTACCGCCTGGTTAACACGTGAGACTTTACCACTAAATCAATGAGTGGCGGTAAGGTCTCAGATCCAAAATGGACACGCGCTGATTTTTATTTTGCCGCACGTCCATTTGCGGCCAAGAAAAAAGCCTTTTGTGCAGTTGCGCTGAAAAATGGACCTGCGTGCGTTCAATACACGCGTCTACACCAGAGCAGGCCATTTTTCAGCGCACCTTAGTAAAAGGATCCTATAATCAGTAAACGTAAAACAAGCAATGAGAGCTCTTTTCATTTCACAGTCTGAGTTGCAATAAATGCTTCTGCATAAAATTGAGGAACCAGCATGGATATGCTTTTTTTGAAACAAATAGGTCATAAGTTGTTTCCTAAAAAGCATAAGAGACAGTCACATGTTTCACATTTGAGATCCCCGACATCTCAGAATCAGATCAGTTCTGCATCACCTCTGTTAGAAAGGGACTTAATCCTAATGTTAAATGTTTTTTTAAATTTTTATACCATATTTAGGGCCCTGTTTACTAAGGTGCGCTAGCATTTTAAGAGCACGTTATAAATTAGCACACTCTAATGCTAGAGACACCGATAGGAATATAAGGGTGATTCTAGTGTTAGCATGCTAATTTTTAGCATGCTGTAAAAATGCTAGTGCACCTATAGAGCAGCTGAGTAAATAGGGACCTTAATGTATGACACAAGTATTATTTCTTTAACCTTTGTATATATTCCATCAAGAAAGAAATCTGATACAGAGAAAAATAACAGATGAGCTCTATTATTTGATCAGTTTTAGCCTTCATCTATTCCACCATATCAAATCTAGAAAATTAATGAACATCATTGAAGTCATCAATTAGAGGCATGCTATAAATGCATTTATATGTTTGCTAGTCAGAACAGCATGTCCGTTAGGCTGTTCTTATCCTTTTGACACAATTCATATAGAAAACTACTCTCTGGAACAGTCCCCTAAAACAAGGTTGCTTTCTGCAGTCTTGGGGAGTTTACCGTGTCTAAATATCTGCCTATCAAGACAGACTTAAACATCTCAATATGTTTACTTTGGAAGAAAGTCGGGAGAGGGGAGATATGATTGAGACATTTAAATACTTATGTGGCATAAATGCACAGGAGGTGAGTTCCTTTCAACTGAGGAAATACTTCTTCATGAAAAGGGTGGTGAATTCATGGAACGGCCTCATGGTGGAAGTGGTGGAGAGCTTGGGACAAATACATTATGGATTTGAAGGAAGTGTATGGATGAAGAGGTTTCAAGACATGTTCCGATGAATCAGTGGGTGTATCAGTTTGTGGACTTTTGAAAAAGCTTTCAATTTAAGTGTCAGCTTCTTTTTTCCAAAAGTATCGAAGCTGCGGAATGGACATATAGCAGCAATATTACTGCGATTACAGCATTAACAGCATATTATATGGACATATGAGAATGCCATTTGGAGCTGAATACAAGTTTGGATATGTGTTGCTGTTAAACCAGGGGTGATTTGATCACCGAGTTTAGTCCTCAACAGTAGTATGGACAAAAGTTTGTCTCTGTTACATGTGTAATTCATTGAGAAAGTCTTTAGGAAAGTGTGCATGATTAGGTATGATAAGTTGTACTAAGAAAGCCATTTGTGATATTGTGATGTGAGTTGTTTAATTAAAATATTGGATATTGTTAAAAAAATTCATTAGTCATCTGGTAGATACATTGATATATTGCTGGCTAATTTTCAGGTGATTTAACCCTGTTATTGTGTATATAATAAATATTCATGAGATAGATTTACATACAATTGAGGTAATATGTATGTAAATTTATCTCATGCATATTCAGTAACTCACTCCTAAGTAACCATACACAGTATTAAATTATGTTTTATTTCAATTATTTCATCACAAAATATTAAACCTTTCTAAAAATTCCCTCTTAGAAAGGTTTAAGGTTTTATGCTGAAATAATTGAAATAAAAGATAATTTAATACTGTGCATGGTTAATTATGTAACTATACTGGAATATATTCACCCAAAGGTATATCTTGTGATGCATATTCATTAGGGATTGCCTGAAAAGTCAAACTATGTTTGCCCATTGAGGACCATTAGTAAATGCTACTGCTATAGAGCTACTACAAACTTACTCCCCCTCCCCCTTTGCAAAGCCATGCTAGCGGCTGCTGAGCGGCAATGCTGACACAGCCCACTCGCTTTGAATGGGCTGTGTTGGCATTACAGCGCTGGCAGCCACTAGTGCAGCTTTGTAAAAGGGGGGGGGGGTTAGTTTTTCTAAATCTTTCTTTCTTTAATTCTGAAGAAACATTTTCTTCATTGAACAATGTGAATTATAGAATACAAATCATGTTTCCATGCTCATGTTGAATTATGTGTAAGAATTTTATTTGACTTGTTTCCTGCCTGCTTTTGAATGTTACATATGGTAGGAGTGTTTAATAAAAATTGTTTAACATAAAATTGTTTATTTGAAAGTGTTTGGTCTTTAGACAGATAATTGGTTCCAACCGATATCTACCAACTTACTCAGAACAACATAATCTCTTTTAATTTTCTTACACAGGACTCTCCTTGCAAACTCTGGGAGCCCCGCAGACCATGTGGGTTTACCCATCCTTTAATAGGCACAGTAGAGAAGTGTGATTGCAGGGACTGTGATAGGGAATCCTTCTTTGTGAATGCTTCAGGGAAATCTGGCAGGGTCCACTGAACATTTCACCTAGTACTATTGCCAGAAACCCCACACTGCCATGGTGACCCAACCAACCAGTGGGAAGGATGCAGCAGGGGCATTTCTTCTTTTAACTCTATTTCCAGGGTCTCCTGCTCATTTGCCATTTCTTCTATTCTCCTCCTATCTTCATTTCCACCTCTACCTGCATCTCGGACACTAATCTTTCAATTTTAGCTTTTTTCCATTTATCCTTCATTTTCACCAAACAATCATCAATCTCCCTCTTTTTTTTTTTTTTTTTTTTTTTACTGCACCTATAGCTTTCCATTTTAATCATTCCAGCCCTTTCAGCCCCTTATCCTTCTCTCCTTCCTCAGCCTTTCACTAACTCTCCCTCTATCTGCCTTGCATGCCCCACATTTAGTATCGCCTTTCCCCTTCCTTTCCCTATTCCCAGGTGTATAGCATCTCCCCTTCCCTTCTCTGCCAGCACTTGCTACAACAGTTCCCATTAGTTTCCTTTCTATGATTCACTTGCTTTTTAATTATTTCCATTGGTAATATTTTATTAAACAATTATACCTCCTGTGTCAGACCACATTTGTGGAATGCCTAAGTCAGGAACATGTGAAAGGCAATTCTATGACTGGGCACACCCATTTACGTGCCACTTGTGCGTGTAAATGTACAGAATACAGTAGAGTCTCGATTTTCCAACGTAAATGGGTCCAACAGGTTGTTGGACAATTGAAAAAGTTGAATAATATAGAAAAAATGGATGAGGGATAAAATAGAAGTATATTGAATGCATGTTTCAAAAGATAAAGCACTAAAATAAAAAGAGTTAAAAAAACTTAATGAGTCCGATATTCAGATCGCAGGATGTAGCTGGGCTGCCTCCTGTGGTCAGCACTGAGCCTGGATATTCAATGCAGAGCCATTCCCAGTGACCAGCACTGAATATCCAGGCATATCTTGGCTGGTTTGAATGTAACCAGCGATGCCAATATTCAGCACTGGCTGGTTAAGCTGAAACAGGCCATAGATAGACCAGCTATTTTGGTAGCCTAATTTGGCAGCAAAACTTAGCCGGCGATGCGCTGAATATCATGAGATATAACCTGCTATCTACTAGCTGCTAACTGGCAATGTTAACCGTTCCTGGCCAGTTAAAGGGTTTTCAATATTGTCCAGAATGTGCCCAGAAATCTTACCTACAGTTCTACCTTTTAACTAAATATGATGCTGGGAAAGAGAAACACAAATCCACGCACAACACAATGACAATGCTGTGACATCGCTAATCCAGATCATTGGATAAGCAAGATTGTATGTGCCAGCAGTCTCATGGATAAATGTACAATTAAGTGCATAAGTGACAGCAAAACAGGGCTGCTGAGAGGGGGGCAAAATTCCCTGGGCCTGGCATCCAAGGGGGGGGCCAGGCCTGGCGCCGGCAAGCTTCTTCTTGTTGCTTGCTTCTGGGTCTGTCCTCCCCTGGACCTGGATGATTGCATTAGCGAGCTATTGCGTTAATGCAATCATCTGGGTCCTGATTCCAAGCACAGACAGGAGCAAGAGAGGACAGACTGTGGGAGCAGGCACGCAGGAAGCGGCTTGCTGGTGCGGGCCCCCCTTAGAGGCAAAGACAAAAAGGTGAAGGAGCAGCGATGCTAGTGGGGCGGGCAGTTCGAATGGTAGGAGGGTGGTGCGAGTGGGGGGGGGCGGGGTGTACTGATCTGGTTTTACAGCCTGCCGCACTAACACAGACTACTCAGCAATTACTGTGGATTCTTTTGGATTCATATTAGGTAAATTAGACTTTTATTAGAGGTTCTAAAATCTAAGATACACAATGATTAAGCTATATACCTATCTATAGTAAAAAAAGAAACAATCATTACATCACTGGTCACTACATCCAAGCAAAGCCAGGAGTTTCTAGACCAGGAAAAGAAATAATAAACTATAAATAATATACATACATCACTGATCATTAATCTCTACATCCAGGCCAGGGGGGGGGGGGCAGTCTGCCGCCTGCGGCAGTCCGGCTCAGGCCCTGCCATGTCTCTCTGCGGCCCTGCAGCAAAGCAGTTAAGCACTACTCTGTAAGGACTTGTGTAAATGTCATAGCGTGTAAATGTAAGGAGTGCGTTCATATGGGCGGTGTATGGGAGGGGCATGGGTGATGCAGCCACTTGCACATACACTGTAACTTACATGTGCCCTTGCAGCGTTTAGGCATCTGCTGTTACATCAGGTCTTTGACTGCAGTAGTTGTGGGCACCTTGGGGCTGATATTCAGACCGCAGAAGGTAGCCGGGCTATATCCCGCGGTCAGCACTGAGTCTAGACATTCAACGCCTGGCCATTTCTGGTGACTGGCATCAAATATCCGGTTTATTTTCGGCCACTTTGAACTTAACTGGCCAAGCCGATATTCAGCATTGGCCAGTTAAGTTTGAACTGGTCAAAGATATTCCAGCTATTGAACTTAGTTGACGATGTGCTGAAAGTCAGCGGATAGCTGGTTATATTGCACAATATAACTAGCTATCCACTAAGCGCTAACTGGAAATATTCAGCGGGAGACATCCAGCTATCTCCTGCTGAATATTGCCAGATAACCAGCTAAGGGGATCTTTTACTAAGCTGTGTTAGTGTTTTTAGTTCACGCTAATCAATAGCACGAGCTAAATGCTAGAGACGTCCATAGGACTATATGGGTGTCTTTAGTGTTTAGTGTGTGCTATTCAATAGTGTGCACTAAAAACACTACCGCAGCTCAGTTAAAGGCCCCCTAAGTACTATTTTGACTGGCCAGGCTCCGTTCCTGGCTGGTTAAATGGTTTTGAATATTGAGCAACTAGATTTTAGACCTTGTCCAGATTGTGCTAGCATTCTATAATGGAATCGGATTCTGCTAGCATTCTATAATGGAATCGGGCACCCAGATACCATTATAGAATAGGCTTTCACCACATGGCATTGGGCACCCATTTCTAGAATTAGCCCCATATAGCAAGGGCTCGCTGGGACTACTTTCTCTAAGAAGGGTCTGCGTGTTATGCTAACCAGGAGGAACACAGATTGCTGATGATAAACCCACGGGCACATGAATTTTCAGTAGGTTTTTATCACGTCACACTCGTGCCTTTCTTTGCACAAAAGACAAACTTAAATAAGGCTGCTCCTGTGTAAACTGGAAGGCAAGAAGTGGACGTTGACAAATACAGAGTGAAACAGAGTGAACTGCAGACTGCAGCAGACAGTCACAGTACCTACAAAATGTGAACTGGATTACAGTCAGACTGGTAACAGAGTATGCTACAAGGACAAATCCCTACTGTTGACTTTTTGTTTAACTGCAGATCAGTGAACAAGAAATAACAGAAGCCACTGTCCTGTGAAACTATATCTTAAATACCTCAAGGGTGATAAAGCTACATTACCATAAATCTTATCAATGTTATCACATCTGATCTATTCATATAGGCAATCCTCGGCAACCCCAAAGCAGAATGAATGATGAGCAGTTAGACAGCCTTAATGATTATATGTTTGTTAGCAAGGCAGGATATGGACCAGAACAAAGGGCCAAGAATAGGCACTACCAAGGTCTCTGCAAGATCACCTTATTCGGTTGAAAACACAGAGCAACAAGGAACTGGGTTGAAACTCGTGTCCTGTTAGGCTACCATTAATTGCAGTGTTACTGGACCTACGCCTCAAAGAACAGGCTTTGTCCTGTTGCTTGGAGTAAATAAATCCTTTGCCAAGCTCATACCTAATTCATTACAGCATGTGTGTGAGTACTTGGCTGTGGTCAGCTCATGTCTTGTGATCTTTTGCTTTGAGATTCTTGAAACCAGTTGCTGAGGCAATGTATCATTTTATCAAGATGAATAAACCCTAATGGGGTAGAAATATAGATGACACAGCTAGCATTTTTGTGTAAGGGCTTCAATGGGATTGAAAGAGAAGCCCCCTCTGGAAGTATGCCTCCTTATGAAGAGATTCTTTTCCTGATACCTTTCAAGTAGACACAGTGCTTAGCATGTCAGGGCCAGTAATTCCCACAGTTCATTGCACAATAGAACACTGGAGTAGCATACATGTATGATTATCTCCCAGTTGGTGATAGGTCATATGAGTGCGCTCATTGCAAAGAGCTTCTTGCTGTTAGGGAAGAGTCTAACCTTGAGGCTAAAGTAGCAAACTTGGAGGAGTTGAGATAGAGAGATGTATATAAGGACACCTACAGTTACACAGTAGAGACGTCCCACTTCCAGTTTGTGCTACCTTGTAAGAGAGAGGTCACTTTACAGGACAGCATCACCTTGGCGAGGCAGAAAGTGATCCTGTAGCAAGGACCTGCCCTCCAGGGAATGTACTGTCCTCTTGCACCGGGGATGTGTCTCCAAGGGTTTCTACTTAGGAGGAAAGGGGTAGGATGGCTGTTGTAGTTGGAAATTAAATCATTGGTAGGTAGCTGGTAACTAAGAATTGCTTGGTCACTTGCTCATTTGGTGGATCTCATGCATCACCTAGATGAGATTTTCGATAGTGCTGGGGAGGAGCTAAATGTCTTGGTACATGGAAGTATAAAGGACAGGAAAATGTGGAAGGGAGGTTCTAGAAGCCAAATTTAGGGTCTTAGGTAAAAAGTTGAAATTCAGAACATCCAGGGTAGCATTCCATGCACAAGACCCAAGAGGCAGGCATGGCTCTGACCTTGATGCGTAGATGAAATGGTGGTGCAGGGATGAGGGATTTAGAGTTGTTAGGATCTAGGCAATATTCTGGGGAAGGAGAACCTGGCTGATGGCACTAACATTTAAAAAATGAGATACAGCAGCTTCTAAACTAGAACCAGGTGAAGCAAAAGGCTATTTGAGGAGCGAGGGGGGGGGGGGCTCCTGTGATCATTGCTGCAACAAGCTATGCTGCTGTGGGATGTGCTTGTTCTCCTCCTCCACCAATCCCATGTCACTGCTTGCCACCGCCACCGCCTGTCTCAGGGCTGATGATGAATTCATCTCCCACCTTTCCCTCCTATTGGTCAAATTTGGAGCCACAGTGAGACTTGAGATGCACCAAGCCTCATTCCAGCACCAAATTTGACCAATGGGAGACAGAGCAGGAAACAGTCCAAAAAGTCGCAACCCAGGACTGTTCAAAAGTGCCCGCAGGCAACTTATAAAAGCCACCCAATTCCGTGGGAAAACCACGGAGTTGGCAACCCTGTGTGGTATATTTGAAGGATATCATCAAAATAGGGAAGTTAGGGCATCCTAATAGAGAGGCTGCAATAAAGGCAAAGTAAGCCAAGTGCTTTTCAAGAAACAGCATACAGAGAGTAGATATTGCAAAATTTCCCTAACAAAAACACACTCTTTGAAATGTCTATATAAAAATGCTGGAAGCCTAAAAAATAAGATGGGAGAGTTAAAATTATGTAGCACTAGTAACCAGATGATCAAAAGCAAACACAGGTGCTAGAGGCCATTAGCACCCAACTAGCGAACATGTTTGCTTGCATCCCAGGATCAGAGCCGGTGAGCGTGTGTAACAATGTGCTGAATGCTAATAGCATGCAAATGCATGCTAAACAGAGACATTATTATTCCTCCCCAATGCTCAGCGGGCAGCAAGCCAAATTTGCTCACTGCTACTGCTGTAAACCCTACGCCAGCTCGGTGCTGGTGTTAAGGCTTACAGAGCATTGGGGAAGAAACAAGTGCGGGAGGATTGAATCCTCCTGCACTTCACCCTTAGGATCAGAACTAAAAGCGTCCTTAAATTTGCATGCTATTAGCTCTGATCATAGGGGCGTTATAGTTCGCGCTGTTCCAGCGCTATTTTTAGAGCACTGCTTGGAACAGTGCAGGGCTTCTGATCATCTGCACTTAGTTATCAATTATAGGTTGGATCAAATTGGAGGGGGTTTGTACTACTGTATCTGTTAGAGGGAACTGTGTCAGAATAAAAATTCTGCAGGAAACAGATTGCAACATGAAATTCTTATGGATACAAATTCCATGTGTGAAGTTAAGTGATGGGCTTATACTACTGTTTGCTGGCCAAAATGAACAGATGACATTTCATCATTAGCAACACTGTAATAATGGATGATTTCAATTGCCCCAATACTGACTGAATAAATGTCAGGTCTGAAAATGCCAGGGAGGAAAGTTCCTAGGTAAATGATTGCTCCACGGAACAACTAGTTCAGGAGCCGATGAATGTGAGAGTTACTTCAGATTTAGACCTGCTCCTATGTGGAATGCAGGACTTGGTGCAAGAGGTAACGGTGTGGAGTTTGTTTGGCAACAGTGATCATAACATGGTCCAATTTACTTTAATAACTGGAGTGAAAATGCTAAAGAAGTCTACCAAACTGACATTTAACTTTCAAAAGTGTGGCTGTGATAGAATGAGGAAAATGGTTTAAAAAATTGTGTGGCTGTGATAGAATGAGGAAAATGGTTTAAAAAATTATAAGGAGCAGCTGCACAGGTTACGAGTTTAAATCAGGCATGGACATTGTTTAAAAGTAACATCTTGGAAGCCCAGGCCAGATGTATTCCATGTATTTTAAAAAAGGAGGAAGGAAGGCCAAAGGATAGCCAGCATGGCTAAAAGGTGAGGTTAAAAGGCTATTAGAGCTGATGGGAACAGGATCCTAATGAAGGTCACAGAAAACTGCATAAACACTGACAGGTTACGTGGAGGGGCATAATCGAACGGGGGCGCCCATCTATAAGGATGGCCCCGTAAAGCAGTGTCTCCGACTGTAATATCGAAACAAGATGGGCAGCCATCTTTCGTTTCGATAATACGGTCGGGGACGGCCAAATCTCAACATTTGGGTCGACCTTAGAGATGGCTGTCCTCGGTTTTCGCATATAATGAAAACTAAGGGCGCCCATCTCAAAACCAGCCAAATCCAAGCCATTTGGTTATGGGAGGAGCCAGCATTTGAAGTGCACTGGTTCCCCTCACACATGCCAGGACACCAACCGGGCACCCTAGGGGGCACTGCAGTGGACTTCACAAATTGATCCCAGGTGCATAGCTCCCGTACCTTGGGTGCTGAGCCCCCCCCAAAACCCACTCCCCACAACTGTACAACACTACCATAGCCCTTAAAGGGTAACGGAGAGCACCTGGATGTGGGTACAGTGGGTTTCGGCGAGCTCCCATTTACCCTCACAAGTGTAACAGGTAGGGGGGGGGGGAATGGGCCTGGGTCCGCCTGCCTGAAGTGCACTGCAGTACCCACTAAAAACTGCTCCAGAGACCTGCATAGTGCTGAGATGGAACTGGGTATGACATTTGAGGCTGGCAAAAAAAAAAGTTTTTTAATTTGTTTTTTTTGGGTGGGAGGGGGTTGGTGACCACTGGGGGAGTAAGGGGAGGTGATCCTCAATTCTCTCCAGTGGTCATCTGGTCAGTTCAGGCACCTTTTCAAGGCTTCGTTGTGAACAAAAAGGGACCATTATCGGCTGAGGACGGCCATCTCTTAACCATGCCCCCATCCCACCTTCGGTACACTTCCGACATGCCCCCTTGAACTCTGGCCTTCCCTGCGATGGAAAGCAGTTGAAGCCGGCCAATTTGTGTCGGAAGATGGCCGCTCTTCTCCTTCGAAAATAAGCTGGGTAGTAACATAGTAGATGATGGCAGAAAAAGACCTGCACGGTCCATCCAGTCTGCCCAACAAGGTTAGATGCAAAACATTGATAAGGAAGGCTAAAAGAGAATATGAAAAGTAGCTTGCTGTAGAGGGAAAACTAATAGTAAAATGTTTTGAGTTATATTAGAAACAGAAAGCCTGTGAAGGAGTCAGCAGGACTATTTAGATCATCAAAGAATAAAAAATGACAGTGAGGACAAGGCCACAGAGGAGAAAGTAAATTAATTATTTTTTTTAGTCTCTCTCTCTCTCTACTGAGGAGGAGGATGTAAGTGAGCTATCCATGCCTCAAATAGTATATAAAAATGATGATTTGCATATCTCTGGATTATGGGGTTGTGCCCTACTACCAACTCCTGGTATGTTATTTGATCATTTTACTCCTGCTAGAGGGCTTCCTAAGGTTGCCTGGAGTTTTTTTTTTTTTTTTTTTGGGGGGGGGGGGGGGTTAAGATCAACTTTAGAAGCACATAAATATCTTTTATTGCATTAGTTATCCTCTGCTGTACCCTCTCTGTCCCAGTGGCAGTCACAAATGATATTGCTTTTATTTATGGAAAAAAGTGGAGTTAATACTTTGGATTCCAGAAAGGATTATTCATTCAAAAAATGTTGGAGCCCTTCTGGAACTCGTTCACTCCGGCTGCCTGGAGTAGAGTTGCTCAGTTTGTGGACCCTAGCCAATAACTGCCAGTAGTTGTATTGATTCCTCTTCTTACAAGGATGGGGTGTGAGGGTTAAGGGGGGTTGTTACAGCTGTTACATCTTGCAGTTTGTAGCAACTCTATTACCTGGATAAAGGGGATGGGATGACTTCCCTATGAAGAAAGGCTAAAGTGGCTAGGGCTCTTCAGCTTGGAAAAAAGACGGCTGAGCGGAGTTATGATAGAGGTCTATAAAATAATGAGTGGAGTGGAACGCGTAGACGTGAATCGATTGTTTACTCTTTCCAAAAATATTATGACTAAGAGGCACACACTGAAGCTACAAAGTAGTAAATTTAAAACAAATCAGAGAAAATTTTTCTTTGCTCAACGTGTAATTAAACTCTGGAATTCGTTGCCAGAGAATGTAGTAACGGCAGTTAGCTTAGCGGGGTTTTTAAAAGGTTTGGATGGCTTCCTAAAGGAAACGTCCATAGACAATTATTAAAATAGACTTGGGGAAAATCCACTGCTTATTTCTAGGATAAGCAGCATAAAATGTATTGTACTTTTTTTTTGGATCTTGACAGGTACTTGTGACCTGAATTGGCCACTGTTGGAAACAGGATGCTGGGCTTGATGGACCTTTGATCTGTCCCAGTATGGCAATACTTATGTAATTATGGACTTTGGGACCCTTTTACTAAGCTGTGCTACAAGGTATCCTGCGCTATGATTAGCGCATGGGTTTCCCCACACGCTGAAGCCTCTTTTAGCGCAACTGTAAAATGGCTGCATTTCCATTTTTCCTATTCATGACCAGGTGCTAATTTCCAAATTAGCACATGGCCATTAGCACGTGAGCCCTTACCGACACCTATTTGGGAGGTGGAAAGTGCTCATGCACTAAATGGTCGGCATGCGGCAATGAAGCTGCACTAACCAATTAGCGCTGAGCACGCCTATTCTCTGCCCCCAAACACACCCCAGCGCTAAAAAATACAAAGTATATTTTACCACAGGGAAGCATGCGCAGATGCCTGAACTACCGCAGGTAGTGCATTTTGGCATGCGGGAAGCACGCATTTGTGCTTACTGCTGCTTAGTACAAGGACCTCTTTGTAAGTCCTGCAACTATTTTGCATTCATATTTTTGTGTTGTTTGCATACTTGTTCAATAAAATTTTTTTTTAAAGATGATGATATGGAGTAACTGAAACAAATCTTGGTGAACCTGGAAGATGTAATAGGTCAAATCAACAAGCTAAAGATCAGTAAATCACCTTAACACACCCACATCAAGGCATGACCACTGACGCCATCTCAATAGCAGGTATAAATGTGAGTACCTAAATGTTGACACTTACCCTCCCAATATTCAGGGCTTTTTAACCAGCCAGGAACAGCTCCGGAAATGGCCCGGCATTGAATATCTGATCTCACTTCCGACTGCAGAAGTTAGCCGGGCTGCCTCCCGCAGTCTGAATGTTGGCCCCTTATGTTCACACCTTACAGTATTCGATACGCAGTGTTGTGCCGATTACTCATCAAAAGCAATTAATTACAGCTACTTTTACTTTTCAGCTTAAAGTAATTAGTTATCCATCTAGGAAAATAGTTAATTACTGATTACAGTTACCAGTTTACAGTAACTAATTACTTGTCCTTTACTTTTGATCTCGACATGAATGCAGCGGTTTGCATTCAATCAAATAAACTTGCATTCGATCAAATAAACAGAGTTTAATAAAAACAGCTTTTGCAATAAACATATGTGATGGATGCAACACTACACAAGGGTACGAAATAAGACACAATCACAAGGTGATTATCTATATTGGAGTAAAGTTTAATAAAACCAGAGTTACACTACCTTCATCAGTTGTAAATTCCCATGGCTCCCACACCCACTCAGTCTCAAAGAACAATGAGGTGCCATCCTCAGTTCATGAGTCAGATCCTGCACTTTGCTCTTAGGCAAAAGACCAAGAAGAGACATAAATCAATAAATACACGTGTGTGTTGTGTAGTAATGCTGTCCTTCAAATCCTGATGAGAACCCCTGATCTGTGCTATGTTTCTCCTTGTATCTGTTCATCTCAGGATAATGTTGTCAGAAGAGGTCCTCCTCCAGCGGCCAGAAACTCCCCAGTGCTGGCAGATGGCAGCACTTTCCAGGGATCACCACTGCACCTCCCTCCCATGCATGCTCAGATTTTAGGCATGCACAAAAACTGAGCACGTAGGGGGCAGGGCCAGCGTGGCAGCAGCCCATGGAAAGTGCCACCGACTGTGAGCACTAGGGAATTTCTGGCCACCGAAAGAGGACCTCTTCTGCTGACAAGGCTTGGGGATAGAAAGGTGATCATGGTTGGATCATGTGTATGATCCAGTACCAGCCCAATGCATGTAGACTATGCATACAGTAACAAGAGTATCAGTAAAGAGTAAACATAGAGCATACATATAGTAAAAAGCAGGGGTGGGCAAACTACAGCCCATGGACCAAAATCAGTCCACAGAACCTCTTGATCTGGTCTGTTCCTCCATAAAATCTATTTAATTGAATGAATAAGGATAGTGGATCCAAGATAGCACTGAGCTAAGATGTACCTGTGGCAGCTGTTCAGTCCTTGGCATTTTCCTTCTGCCTGATGTGATCTTGTCCGATGTTATTATGGGAAAGAAGAGGAAGGGGAAGCTTTCAATATGTTCCCCTGCAGTCGTTTCAACCCCTGGTCTTCGTCAGACTACACTTGAGGAATTTCAAATGCCCAGGGCCTTCCAGCAGCATCAGCGCTCCACTCAGGCTGTCTCTGGCTGACCCACAGGGCTTGTGAGATCCCACCCTTCTGATGCAACTTCCCGTTTTCAGTGGGTGGGATATGGCAGAGGCAAAGCATTGTCACCGCTGGCTTGCTGTCCGGCTTTCCTTGACACAGTTTGTTGGTGATCTCAGGCAGGTTTGGAGGGCAGGGGGCTCACAGCAGGCAGTGAGAGATGACCGGACAACGTGAAGATATGATTTTGTAACTTGGGACTAAGTAAAGAAAGTAAGAGGGAGGCAGGAAAATGAAAGAAAACACAAATAATGAATTAGTGTGGAAAGTAGTACTGTTCAGCTTTAAACTAAGTATTGTAGTAGGTAAAAGGGAAGGCCAGGCAGCCACTGCTTAATTTGATTATGCAGGGATAAGTAGTACCAGGCAGTATTTGCATAATTCTGCAGGATGGCTCAAAATAACAAAGTTTGTTTAGTCTACTACTACTACTACTACTATTTAGCATTTCTATAGCGCTACAAGGCATACGCAGTGCTGCACAAACATAAAAGAAAGACAGTCCCTGCTCAAAGAGCTTACAATCTAATAGACAAAAAATAAATAAAGTAAGCAAATCAAATCAAATCAATTAATGTGAACGGGAAGGAAGAGAGGAGGGTAGGTGGAGGCGAGTGGTTACAAGTGGTTACGAGTCAAAAGCAATGTTAAAGAGGTGGGCTTTCAGTCTAGATTTAAAGGTGGCCAAGGATGGGGCAAGACATAGGGGCTCAGGAAGTTTATTCCAGGCGTAGGGTGCAGCGAGACAGAAGATGCGAAGTCTGGAGTTGGCAGTAGTGGAGAAGGGAACAGATAAGAAGGATTTATCCATGGAGCGGAGTGCACGGGAAGGGGTGTAGGGAAGGACGAGTGTGGAGAGATACTGGGGAGCAGCAGAGTGAGTACATTTATAGGTTAGTAGAAGAAGTTTGAACAGGATGCGAAAACGGATAGGGAGCCAGTGAAGGGTCTTGAGGAGAGGGGTAGTATGAGTAAAGCGACCCTGGCGGAAGATGAGACGGGCAGCAGAGTTTTGAACCGACTGGAGAGGGGAGAGGTGACTAAGTGGGAGGCCAGCAAAAAGCAGATTGCAGTAGTCTAAACGAGAGGTGACAAGGGTGTGGATGAGGGTTTTGGTAGAGTGCTCTGACCATCACTGTATTGTACAAGTGTGAAAAGCTGTACTCTCCTACCAACTTCATACTATATGCTGGATCAGGTAAACATTTCATTAGCTCCATATGCATTTCTGTGTTTATGTTCATGATAGGGATAACAGATGGTTGTCTAACTTCATACAGCATTCATGAAATATTTGTGAGCTGCAATTAAAGCTAAGAGTCTTGTATAGCTTTTCCCATCTAACCAGCTCGCATTGAGCTAAGACAGCTCTTCAGAAGGTCAAGGCGTTCAGAATTAATTTTGTAGCCTATGGGATATTTTGTAGCCTATGGGATATTTAAATGTGGAGTTTTTATTGTGTATGTGTCAGAAGCTTGCATACAGGGCAGATCTATTACCTAGGCACTCACATTTCTGTACGCATTATAAGGGGTGAATCTATAACCAGGTGCCTCCATTTAGGCATCTGGGTTCCATTATAGAACATTAACAAAACATAACCTCGGTACACCTTACAGTTACAGCAGCCATAGACCTGACGTAAGTGTGAGTGCCTACATTTGGCAGGGATGCACATAACTTACAGTGTTCAGTAAATTACAAATGTAAGTGGGAGCCTTGCCTATGTCCTGTCCATGCTCCACTCCTATGTATGCCCCCCCTTGCAAATATATGCTATGTAAGTTAAGTGAGTATTTGCAGAATAGCACCTCATTGCCCTACTGGCACTTATGTGGGTATGTGCACATGTGTGCGTAAATGCTAGTATTAAATGTTAGATGCATATATAAAACAGTACAACAGCAAAGATCGTAGAGATGTATAAAGTATTATACATTGCTACGATCGACCTTGGGACAAAAAGGAGTCCCAAGGTCAGTCGTAGTGATGTATAATACAGTGCACTCCATTTAAGTGCATGTTGGATAAGCGCATGCTCTGTTTAACTGCATGCCGTACTTCGGTCCCATTTTTGGCACCATCAGTTTCTATGGGGACAAACTTTGGTTTAGCGCACCACTGATAAGTGCAAGATTCGCTTATATGCATTGTTTAAGACCGCTCCTCTGCAGGAAAGACTCTGCATAAGCGCGGCCATGGAATATGCAAGCCGATTGGAGCATGACAACCAACGAGATTTCAAATGTAGTGCCCCTTTAACTGTATCTGCCACAGGCAGAATAAGTGAAAGAATGTTGTTAGAGTGTACACTGGGGTCGTCGTCATCGTAGTTGTGGCGGAACTGTAAGACTTTAACACTGGCTGAACGAATAGAAGTTCTTAAAAAATTAGAAAACAAACAAAGTCAAGCATCTATTGCTAAATAATATGGTGTCAATCCCAGTCAGAGGCATTATAATGGCACCCAGACATAATAGCCTTCACAAAATAGCACCGACAAAACAGCCTTGTAACAAAATAGCCCTTGATAAAATGGCCCAGAACAAAATAACCCTAGACAAAATGGCCCCTCCCACAAAATAACCCTTGACAAAATAGCCCCTAGACAAAATAGCCCCCTAAAAAAATAACACATCACAAAAAAAGATGATAAACTACAAGTGAAATCTTCACTGATAAAGGTTCCTACCAGCATTGCATTGTATAAAGCATATATAAACAAACAAAACTCTATAGCTACCAACTGGTATTCATGATCTGTTCTGCTGTTTAAGGAAACTATTCTTCTATTAACTATTAACTTCTATAAACTATTAAAAAAAACAATATTGTCGTTTTCATAGTCTTACCAACCTTATTAGGGAAAAAATGTGTTTATTTTGGGGTTTGTTGGGATTCAATTATTATGATTGAGTTATAATACAATTGTTTAAAATTGTTTCTTTATCATTATAGTACTGTTTTTAATAGGAATATATATTTTATAATACGCCACTTTGAAGACTTATGGTGGAATGGTAGGCAATCAGATTAAACCAAGGCTTCTAGTTGGATAGGTTCACAGATTGGGGTGTACCAGAGATGTGTATTTATTAGTGTGCAATCAGTTTTTTTAATGCTCCTTAAATGTACTGCACACCAAATCAATTTAACATGTGTTAACCTACAAATCAGCATCTATGAATTTTTTTTTAAAGTTTATCAATTGCCTTGGTCTGTAGAGCCAAAGCAATGTACGAACACAACAGGAAAACACAATCGACCCCAACAAATGTGAGGGAAATCAGGCTTTTTTTGTCGGGGCTATTTTGTGTGGGAGCTTTTTCTATTGGGACCAATTTGTTGGGGCTTTTTTGATGGGGCTATTTTAACTGGGTACCTTCTTGGTCTTATTTTGTATCACTTTCCTAATAATTCTTAGCATACTGGGCAGAAGATTTCAGTGAATTGTTTACAATGACACCTAGATCTTTTTCTTGAGTACTGAATCCTAAGGTGCGCCATAGCATTAGGTAACTATGATTTGGATTATTCTTCCCAATGGGCATCACTTTGCATTTGTCTACATTAAATTTCATCTGCCACTTGGATGCCCAGTCTTCCAGTTTCCAAAGGTCTTCCTGTGATTTTTCACAATCTGAACATTTAGGTCCCTGTTTACTAAGGTGTGCTAGCGTTTTAGTGCATGCACAAAATTAGAACGTGCTGTGTAGGCACCTATAGGAATATTATGGGCACCTATACATCGCGCACTAATAGGTAGAGCGTTCTAAAAACGCTAATGAGCCTCTAGTGCAGCTTAGTAAATAGAACCCTTAATCATCTCACTCATCGTTCTGCTATCCAGATCATTTATAAATATGGTAAATAGCACCGGGTCCTAGTACAGATCCCTGTGGCACTCCACTATTCACCCTCCTCCATTGAGAAAAATGGCCATTTAATCCTACCCTCTGCTTTCTGTCCAATAACCAATTCCTAATCCACAGAAGTACATCGCCTCCTATCCCATGACTTTTTAATTTCCTCAGAAATCTCTCATGAGGAACTTTGTCAAAAGCTTTCTGAAAATCTAGGTACACTATCATCAACTGGCTCACCTTTATCCACATGCTTATTTACGCCTTCAAAGAAATGAAGCAAATTGGTGAGGCAAGACTTCCCTTGGCTGAACCCATGCTGACACTATCCCATTAAACCATGTTTGTCTATGTATTCCATAATTTTATCCTTCATAATAGTTTCCACTATTTTCACCAGCACTGAAATCAGGCTTACTGGTCGTAATTTGCCAGATCACCCCGGGAAACTCTTAAGAATCAGCATTACACTGTCCACCCTCCAATCTTCAGGTACTACGAATGACTTTAATTACAGGTTACAGATCACTAACAACAGATCAGCAATTTGATGTTTGAGTTCTTTCAGTACCCTGGGGTGTATGCCATCCAGTCCAGGTGATTTATCACTCTTTAACTTGTCAGTTTCGCTCAGTACATCTTACAGGATCACCGAGATGTTTTTCAGCTCCTCCACATCGTCACCCTTGAAACCCATTTCCAGTACAGGTACATAAGTACATATATATATATTGCCATACTGGGACAGACCGAAGGTCCATCAAGCCCAGCATCCTGTTTCCAACAGTGGCCAATCCAGGTCACAAGTACCTGGCAAGATCCCAAAACAGTACAATACATTTTATGCTGCTTATTATAGAAATAAGCAGTGGATTTTCCCCAAATCCATTTTAATAATTGTCTATGGAAATTTCCTTAAGGAAGCCATCCAAACCTTTTTTAAACCTCACTAAGCTAACTGCTTTTACTACACTCTCTGGCAACGAATTCCAGAGTTTAATTACACATTGAGTGAAGAAATATTTTCTCTGATTCATTTTATATTTACTACTATGTAGCTTCATTGTGTGCCCCATAGTCCTAAAATTTTTGGAAAAAGTAAATAATCAATTCACGTCTATGCGTTCCACTTCACTCATTAATTTATAGACCTCTATCATATCTCCCCTCAGCTGTCTTTTCTCCAAGCTGAAGAGCCCCAGCCGCTTTAGCCTTTCCTCATAGGGAAGTCGCCCCATCCCCTTTATCATTTTTGTCACCCTTCTCTGTACCTTTTCTAATTCCACTATATCTTTTTTGAGATGCAATGACCAGAATTGCACACACAGAATTGCGGTCGCACCATGAAGCACTACTAAGGCATTATAACGTCCTCATTTTTATTTTCCATTTCTTTTCTAATAATACCTAACATTCTATTTGCTTTCTTAGCCTCCGGCGCACACTGAGCAGAGGGTTTCAACGAATCATCAACGATGACACCTAGATCCCTTTCCTGGTCGGTGACTCCTAATGTGGAATCTTGCATTACGTAGCTATAATTTGGGTTCCTCTTTCCCACATGCATCACTTTGCATTTGCTCACATTAAATGTCATCTGCCATTTAGATACCCAGTCTCCCATTCTCGTAAGGTCCTCTTGTAATTTAATAACTTTGTGTCATCAGCAAATTTCATTAACTCACTAGTTACTCCCATCTCTAGATCATTTATAAATATGTTAAAAAGCAGCAGACCCAACACAGACCCCTGGGGAACCCCACTATCTACCCTTCTCTATTGAGAATACTGACCATTTAACCCTACTCTCTGTTTTCTATCTTTTAACCAGTTTTTAATCCACAATAGGACACTACCTCCTATCCCATCACTCTCCAATTTCCTCTGGAGTCTTTCATGAGGTACTTTGTCAAACGCCTTTTGAAAATCCAGATACACAATATCGACTGGCTCACCTTTATCCACATGTTTGTTCATCCCTTCAAAGAAATGTAATAGATTGGTGAGGCAGGATTTCTCTTCAGTAAATCCATGTTGGCTTTGTCTCATTAATCCATGCTTTTGAATATGCTCTTTAATTTTGTTTTTTATAATAGTCTCTACCATTTTGCCTTGCACCAACGTCAGGCTCACTGGTCTGTAATTTCCCAGATCTCCTCTGGAACCTTTTTAAAAAATCAGCATTACATTGGCCACCCTCCAATGTTGGAGCCATGCTTGATTTTAAAGATAAATTACATATTACTGACAATAGTTCTGCAAGTTAATATTTCAGTTCTGTCAGTACTGTGAGATGAATACCATTCAGTCCAGGAGATTCACTACTCTTCAATTGTTCACATTGCACCATTATATCCTCCAGGTTTATAGAGATTTCATTCAGTTTCTCTGACTCGTCAACTTTGAATAACATTTCTGGTACTGGTATCTCTCCCAAATCTTCCTCAGTGAAGGTTGAAGCAAAGAATTCATTTAATCTCTCCGCTATGGCTTTGTCTTCCCTTAGTGCCCCTTTTACCCCTCGGTCATCTAACAGTCCAACCGATTCTATTGCTAGCTTCTTGCTTTTAATATACCTAAAAAACATTTTGCCATATATTTTTGCCTCCAATGCAATCTTTTTTTCTAAGTCCCTCTTTGCCTTCCTTATCAGCGCTTTGCATTTGACTTGACATTCCTTATGCTGTTTCTTATTATTTTCAGTCGGTTTCTTCTTCCATTTTCTGAAGGATTTTCTTTTAGTTCTAATAGCTTCCTTCTCCTCACTATTTAACCAAGCCGGCTGTCGTTTGGTCTTCTATCCTCCTTTTTTAATAGATGGAATATATTTGGCCTGGGCTTCCAGGATGGTATTTTTGAACAGCATCCACACCTGATGTAAATTTTGACCTTCGTAGTATAAAGGGGGGGGGGGGGTCCGCTTCCTCCTCTTGGGTGGAGCCAGCAAGCCTGCAGGGCTCCCAGGGTTCCAGGACAGAATGCTGCTGATACTGAGAGTCAGGGTCAAAGTATTTTATTATCAAGGCAATTTCATACCAAAAATCATAATATATTCTTCAAAACAAAAGGTACAGCCCTCTTAATATAGTCTTCAAAAGAAAAAGGTACAGTCCTCATAAGATAATCTTCAAAAGAAAAAAAAGGTTCAGTCCAGGTCCCAAAATCCCTCAGCAAACGCTCAGCTCCTCAAGACCTCAGGTCTTCTATTGGGGCATTAGTTTTCTCTTCCCCCTCCTTCAGAAGGGTTTAGTAAGAGTTCAGCACACTCCCAATATAGCACAACAGTTCAGAACAAATCTTCATGGACAGTCTTTGCACATCAAACCAATACCACAAATCACCTGCCTTTTCACAGCACAGAGGGAACCCTGTAAGAAGCAGGGTTGGCAGTTTCTCCCACCTCTCAGCACCACGCCCGGTGTGGCCTCCTCCACTGCCTTCAAGTGCTTGGCAGGGCAACCTTTGAATTCTCCCACTCCATGGTAGCTGGCTCCTCTCCCTTAGGCAGCTCTAGTGGCAGGCTGCTTCCTTCCTCCACATACTCCATGGAATCTCTCTCTCCATTCATCTTCCCTCTCTCCTGGTGACTGAGAGCCTCCAGGAAATCTCCTCTCCCCTTCTCACAGCTGGTGTGAATTATATACTGATGGCGAAGCCAGGGAAACTGAGCTTCATCCTTCCCTCTCCCTCTAGTGGGGAAGGGAGTAACAGGCTCACCCTGCCTTGAGCCACTGCTCCCCCTGCTGGGGCTGGGAATCCATTCCATCTTTTTAGGACTACTCTCTTCTCTCATTCTTGATAGGACTTCTGGGACCCGTAGTTCTGGGCTCAACTGCATCACCGGGGAATCTCTGGGGCTTGCCTTGTCACAGCAGCTGCTCCTCTAAGTTTTTTTTTCACCGTTCTCATTTTATCATAGTCTCCTTTTTGAAAGTTAAATGCTAATGCATTGGATTTCCTGTGCATACTTACTCCAAAGCCGATGTGAAATCTGATCATATTATGATCACTGTTATCACTATCATTTTCCCCTTTACACATGGAATTTTAATCCATAGGGATTCCAAGATGTGTTTGTTTCCTGCAAGGCCCGCCTTAACATACAATGCTACCCCTCCA
The DNA here is from genome assembly GCF_901765095.1 of Microcaecilia unicolor. Classification (NCBI taxonomy): domain Eukaryota; kingdom Metazoa; phylum Chordata; class Amphibia; order Gymnophiona; family Siphonopidae; genus Microcaecilia; species Microcaecilia unicolor. The sequence continues at coordinate 250,014,685 of NC_044031.1, read as the reverse complement.
CCAATGCGATCCACCCTATTACTGTGATATAACTTGTACCCTGGTATGACAGTGTCCCACTGGTTATCCTCCTTCCACCAGGTCTCAGAGATGCCTATTATATCTAATTTTTCATTTAGTGCAATATATTCTAACTCTCCCATCTTATTTCTTAGGCTTCTTATGTTTGTTGTTCCTATTTACATCTTGCTCAGTAGTTGACAGTGTTAATTTGCAATCTTTTGTCTGATTTTTATTTAAGGACACCTGATCTACTATGGTCTCTTTTGCAACCTTTTTCAGATATGTAAGTAAGTGACAAGAGGAAGTGCCATAATAGCATTGTGAGGCTCAAAGCTGAGGGAGAGAAATATGTGGAAGATGATAAGGATAAAGCTGAACTGCTTAACGATTATTTTAGCTCTGTGTTCACGAATGAAAAACTGGGGGTAGGGCTGCAGAAAGCAAAAGCTAAAGGGGATGGAGGTATGGTAGACCAAGACCCATTTACGGAGGACTGTGTTTGTGAGGGGCTTGCCAAACTAAAAGTAGACAGAGTGATGGGGCCTGATGGGATACACCCAAGGGTGCTTAAGGAACTCGGAGAAGTTCTGTCGGCTCCACTGACGGACCTCTTCAATGCTTCGGAAAATGCTACCCTAGAGGTTCTGGATTTGAGCTTTCTGCCTAAATTTGGCTTCCAGAATCTCTCTCCCACATTTTCCTATGTCATCGGTACCCACATGTACCAAGATAGCTGGCTCTTCCCCAGCACTATCTATAATCCTATCTAGGTGATGCATGAGGTCCGCCACCTTAGCACCAGGCCTGTAGATGCAAGGGAAAAAAGACAATGTGAAGTGCCTATATACAAATGCTAGAAGCCTAAAAAAATAAGATGGGAGAGTTAGACTATCGGGCACATTTTCAAAAGAGGAAAACATCCAAAAAGTGACATAAGTCTGCATTTGGACATTTATCTCAAAAAATCGTCCAAATCAGTATTTTCAAAACCTCTTTTTAGACGTTTTTCTCTGAAGTCCATCAGAAGGAGTCTAAATCTCAAGGTGGCGTGCCAGGGGTGTGTTCAAGGCAGGACTTGGGCGTTCCTAAGATTTAGACGTCTTTCAGCCATAATGGAACAAAACAAAAACGCCCAAGACTAAAACTTAAGACGTTTTGAGCTAGACCTGTTTTTATACTAATAGCTGGAGTGGGACTTAAACCCATTCCCCCAGGCTACTCCTCTACTCCATACAAAAGGTGCCTCAAATGACCTGATGACTACTGGAGGGAATCAGGGATCACCTCTCCTTACTCCCCCAGTGGTCACTATCCTCCTCCCACCTCAAACAATGTGATTACAAATATTACTTGCCAGCCTCTATGCCAGCCTCAAATGTTATACTCAGGTCCATTACAATAGCATGCAGGTCCCTGGAGTAGTCTAGTAGTGGTGCAGTGCACTGCAGACAGGTGGACTCAGGCTTCTACCTCCCCCTACTTGTTACACTTGTGGAGGAAACTGTGAGCCCTCCAAAACCCACCAGAAACTCACTGTACCCACATATTGGTGCGCCCTTCACCTGTAAGGGCTATGGTAGTGGTGTGCAGTTGGGGGTGGTGGTTTTGGGGAGCTCAGCAGACAAGGTAAAGGAGCAATGGTGAGATGTGTACTTGGGAGCATGTTATAAAGTCCACTGCAGTGCCCCCAAGGATGCCCTATAAATTTCCTGGGATGTCACTTTTCCACTATTCTACCTGGTGCCAAGCTTTTTTTTTTAAATAACATCTAAGCCTTGTGTCTATTGTTTATAATTAGATTTGGGTTTTGAATACAGATCTATGGATGAAAAGGAGGTCTCATTACATATATCTAAATACCAGAGTGCTATTTTTCCATACTTCATAGCAAGAGTGTACATTTCCTAATTACCTGTCACAATGCAACTGAAGGTTTTACCTCCTCAGTGCATGTAAATGGTTTGGACTTTTTTTGTTTGAAAATAGACCCAAAAAAAGACGTCCAAATAACAAGACATTCATAGTATTTTTGAACATAAAAGATAGATGTCTATCTTTTTCAAAAATGACCTTCTTTCCTGTTCAGAATTTGGACATTTTTGTAAAATGTCCACATTCTGATTTAGATGTTCTATCGAAAATGCCCCTCAATGTCTCCTACTGCACGAAGCTGACTCCTCAATCTTTGAACCAGGGGCGTAGCCACAGGTAGGCCCGGGCTCACCCAGTTTGGGGTCAGGTCCACCCATCAATGGTGTTCCTAAAGCATGTAGCTTCCACAGGTTGCAGGCTCACAGCGATTCCCACATGCTGCCTGCCGCTGAACGACCTCTTTGCAGCCGCTAAGCGCTAACCCAGAAGCCTCTCCTCTGCTGCAGCTTCCGGTTTCTGCCCAGTCAGGATGCGGCAGAGGAGAGGCTTCCAGATTAGCACTTAACGGCTGCAAGGAGGTCCTTGAGCAGTAGGAAGTGCGTGGTAGCATTTTTATTTATTCTCACTTATATTTTCAAACATTCCAGCTTGTGCAGTATATGGATGTACACAGAGGAAGTATAATAACAGAATAACTTTTCATAGGTAGAGTAGTAATTTGTTATAAATCGTAATCAGTGTGTCATTTGGAGGGGCTGGTTATAGGGACAGCCTAGCACTGTTATATTTGTTCAGAGATTTATATCACACATTAAACATGAATTAGGTTGAAACCATGGAACATTTAATTTTTTTTTTCCTGAGCCTACATAAAAGAAAAAGACGGCATGTGGGAACTTGCTCCTTTTGTTTTGTGGATTGCAGTGGTATATTATAAAAATGCACTTGCCTTTTTTAATTACTACTATTTCACAGAGAGGTATTGAATAATGAGGGAAGGGCTTCCTTCATGCACAAGTTTTGTGCAGCGTCAGTCTAAATGTGCCAACATTTTCCAGTTCAGCAATCATCACACAATTAGCTGTCAAGTTCATACAAAATTAATTATGTTCAGTGGAAAGTAAATCTATTGGCTACCATGTATTACATATTATGGGCATTTGCTTTAAACTTTGGTTGTTTTAATTTGTTTATCCAGATGTATGTATGTTACATGCACATGGTTTTGCCTTTTAAACCCAAAGGTGAATCCTAAGGGTGGTTGAACAATTAGGTATAAACTTGTTGTTTCTGGCTTTACTCATTTTGGAGTGCTTCGTGTCCTGCTGATCTGTACATATGCAGTCTGGAATTTTGGAATATGGAAATGAGAAAATAAAAATTAAATTTTGGATGTTCTCTGTTGTTTACTTTTGCAATGTGATGGATGCCTGTTTTGGTGTCTGCATGTGATAATCTTTGAATAACTGCCTATACTTATGGCTATGATTTCTGAACATACGGCATCATCAAAGGACAGATTTTTAAATGCCGAGTTGGGTATATATGCTAATCTAAATGTTTCAGACATTCATTGCCAGAGAATGTGGTAAAGGCGGTTAGCTTAGTGGAGTTTGAAAAGGGTCTGGACAGCTTCCTAAAGGAAAGGTCCATAGACGATTATTAAAATGGACTTGGGGAAAATCCACTGTTTATTTCTGGGATAAGCAGCTTAAAATGTTTTGTACTTTTTTTGGGATCTTTTCAGGTATTTGTAACCTGGATTGGCCACTGTTAGAAATAGGATACTGGGCTTGATGGACCTTTGGTCTGTCCCAGTGTGGCAATACTTATCCATGTACTTGCTCCCATGATATAACTGAATTCTATTGTCTCACTGTATTTTCAAATGTAAGCCACATTGGGATAAAGTGGGTATAAATGTTTTTTTTAAAATCCTTTATCCTCCACCTTTTATGTCACTGCCTATCCAGCTGGATGGTGAAGGCACAAGGAAAGCAAGTTTGGTCCAGTGAAGACTTTCTGAAAATAACCTGTTCCTTAGCTGGGCCCTAGTATTACCATATTGAAAATGCAACCATACCATGCCTCTGTGATTATGTTCCACTAATAAGTTAAATGATTAACTGGCTTTCTTGAAAGGACTATATAAACTTTGGAAGCATGACTTGGAACAATAAGATACACATATTTATTCAGTATGTGGCATGGAGGAGTGGCCTAGTGGTTAGAGCACTGGTCTTGATATCCAGAGGTGGCCAGTTTAAATCCCACTGCTGCTCCTTGTGATCTTGGGCAAGTCACTTAACCCTCCATTGCCTCAGGTACAAACTTAGGTTGTGAGCCCTCCTGGGACAGAGAAATACCCAGTGTACCTGAATGTAACTCACCTTGAGCTACTACTGAAAAAGGTGTGAGCAAAGTGTAAGTATAAATAAAAAAATATCAGAATTCCTCATGTACAGCCACAAAACAACCTTTTAGGGTGGATAGTGTTCACAATGAGCACCTTTTATTATCAACCAGATAGAGATAAGAGTTTTCAGTTTTGGCACAGTATAATTCATCACAAGAACAAAATATAAGAAAACTAATGGACTGCATTAGGAGCTTGTAGCCAATTTAATTATGTTTAAATAAAAGAGATCTGCAAGGAATAAAATATTTATTTTTATTTTAACGTATAAATCCACTTGACCCTGAAACATGTTCAAAGCAGAATAATCCAGTAGTATATCTAAAAGGTAAACTTATACAAAACAGATGAAGATGTGATTCTCTGTGCCCCAATGAAAGGACAGTTTAATTCTATTTCCATTTAATTCAATAAATTTCATCATCTTTATAACACCAGGCTTCCCAAGGCAGATTACAAACAACAGTTGAGATGAACCTATCAAGAAACAGGATGTCTTTCTCTGAAATTTGGCCATATGTATTGTACACAACAGCGTTGAAAAAAACGAGCACAAAATACAGAGTTTATAACTGCTGTTTCTACCAGTGTACTAAAACCGCGTCAAGCTCCGCCTACTGCCGGCAAACTCCGCCCACTGGCTTCAGCTCATGTTGTGGACTAGATAGTCTGTCTCACTTCGTCTCCTGTTTGATCCAACCTCCTTGTGTGTAGTAGTGTATCATAGGGGACTGGATAATACCGGAGAAGGAAAGCTGTGGAATTGTTAGTGGAAGACTTCAGGTATGAGTTTGATTTTGGGCCGGGGGGGAGGGGGCGGTGCCGTATCGCGGACAAGGAGGGTGGAAGATAGTTGGAGAGATGGCAGATTGCGCGGGGGGGTGAAGCCGATCCCCGATTGCGTGTGAGGAGGGGTGCTCGGTGTGTGTGAGTGCACTCGAATGCGTGTGACTTTGGTATCTTTGTGTAGGTTTCCCGGGTTACAGGACGGGCTGAGCATTGCAATGCACCCTCCTCCTCTTGCACAGGGCAGGTGCCGCGTGAAGCTGTGTCCTGTTTGACGCTTCATGGGGGGAGGGGGCAGGGGCATTACCGGGCGGATGTTGGCTGCACTAGGGCCAAGCGTGGCACCAACTCTGCCAAGTTACCCGTGCCAGGAGGCAGACTTTTCGGCCGGTCCTGGTTTTGAAACTTAGATAACAAACAAGTGTAGTATTTGTTATCCACTTTCTGGCCAATGAGATCGGTGCTGCAGGTCCCCAGAATGCACCCGTTGGAGGTTAATGGAAATCCAGGACCGGCCAAGAAGGTCTCCCTCATGGAACGAGTAACTTGGCAGTTCTGTAACACTGAGAGATAGAAGAAACCTGTTGAAAATCACAGCGGTTTATTTGTAGGGCAGCAAGATGGTTCTTTCCCTCTCTCTTTTTTTTAATTTTTTTGTAAGCCTCCTAAAAGATAGGATGGCACTCAAAGTTTGTACGAAAGTAAAATGGGTACTTGGGCACAGGTAGGGAGGGAGTTTGCTGGTGCCGTTGGCACGGGCAGTAACAACCCTTCAAGCAGCCTTACTTTCACATTGCTTGATCGGTATAGTATTTTTCAGTTCAGACTCCTGGAAAAGGAGCAACCGCTTTTTGTGGGAGGACAAGAAGGAGGTGAAGTCAGTGTCATGAAAGGTGTAGACTTCAGACTGCCTTTCTATTGAGACATTTCCTATTAGCATTTAATTTGTGGGTACTGTATTTGGGCTGCCTGCCCAGGCATCCTTACTCATTCCTCTGCATCACATCTAGGGGAGCTGATATTACCTCTGTTTTGTGGGCTTCTTTTAATTATACGTGGCTGCTTGGTATCTGACCCAAAACAAGCAACAAAATATATAAAGTTTTGGTCTAATATTAAAAAGCATGTATCTGTAGAGCTCCAGCTGCTATATGGACAGGTGCCCTATTTGCCAGTCTTGAGCGGTTCTATCAGGATAGTGCTACTGATAATTCTTACTAAGCGTAGTGAGGGCATTGTGCCTCTATACCAGGGAAGGCAAACCTTTATACAAGGATAAATACAGTAAAGTTTTGATTATCTGACCTAAATGGGACCGACCTGTTGTCGGATAATACATAAGTACATAAGTAATGCCATACTGGGAAAAGACCAAGGGTCTATTGAGCCCAGCATCCTGTCCACGACAGCGGCCAATCCAGGCCAAGGGCACCTGGCAAGCTTCCCAAACAAGACAGAAAGCAATGGTAACCCCTCAAAGAATGCAGAAACAAAGGTAGCAAAAGCAGGGTCCTGGCTCACAACGGTGGTAAAAGTAGGATCCTCCTGGGTCCGGAAAATGTAAAGAGAAGCTGTATGATGTCACTGGGAGTCTGTCGGATATGCCGGATGGTTGGATCAGCGAGACTGTATTGTAAATAAACTGGCAGGGAGAAACAGAAATTTGGAGGCTCATTTTCAAAGCACATAGACTTTTATAAAGTTACATATGTTACTATGAGGGGCATTTTTGATATGACGTCTAAATCTGATTTTGGACGTTTTGCAGAAAACGTCAAAAAATCCAGTAAACATAGCCATTGTCAAACCAGAAAAAGTCCAAATTTTTGTTTCGAAAATGACTGTTAGATGTTTTTGTGCTCAGCATGAATATCATTTTCAACTATTTTCGAAAAAAAATGTGTAAGAGAAAAACACACAAAAACAAGCCATTGGGATAAATGGGGGGGGGGGGGGGGGGGGGGGTGGCGGCAGCATTCTTAGTAGATTGTCCACACTGACATCCCAGGAGAGCAATGGGGCTCCCAAAGGGACGCACTTAAAAGGTCCCAGGTACACATCTCATCTTTATCCCCATATATTATATGGTGAGCCCTGCAAAACCCACCAAAAGCCTACTATACCCAACTGTACACCACCTACAATAGTCTTTATGCCTGTAGGTGTCACCTATATTTGTTTATTTATTGGGAGTTATTAACCGCATTTATGAAGAGATTCACCCAAGGCGTGTACAGCAGGTACAGTTTAACATAAAACTTACAATTTTAACAGCATAACAATAGTAAAATGACCAAGTATAAACATAAATACAATAAACGAGGTAAACTTGAAAACAGCAAATTGAAACCTAATGTGACTACCATAAAACGGGATAAAAAATATACACATTTAACAACACTGATGTTCAAATAACAGATATAATATGATGTTAGCATAATACTAATAAAATATCTAATGAGTACACAATTAGAATATTCAGATAACATTACTATGATACTATATGTGGGTACAGTAGGTTTTTGGTGGGTTTTGGAGGGCTCACACTTTCTACTATAAGTGTACTAGTTAGAGTGGGATATAGGCCTGGGTTCCCTTCTCTACAGTGCACTACACCATCCACTAGGCTGCTCCAGGGACCTGCTTGCTGCTCTGTTAGGACTGGTCATAACTATTAAACTGTCATAGAGGCTGTCCAGTGTAGACCGATCTGCACCAGACAGTACTGACACCAATCTGCTATCTTGCAGTTTGCTTGTTTCTGTGGATGAGTATCTATCCTATACCTTATGGAATTCTTTTCTGCCTGTTTAAATTTTATTGTGAATTGCGTTGATTTGCTTTGTAACTAAAGGCGATCTCCTCAAATGTCAATAAATTATGAACCATAAATATTTTTTTTGGGGGGTGGAAAGTGGACCTGTGACCGCTGGGGGAGTAAGGGGGGGGGGCTCATGCCTTAATCCCTCCAGTTGTCATCTGATCATTTAGGGCACCTTTTTGTGATTAAGGGCACGGTTTACTAAGCTGTGTTACAGGCGCATTAACCATATACGTGCCTACAATGTATCTATAGGCGCCTACACAGCGTAACAGTAAGAGTATGCCATCTAAAGTGTAAAAAGATAACGTGATCTCCTTGGAGCCCAGCACTCATAGGGTGGCTGGATTTCCAGCACTCTGCATTAGTGAACAAGACCCTACTGTCCCATCCTGTCATTTCAGGATATGCCTGAGGCAGGGCACAAGCTGGCTTTTCTTGTTTTCTGGATTCAGAATGTCAGAGGAAAATAGAGAGCAGTAATGCCATATACCTGGCAGGGACTTATCAAGAGTATTCAGAATGTGGTGCAAGATTTATTTTTCTAGCCTTGTTCATTAAAAAAAAGCTTTATAATTATTTCCCTTTGGAAGAGGTAAAACATTGTAAGATTAATCTGTTTTAGAACATGTGGGCTAATGCGTTCTGAATGGCTTAACTTTCCCCACGATATATAGAATAGGCCGAGCGCCTCTTCACGTGACCAAATTTGGTTGCATCCATTTAGGCCATATTTTACTTGGTGTAAATCCCAATGCCTATATTAGGCGCAGAGCAGTGCATTGTATAATAATGTGCATAGACTTAGAAATGGCCATTCCACGCCCATAACCACGCCCCCTTTTCACGCACCACGTTACAGAATACGCTTAATGAATTGTGTATGTTAATCGTAATTAATGCCAATTAGGGCTGACAACTGTTAGCATCCAGTTGTTAGCTAGTTAACCAATTAAGTTGTGTGCATTGTTATAAAATACGTTTCTGATTTCCACGCGGAAATTAAGGTGCCATATATAGAATTTGGAGGATATAAATTAAGCGTGACAACTAATACCAGCCATAGAGCTGGTGTAAATGCTTCTGACTAGATAGCTAAAAAGAGCATAAATTATTCTGTAATTTACATCAGTGTTTCCCCGGTCAGTCGTGGAATACACTCTTGCCAGTCAGGTTTTCAGGATATCCACAATGAATATGCATGGAATTGATTTGCATACACTGCATCCATTAGTCCCTAATTCTATAAAAGTTGCTAAAAATTGCACATGTATATTTGGGCACATGCCCAATTTGTGAGCACAATTGAATAATGAGCTAATTAATGCCAGTGACTGGCTTGTTAACAAGCAATTATGGGCACTAATTAGATTTAATTATTATGCGCGAAAATTTAGGCGCAGAATCCATACCTATATTTTACATGTGAGTGAAAAGGGCGTGAAAATGAGAGTGTCATGGGCGGAACGGGGGTGTTCCTACTGTTGACGTTATAGAATACAGGGGATATGCGCCCAATTTAGGCACGTACATTTGCACCACGTTTCAGTTGATGCAAACGGCTGCACCTAAAGCTTGGTGCGATTCTCAGACGTAAGCGCTATTCTGTAAACCACTCCTAGCTTTAAGCTCGGCTTATAGAATAGTTCTTTTTTTTCTGCGTCATATGTAGTGTTCACATCTATAGGCAAATCTTTCATGCGTATTCATTGTAGATATCCTGAAAACCTGACTAACAAAGGGAGTACTCCAGAACTGACTTGGGGAAACCCTGATTTACATGCATAACATAACTGTCCCTGTCTGTGTATATGCCTGCCTTTAAACTACACGCCATCGCATTGAGGTGCCATCTTATAGATTAGCACGTAGCCAGAATATTGGCATCTGTGCGTGTATTTGGGAACATATGTGACTGTCTGTGGGAAAAGGTGACTAATGTTTCAGACCCAAAATGTTGAGAGTGGCTGATTTTTTTTTTTTTTTTTTCATGTCATGGGTCCATGAGTAGTCTGAAAAAAGTTACAGTACAATCTTGATTATCTGACGTAAATAGGACCAACCCATTATCGGATAAATGAAAAGTCGGATGGGTAATATGGAAAACGCTGCATAAACCCCTCCAACAATGCATACACAAAATCACAGAGTTCCCAATTTTTAAAAATTGTTCTAAAACAAAGTTTCCTTAATAGAAATAAATGCAATGGCATCACCGGGGGTGGGGTGTGTGTGGCTGTCAGATATGCCAGATGGTCAGATTAACGAAGGTCAGTTATTTATTTATTTTATTTATTAGGATTTATTTACCGCCTTTTTGAAGGAATTCACTCAAGGCGGTGTACAGTAAGAACAGATCAAACATGAGCAGGAGGCAATTAGAGCAGTAAAAATATTTGAACAATACAAAGTATGGCATGGTATACTACTTGCAGTGACAACACAATATGTACTAGAACGTTATAATTGGTAGTGAATGGTAAGGCAAAGTTGTAACATATAGATGAGTAAGAAAGTAGGAAGAATTAGAAAGTAAGGTGATTGATTTGAAGAAAGTTGCATGTGAGGTCAGAGAGATGGTTAAATATTATCTCAGCTAGTTAATTGAGACTGTACTGTACATGTTTGAACTTCTGTAAGTTTTTATTTTTTTCACATAAAAAGATGGAGTTTGAACTGTTGTATTACAAATTGTTTGCTCTAACAGAATGTATTAAAACCTCATTTAGTCACTTTTTCCCAGAGATGGTCACATGTGTGTGTGTATATGCTGATACTCTGATCAGCTGGCTCCTTCTCTATAGAACTACTTCCAGAATTACTCTCGGAGCATTTTCTGTAGCAATACGACTAAAAAAAACACAACAGTGCAGTCCATACATTGCTGCTCTCGTAGGCTTCCACAGCTGGCATCATAATTGTTGCAATTGTCTGGGTCTTACTGTGTCCAAGAAAGTGGAACTAACGTTTCAGCCATCGTGCTGTGACTTTCTTCAGAGTATGCTGTGAGGTCTGCAGTTTGCTTTTCTTTAGTGGGTTCTCAAAATGATTGGTTGGATTTGAGGTGGGTGGTTTCCTCAGGAAGGTGGAAGATTTTGGCAGGAAAGTCTGTTGGTCAGAAATTTGAATTTTGGCAGGATTATTTGGACTTTCCTGCCCCAGTTTCACACTAAAATCTCCTGCTTTCCTGAGGAAACCACACACCTTAAACCCCAACCAGTCAGGTTTGGGAACCCACTATATAATGACAAATTGCAGGCCTTTTAGCATACCCTGAAGAAAACCACAGTATGATTTGACACGGCTCCTCCTAGGAGGCTCTTGAATAAACTTGACAGGCTGAAGATAGGACCCAAAGTGGTGAACTGGATTAGGAACTGGTTGACAGACAGACGCCAGAGGGTGGTGGTTAATGGAATTCACTCAGAGGAGGGAAAGGTGAGTAGTGGAGTGCCTCAAGATCGGTGCTGGGGCTGATTCTGTTCAATATATTTGTGAGTGACATTGCCAAAGGGTTAGAAGGTAAAGTTTGCCTTTTTGTGGATGATACCAAGATTTGTACAGAGTGGACACCCCGGAGGGAGTGGAAAACATGAATAAAGATCTGCAGAAGCTAGAAGAATGGTCTAATGTTTGGCAATTAAACGTCTGTGCATATCAGACTCTCACCGCCTAACACATACGTCTCCCGTGGATTTCTACTCCCTGAGTGCATCACTTTGCACTTCTTTGCATTGAATTTGCATGTAATTTGCGTCACCGACTCCAAATTACATAGGAATCCTCATCCCATTTAAGAGATTTTTAATTTTTACAAACTGCTGTCACAAATCTTAGTTTCTGACATGACTAAATTATTTATTTACTTGCTGACATCATCTGTGATGTCATTGCGCATTGATAAACAAACAAAATGTTTTCAAAAGAAGCTTGAGTTTTAATTAAAATACTCAGTCCGGATCTCAATCCAGATTTGGGGGATTTTGCAGGAGCGAGTCTACCGCTGCCAGATCCATGAGGTCGATCATCTGAAAGAACGATTGACTGAAGAATGGCACCGTCTTGATCAGAGAGTCATTCACAGAGCAGTGAACCATGGCAGGATTGACTGCATAATTGTATTTGTGTGAAAGTGGGACATTGTGAACATCAGATTTAAACATTCGGACTGTTCAGGTTGACATTAACTGTGACAGGGTCAGCACTGTGAGGGGATGTTCTTGAAACAGACGATCGTGGCGAAACATGAGTCACGTCGGATAATTAACTCCCCAGCCGACTGATATAAAGTTTTGATGTTCAACAAATATTGGAGATGAGTATTGTTAAATTTGTTACAAAAACCATATTTCATATAATTTGGAAGTGATATTATAAATTTGAAAGAAGTTTAAAATGGATCAATGACGAGGTGGTTGTGTAAATCTCGCTATCAGTTAAGTGTTGATGTTAGTGAGTGGCACCACTGAGATCTGTTTTATAGCTATATATATTCACAGGTTGTTGGAGTAAAACTGTGATTATTTTCATAGAAACAGAAATACGATGGCAGATAAAGGCCAAATGGCCCATCCAGTCTGCCTATCCTCTGTAACCCCTAACTCTTCCTTTTCCTAAGGGATCCCATGTGCTTATCCCACGCTTTCTTCTGACACAGGCCTCGACTTCATGACCTCCACCGGGAACCTTTATAAAGGTAATCTTTACTCAGCCACTGTTGTAGTTTTTTTTTTTTTTGCTTGATTTTTACTGGATTTTTAGTCATGAACATTATTACTTTGGCTGTCATGGAGATAACCGGGGTAATTTTGGGGTTAAATTATCCTCAACTGCTGGAAAGAATTGAGACAGATCTCAAAGTGTGGACACTGCTGATGTTGAGTTGTTGGGGGCAAATTGCTGCCTATAAATGATGATTCTTTCAAAGCTCACTTTTTTTGTTCAGCCAGTTGCCAATCTCTGTCCCCGCTGGCAACCCTGGGAGGTCGGGCCTGGATTAGTCACTATGGAAGTCTGTGAAACTCATTTATAGGAGTGGGTAGAGATGTCTAATAGGGCATTGTTCCATTATTTCCTTTAGACTTTGATTTTGAATGCTTTGTTCAGTAATGAGATTTGATCTGGGGTAATGGGGGGAGGGGGGTTCTTGGGAGAAGACCAGCGGATAATACTGTTAACTGTTAATATTTGTTTAAATTTGAGATGGGGGTTTAAAATTGAGGGGTTGGGTTGTGGATGGTACTGATGCACTTGTATAATGGTTTTAGGTTAATGATGGTGATACTATGGGGTCCTTTTACTAAAGCGCTCTGATGATTAGCACGCGCTAAATGCTAAGAAGCCCATAGATATAAAATGGGCTTCTTAGCATTTAGTAAGCATTAATCATTAGTGCGCGCTAAATGTATTAGCACACCTTAATAAAAGGATCCCTATGACATTGTTCAAAGTACTTTAAGTTGGGATGTTTCTCTATTTTGTTTATTCAAAAATATCAATAAAAGACACTGGCTGTCATCACAATGTTTCTTTAAGCTAAGTGTTGTTTTAATTTCTTTAGTAAGAATAAAATTGTAATCTGGTGGTGTTGAAGAAGAATAGCTATAAAGAGTAAAATATAAAAGGAACCATGTCTGCTAGTGTGCGTGAAGGCGTATTTTTAAAGCACTTAGACTTACAAAGTTACGTGGAGGGGTATTTTTGATATGACGTCTAAATCTGAATTTGGACATTTTGCACAATATTCTGAACAGGAAAGAAGATCATTTTCGAAAGAGAAAAACATCTATCTTTTGTTTTCAAAAATACGGTTGCAAACATTTTTTGTGATTTGGATGTTTTGTTTTTTTGTCCATTTTGGAAAAAAAAAACGTCCAAGTGCAAAACGTACAAAATCAAGCCATTGGGATGTAGGAGGAGCCAGCAGTTTTAGTAGACTGGTCCTCCTGATATCCCAGCACAGCAATAGGGCACCATAGGGAGCACTGCAGTGGACTTAATAAAATGATCCCAGGTACACATCTGACGTTGTTCTCTTTTGAAAGTGAGCCTGAGAGGGAGAAGGTCAGTGCAGTATATAGAAGGGCGAAAAGTGAAACCACGAGGTGCAGATAAGGACCAAATAGACATCAGAAATAACTAGATCAGAGTCCAACCAGGTGTGAGAGTGAATGCCAGGATGCCGAAGGATGGAGAAAAAAATATACAGAAGTGTAGATAAAATGGTAGCATCTAAACTGGATACACAGGAGTGAAAGTCCCGAGCACGTGGGTAAGGACTGAGGGACATATTTAAATGTAACATAGAAATGAAGTGAAAATGTGAGGAGCCATGGTACCAGGGGCGTAGCCAGACACCCAATTTTGGATGGGCCTGGGTCCAAAATGGGTGGGCAGAAGAACTCTGCCTTGTCCCACAAGTGATTTGGTCTCTCCTCTCTCAAACATCCCATCTCCCCACACATACCTTTTAAGTAGTAGATTTTCACTGGCAGCGAGCAGCAACTAATACACACTGCTCATGATGACCTCACAACCTTCCCTCTGATGCATCTTCCTGTTTCTGCATTTGCGGGAATACATTAGAGGCAAGGCTGGGGGGCCAGTGTGAGCAGTATGTATAATTCGCTGTTCGCTGCAGGCAAAGATGTTATTTACAAGGTATTCAGAAGGGACAGTTGTTGGGGAGTTTTCAGCTGGTGGGGCTTGGGGATCCCTGCCAGCCACATCAAAGGTGTGCTGTTATTGGGTGGGCCTGAGCCCAAAGTGGGTGGGTCTGAGCCCAAAGTGGGTGGGCATGGGCCCACCCTTGGCTACGCCAATGCATGGTACAGTGCAGGAGGGGTGTGAATGTGAAGACAGAGTGAGATGATACAATGGTGTGAAAGAGTAACAACACCTAAGTGGTAATATCTAAACAATGCACAGGAGCAAAGAAAAAGGTTGCAGCAGAGCAAGCAAGGGCTGAAGAAGGTGTGAGAATAGAAGCAAAGATAGCTCCGCCATGTCGGGAGCGTTGATACAGTGCAGGCGATTAATATGTAGATAAGGGCAGTGGATACTGAAGAGAAAGTAATCCCTGAGAGGAATGCCAGTTTAACAGCAGGAGAAAATGGCAAGTGAGCTGTGCAGAAGAGGACATTTAAATGTGAAAGAACGGCAAAAACCTAGCAGTCCAGTAAAAATATCAGGAGACATAGAGCAGTGCAGGTGAATGATGATATTTTTAATCACATTTTTTGGGGGGTGGGAGGGGGTTAGTGACCACTGGAGGAGTAAGGGGCGGTCATCCTTGATTCCCTCCAGTGGTCATCTGGTTATTTAGGGCACCTTTTTGTGCCTTATTTGTAATAAAAACAGGTCTAGCTCAAAACATCTAAGTTTTAGTCCTTGACGTATTTGTTTTGTTCCATTGTGGCTGAAAAATGTCTAAATCTTAGGCACGCCCAGGTCTCACCTTGAACACGCCCTGGCACGCCCCCTTGAGATTTAGATGCACTTCTGACGGACTTCAGAGAAAAACGTCTAAAAAGAGGTTTCGAATATACTGATTTGGATGTTTTTGTGAGAAAAACATCCAAATGCAGACTTATGTCACTTTTTGGATGTTTTTCTCTCTTGAAAATAAGCCTCGTGGAGGGGCATAATCGCGAACCTGAATGCCCATCTCCATGGGCGTCTATCTCCGAGAACGGGTACGTGAAGGGGCGGGACAAACCGTATTTTCGAAAAAAAATGGACATCCATCTTTTTTCCGATAATACGATTTGTGCCAGCCAAATGCATTGATTTGTGCGGATTTGAGCTGGGCGGTTTTATTTTTCAGCGATAATGGAAACCGAAGGTGCCCAGCTCAAAAACAGACAAATCCAAGGCATTGGGACGTGGGAGGGGCCAGGATTTGTAGTGCACTGGTCCCCCTCACATGCCAGGACACCAACCGGGCACCCTAGGGGGCACTTGTAACAATTAAAAAAAAGTTAACTACCTTTGAAGTCCATGGCTCCCTTCCCTTGGGTGCTGAGCCCCCCAAATCCCCCCCCAAAACCCACTGCCCACAACTCTACACCATTACCATAGCACTTATGGCTGAAGGGGGGCACCTAGATGTAGGTACAGTGGGTTTTGGGGGCGGTTTGGAGCGCTCCCATTTACCACCACAAGTGTGACAGGTAGTGGGGGGATGGGCCTGGGTCCACCTGGCTGAAGTCCACTGCACCCACTAACAACTGCTCCAGGTGTCCCGTTCCGGGCCCTTACCTGGCGGTCCGCGGGCCGAAGCGCGAGGCTGGGGCGCCCGTGGGATGCGGGGCAGCGGGGGAAGGCTGCCACGGGGATCGCCGCGACTGCAGGCTGCTCCGAGGCCGGCGATCCAGAAGAACAAGCGCCGGCCTCGGAGAAGGAGATCCGCCGGCCAAGATGGCGGCGCCGGCGTCGTCGTCCTCCTCGCTACAGCGGGACCAGCGAGGAGGCTCCGCCCACTTGCGCCGGATTGGCGCATCCGCGTAGGAACTCCGCCCATCGGACGGGAGGACCAATCCGGGCTCCCGCTGCCGGCCTGGGCGAAGAGGATTGGTTCCAGCGGTTCCCCAGCCAGGACGAGCGGGGGATTTAAACGGGAACACGGAAGGGGCCCAGTGCTTCCGTTTTGTTGTTTGAAGCCACATTCCAAGCCTGTGTTTGTTCCTCGTGCCAGCTAGCCGTCCTGCTAGCTATTTCCAGTAAAGACTGTGTTTGTTCCTCGTGCCAGCTAGCCGTCCTGCTAGCTATTTCCAGTAAAGACTGTGTTTGTTCCTCGTGCCAGCTAGCCGTCCTGCTAGCTATTTCCAGTAAAGACTGTGTTTGTTCCTCGTGCCAGCTAGCCGTCCTGCTGGCTATTGCCAATAAAGACTGTGTCCGTTCCCCGTGCTCAGCTAGCCGCCCGGCTAAGCCACGCTCACCAAGGACTCTGTACCCACATCCAGCCAGGCCAGCCGTCACCCCGCGGTTCCAGCAGTCCTGCTGGCCGCCCGCAGCTGAGGGCTCAACCCTCGGTGAACGGCGGTCGCTGCGGGTGAAGATTCGGGGTGCTCGGTGATTTCCTGGCCCTAGTGGGGCTCGGGAAGACTCGAGAGCTCACCAATACCGGAGTGACATCAGAGCCGCGACACCAGGGACCTGCATACTGCTGTGATGGAGCTGGGTATGACATTTGAGGCTGGCATACAGGCTGGAAAAAAAGTTTATAAAGTTGTTTTTTTTGGGTGGGAGGGGGTTAGTGACCACTGGGGGAGTCAGGGGTGGTCATCCCCGATTCCCTCCGGTGGTCATCTGGTCATTTAGGGCACTTTTTTGGGACTTGTTTGTGAAAAAAAAGGGTCCAAAAAAGTGACCCAAATTCGCGCTAAAAACGCCTTTCTTTTTTTGATTATCGGCCGAGGACGCCCATCTCTCCTCGGCCGATAACCACGCCCCAGTCCCGCCTTCACCACGCCTCCGACACGCCCCCGTCAACTTTGGCCGTTTCCGCGACAGATTGCAGTTGAAGACACCCAAAATCGGCTTTCGATTATACCGATTTGGGCGCCCATGGGAGAAAGACGCCCATCTCCCGATTTGGGTCGAAATATGGGCGTCTTTCTCTTTCGAAAATAAGCTGGATAGTAACCTATGGTAAGTGCTTTGAAAATGAGCCCCTTAGTGTTTATGATTTTCTCAGCCTTGCTCTGAGGCTTTGTGCTCACACTAAGGGGTCCTTTTACTAAGGTGCGCTGAAAAATGTCTGCGGTAGTATAGGTGTGTGTTTTGGGCGTGCGCAAATCCATTTTTCAGCGCGCCTGCAAAAAATGCCTTTTTAAAATTTTTGCTGAAAATAGACATTCGGCAAAATCAAAATTGGCACGTGTCCATTTTGGGTCTGAGACCTTACCGCCAGCCATTGACGTAGTGGTAAAGTCTCATGTGATAACCGGGCGGTAATGATCTATGCATGTCAAATTCCACTTGGCAAGCGTCTGATATGTGCGTCTGCAAATAAAATTTTTGGACATGCGCCAAAAATGAAATTACCGCAAGAGCCATGTGGTAGCCGGGCAGTAACTCCATTTTTGCATGCGTTGGGCGCGTGTAGATGCTTAGTAAAAGGGCCCCTAAATCTGCTTAGTTTCCTACTTGAACTTCCCTTTTTAATGCTTTTTTTCCTAAAAAAAAATAAATGTGTATCAACTTTGGGCCTGTTTTACCAAACCGCGCTACTGATTCCCACATGGCAATGCCGAAGAATCCCTTTCATAGTGAATGGGCTTTGTCAACATTGCCGTGCTGGGACTTGCTAGCGCAGTTTGGTAAAACAATCCAGTTGTCTGAGTCCACATCATTTGCCAAACCATTCAACCTACAGCATCCGTATTATCGGGATAGAAAGCAGAATAATCTTTCCTGAAAATGTATGGACCTAGCAGAAAATTGAAGGAAAAAAATGTTTTTAATTGAAAAAAAAGTGCTTATATATACTGTATTGCTGTATATACTGTATTGGTAGGTCAGCTTGTGACATATTTTTATATTCAAAACAATCCCAAAAATCAAAATATTGAAATATCTTAATAGATTATTCATAATTTTCAGTGCCATTCAATATAATCCACACTCAATATAATAAGTACATAAGTACATAAGTACATAAGTACATAAGTAGTGCCATACTTGGAAAGACCAAAGGTCCATCTAGCCCAGCATCCTGTCACCGACAGTGGCCAATCCAGGTCAAGGGCATCTGGCACGCTCCCCAAACGTAAAAACATTCCAGACAAGTTATACCTAAAAATGCGGAATTTTTCCAAGTCCATTTAATAGCGGTCTATGGACTTGTCCTTTAGGAATCTATCTAACCCCTTTTAAACTCCGTCAAGCTAACCGCCCGTACCACGTTCTCCGGCAACGAATTCCAGAGTCTAATTACACGTTGGGTGAAGAAACATTTTCTCCGATTCGTTTTAAATTTACCACACTGTAGCTTCAACTCATGCCCTCTAGTCCTAGTATTTTTGGATAGCGTGAACAGTCGCTTCACATCCACCCGATCCATTCCACTCATTATTTTATACACTTCTATCACTTTTGAGTTCTTAAATAAAAACAAAATGAAAAAAAGGGGGGTAGAAAGGTGATCTCAAATATCAAGATAAAAGTGTGTTATTTATGCCATTTAATATGTGAATGATTAACCCTGTCTACTACTACTATAAATCACTTCAATAGCACTACCAGTCATTATCATCCCTGCTCACAAAACAACCTCCTCAGTAAAATCTGTAGAAAATTGTGGGGCTCCTCTACTATAGGACATTTAAGCCTTTAATGTGTGAAAACATGCTACTGTCTGACTACATTAAGGGTTTTGTGGTAGTTTGCCTGTTTCCATGTATTAAACCAATTTTATTCTTTCGGGGGCATGGTGTAAGCAGAGAGTGGGCATGGAAGCATTAGCCAGGTAGCATGTTATACTTATCTTGTGCTAACTGGCTAATGCATGGTTAAGAGGGGAGGGGAGCACTTAGCACCACCTAAACAGGAGGCAACAAGTGTTTCTGCATTAACATTTGGATTAATGCACAGTATCTGCTCCAAGTTAAAGCACGACCTGGAATAAAAAGTAGTGGGAAAGCCACTTCTTGATGTGACATAATTTTGGGCTTAATGCATGTTAAAATCATGCTTTATTGCACATTAATCCCAAAACATAACGTACTTTAGCAAAATGGCCCCTGCCCTCTAATTCTATAAGGGGGTCTTTTACTTAGGCACACTGGCATTTTTAGCGCATGTTAAAAATAGGTGCGTGCTAAATGCCAAAGATGCCCATAGGAATACATTGGCGTCTTTAGTGTTTAGCACGTGCCTATTTTTAACGAGCGCTAAAAACGCCAGCGTGCCTAAGTAAAAGACCCCTTAAAAGTTGCTAAAAATTGCATATGCAAACTTGGCGCGCACCCTATTTATGTGCACAGTTTAATTGAATAGCAAGCTAATTTGCTAGTTAACCAATTATTGGCACTAATTAGATTTAATTGGAATTTTACATGTAAGTTGAAAAAGGGGGTGTGGAAATGGGAGGGTCTTGGGTGGAATGGGGGCAGTTGTAACATGTGGTGTTGTAGAATGAGGGGGATACATGCGTAATGTAGGCACGTACATCAGTGGGTGCAAATGGCCACACCTGAAGTTAGGTGTGATTCCCTTACTTTAAGCGCAGCTTATACAATAGCTCTTTTTTCGATGCCATATATAGAATTCCCCCTTAGGTGGAAGATTCTATATATGGCACCTAAAAAAAAAATATATATATATCTATACTGAAATCAGTGCCAATTAAGCATATTCTAGGTGCCGATTATAGAATACGTTTAGTTGATATTTCAGTGCCTAAATCTACACGCACCCATATACACCAACAAAAATATGGCATAAATCCCAGTACATAGATTTAGGCACACTGGGCAATATTCTATAACTAGGTGCATAAATTATGGAATTCCCATTTCCCCGCCCATAACCACGCCCCTTTTTGCCTCCACGTGTTAGAAGTTCGGCGCACATCGTTACAGAATATGCTTAGGGCCCTGTTTACTAAGTCGCGTTATAGGCACATTAGCGTCTTTAACATGTATTTACCATGTATGCATGTTGACAGTGTATGCACCTACAGTATCACTATAGATGCCTACATGGTTAGCACGCACGC
Source organism: Microcaecilia unicolor (assembly GCF_901765095.1). Taxonomy (NCBI): domain Eukaryota; kingdom Metazoa; phylum Chordata; class Amphibia; order Gymnophiona; family Siphonopidae; genus Microcaecilia; species Microcaecilia unicolor. The sequence continues at coordinate 249,994,066 of NC_044031.1, read as the reverse complement.
TAATTGTAGCTGCTTTAAAAAAGCAAACGCGCCTTAGTAAACGGGACCCTTAGTGAGTTGTATGCATAAATTCTAATCAGTGCCAATTAGTGCTCATTATTTTATTTATTTATTTATTTGGATTTTGCTCACACCTTTTTCAGTAGTAGCTCAAGGTGAGTTACATTCAGGTACACTGGATATTTCTCTGTCCCAGGAGGGCTCACAATAAATTTGTACCTGAGGCAATGGAGGGTTAAGTGACTTGCCCAAGATCACAAGGAGCAGCAGTGGGATTTGAACCAGCCACTTCTGGATTTCAAGACTGGTGCTCTAACCACTAGGCCACTCCTCTACTCGGTTGTTAAGTGCTGTTATCAACGCTCATTAGCTTGTTAAGCTAAAGTTACACACATTGTTATAGAATCAGCGCCAATTTTGGCACGAATCTCTAGTTGTGCTATATAGAATCCGGAGGTATATATCCTTAACTGAATTATTGAATAGCCAATTCTTTCTCTCTATTCCTCATGAAGCACTGCATTTTTGGTGAAACCAGTGGTTTAGATGAATCCAAAGATATCAGTATTGTATTTTCATTACCCTTGTGTCAGTGTGAAGATACCTGCATTAGTTTTTTGAATGCTTCAATGCAAAGAAAGAGAACTGAACATTCAATAATTCAGGGGTCATTTTAGTAAGCTGCGGTAGGGATTTCTGTCGGTAATTGGCAGCGCAGCCACATTAGCGCACACTGCATGATTACCACACGAGTAGTGTGTGAGCCCTTATCGCTAGGTCAATGGGTGGCGTTAAGGGCTCAGGCAGTAAATAGCCACGCACTACTTTTCATTTTAGCATATGGCCACTTACTGCCCCAGTAAAAAAACTTTTTTCCCTACTATGGTAAAAACAAATGGCCCAGTGTGCACCAATTTCACGCATCCAAACTACCGCAGGCCACTCTTTACCGCAGCTTAGTAAAAGGGCCCCCTCAGTTAAGGACACATAGGCACCACTTATTAACGTGCAGTAAGCAGTTAACCTGCAAATTAGCATGTTAACCACTTTCGCACAAGTGCACCCACTGTTACCGCAGTGGCATGGTGGTTTGCGTGCAGGGCCTTTTTTCCCACAGCTTAATAAAGGGACCCGTTAGTGTGCTGTACTTACCGCTTGCTGTCACTTTTGCAGTTAGCACTGGTTCACTTAGGGCCTCAGTGTTAATTGCAACCAGGTTTACGTGTGCTAGTACAGTAATTGCTGAGGGCATGCTAAGCATGCTTCCAAGAATTACCGCATAGCCTTTGCATTTAGGGTCCCTTTTTACAAAGGTGCGCTAGCGTTTTTATTGCGTGCTAAAAATTAACATGCGTTAAATGCTATTCCTGTGGGCATCTTAGTGTTTAGCGCACGTAAATTTTTAGTATGTGCACCTTTGTAAAAGACCCAGTTTTAATTTTTGCTGTTCAGGTACGCAAAGTGCAAAAACGTAGTGCACTTAAGACCCCTATAAATTTTTACACATCTTTATTGAGCCTTTTTTTTTGGTGAGCAGGGATGATGTAATGACAGGGTTTATTTATTTTCCAAATTTTTATCCCGTTCAATCTCGAGTTACAATAAAACACACATAATTAAAATAAACCATAGATACATTCACAAACAAAATAAAATAAAATGAAAGATGATATTTTATAACATCAGTAAACACATTAAAAATTAAACATATGTAAAACTATGCCATGACATTGTTTAAACAAGATGGTTTTAATTTCTTTCTTAATTTAATTCAGACTTGTTATTTTATGGATGTTCACTGGTAAAGCGTTCCATAACATAGGACCAATCACTTTAAAAACAGATGCTCTGTATACTTCCAATCTAATAGGCGTACAAAGAAGGAACTTCCAACAAACTACCATCGGCAGAGCATAAGGCTCTAGCTGGTTGATAAATCCTTAAATTTTCAGCAATAATTGGAGACATTGCATTGTTTAATGTTTTAAAAACTAGACAAAGTACTTTAAATTTTATTCTTTGATCAGTTGGCAACCAATGGAGGGATTTCAGTATTGGGGTAATGTGGACATACTGAGACATTCCAGTTAAAACCCTAGCAGTAGCATTCTAGGCAGTTTGTAAAACTTTAAGATAAAACTTAGGTAACCCTTTTAATTCAATGTGGAAACTAAAAAGAATCAGACCATTTTTTCCACGGAGTGTCTTCCGCAACCTGGTACAATCATTGGTACTTAGTCATCTGGACTATTGTAACTCACTTTACGCCGGCTGCAAAGAGCAAATACTTAAAAAACTCCAGACAGCCCAGATCACGGCAGCCAGACTAATATTCGGCAAACCAAAATACAAAAGCGCAAAACCCCTATGTGAAAAACTGCACTGGCTCCCACTGAAAGAACATATCACATTCAAACTTTGTACCCTAGTCCATAAAATCATCCATGGAGACGCCCCAGCATATATGTCAGACCTAATAAAACTACCACCCAGAAACGTAAAAAAATCTTCTCGCACATTCCTTAACCTTCATCCTCCCAAGTGCAAAGGCTTGAAATACAAATCAATGCATGCATCAACCTTTTTGTATACAAGCACACAGCTCTGGAACGCGCTGCCATGCAACCTGAAAACGATCTATGAATTGACCAACTTCCGCAACCTACTGAAAACTTATCTCTTTGAGAAAATATAAAGATTAACACGTATAACTGCACTATCTCTAATATATCCAGAAATGTTCTTTAATGTCTTTTGCTTTAAAACCATCATGTACTTCACCACCATGTAACCCAAAACCCTCTGTAAAACCAATTGTATGTTTTCTTCTACCTCCAGCATCCATGAAGAATTGTAAGCCACATTGAGCCTGCAAAGAGGTGGGATAATGTGGGATACAAATGCAATAAATAAATAATAATAATAAATAATATTACAATAATCGAAGCAGAGAAAAATCACACTTTCAGTAACTAACCGAAAATTGGATGGGTTTAAAAAGTCTTTTGGGAATCTCACAAGTCTTAATTTTGAAAACATCAGGCTAATAATCTAGGATTAATCATTCATGTGTTAAATGGAGTGAAAACACATTTTTATGTTGATACTTGAGCTTATTTTCCACCCCCCCTCCTCTTTTATTGTTTCATTTTCATTTAGGGGGGTCTCTTACTAAACTGCGGTAGCATTTTTAGCTCGCGGTAGAAATCAGCTGGTGGTAAACACTGAGACGCATATATATATAAAAAAAATTTTCGAGTCTGGATTATACTGAAAAATTATGAATTATTTATTGAGATATGTTATCCTTTGAATGTTTTGATTTTGGGAATGTTTTTTTTGGAATATATGTAAATGTTCTAAATTTTGATACTCCAATTTTTGTATGTATGTATTTTTTTAATAGTTTTGCTTTGGGGAGGATTTTTAAAAAAGCCTTTTGGTGTATCATTACACTGTCTACAGGTATGATCTATTAATGCTGTCAGGTTGTGGGGAAGAGAGTCTTAAGCCAGGCTGTGCTTAGGATTCTGTATGTACAGCACAGTATAAGGGCTAAGAAAGAGAGGGTTTCTAATTAGGCAAGTAAATATTTTTGACCTTTCCTTTTACAAGCAGATGGGATGGGGCGCTGCTAAGGATGAGCTATCTTTAGCATTGCAGCAGGGCTCTGGGTTCTCGCTGTTGCCCAGGATTGTAGACAGTGGCTCTTTAAGTTTGCATAGGCGTTCATTTTTATATTTTCTGAAACTTTATAGTTGGTTTGTGATGAGTAGTATATTCATAGGGGTCCTGTCACAAAGCCACGCTAGTGTTTTTAGCTCTCGGGGAAAAGTCACCTGGTGGTATATGCTGAGACGCCCATAGGAATATAATGGGCATCTCTGTGTTTACCACCAGCTGATTTTTACCGCAAGCTAAAAATGCTATTGTGGCCTAGTAAAAGACCCCCATAATTTCTTGATATTGTTCGTGCTGCATTCTTGACTTCATGTGACCCTTCTTTTATGAATGTGTCCCAACGTCGCTGCTTAGTCACGGCCTGGTCTCGAGCAAGCCGTCTGTGTCCTGTTTCAAATATTAGTGTATAACATTCCAAAAATTACTTTGCTGGGGAAGGAGCAGCTGGGCTGTAAAAGAGTATAAAAAAAGAGAGCAGTTGAGCAGCTGATGCCCAAAATATAGCCCAGGGGCATCCAGAACTGAGAGAAAAGTGTGCGTATGTGTCTATGTGTGTGTGTAGTTGCTTCTAAAGTTGATGGCAATTGTTTGCATTTTTCACCTAAGCATTTGTCGACAGTGCAGTGATTTTCTACCTTTCTTGGCTTCTGTACCCACTTACAAGAGCTGAGCGTCTACCCCAAGAGTGGCGAAAATTCAAAATTCACAAATGGTGTGTTTATCTTTTTGTGCAGTATTTGGGCCTGTTTTTCAGTTGGTATTCTACTGCCAAATAAGAAGTGGACATGTATACCCCCACCCTCCAGATGCTGATGCCACTGAATTTATACTAAGTCTCTCAGGAAATGATATCAGCACAGCGGCATTGGGATGCCTGGAGAATATTTTTGTCACTGTTCTTTTATTGTTTCTTTATTGTCCCTTTCTGATATTTTGTTTGAAGCTTGGGGGGGAAGAAAAGAAGGAGTTATGGCAGGAGAAGGGAGTGCCAGAGAGTTTACATTGCTTACCTCAAGGAAAATGTGGGAGAATGAAAGTTGCAAGTGGACATTGCACTACCCTCTTCTCTTCTACATCCAAACCCTATGTCTTTAGTGTTAGTATACACTGAAAAAGCTCAGGAACAGTCTGTAAAGTATCTGGTAGTCGATGTAGATGTTGAAAAGTATTTGACCAAATGTTGAAAAGTAGTTGACCAAGTCCTATGTTACTATCCGTGGTTTGTTTTGCAAAGATTTGGAATGGAAGAAGGATTTAGGGTACATAGAAGTGCTTTATTCAGAACCCAGGGCTATAGGGCACGAATGATGTAATAATCCTGAGGAATTCCACTTAGGGAGAGGGATCAGGTAGGGCTGTGCCATGTCACCAGGACTGTTGTTTTTTTATTTATAGGATTATACAAATGATCATTCAAGTAAATAACATAGAGAAAAGCAGGAAACAAGAAAGGAAATAATGACATCAGAAAAAAGCGGAACATTCAAATAGATATATTAATATAATAATATATTATAACCTATTCTAGTCCACAAGAAGGGATCTAAAAAGAAAAATGGAGAGAAAAAAATGGGAAAAAATTACAAAATTAAAGCATTAAAATAAGCCATTTCTTGCTAGGGAAGGGGGAAACTATACATAAGATCCTATTGTTAGCCTACAGAGGGTAGACCAGAGGTGGTGTTGCCCAAAAAGGAAGTAAGGTCAGATCCCAAATTATATTGATTAGTTTGAAAGATAACAATACACTTGCAAGGGAATTTCAGAAAGAGGATCGCCCTAAATTAAGGACTCCAGTTCATAACAAAAGAAATTGTTTCCTCCTCTTCTGAGTCTCTTAATACAAATCAGGAAATATTGATATTCTTACATCTCTAAGGGTCTTTCTATCAAGTGGCGGTAGGGCTACCGTGCGGCAAAATAGCACTACTGTCACGCACCGTTTCCCGTGCTAGAAAATAATTTTTATTTTCTAGCGCAGGGCAGGGAGTAGGTGCTCTTGGCGGTAGTCAGGCAGCACAGGCACATTGCCACATGCTGCCCGATTACCGCCGGGTTCAGGCAGTAAATGGCTACGCACTAATTATGATAAATACCCATGGCCATTAACAATTAAAAAAAAGCCTTTTTCCCAAGTGGCCTGCCAATGCTTGCCACTTTTTACCACGACTTGACAAACATTTTCTGATGATTTTTTAAAATATTGTTGGCGTATCCAGTCTCTATCAGAACTATAGATGTTGCTTTATGATTATCCAAATGTACAGCTTCCAGAGAGTCTAAAGTAAAAGTTTCTATTGAAATTTGATTTTGATGCTGTTTTTGAGGAAGATAATATGCTTTCAAAATCCTCAGATGCTGTTTGGTAGACCTCAGTAAAATACGATTTTAACATATCCCTTGGAGAGATCTTACTGTCACAAGGAACAAGTACCAATTTTACGTTTTCTGTACATTTTCCAACTGTAATTGCAATCCGGTACATCTTTAATTATCACTTTTTGAACATCCTGCACTTTTAATTTTTTCAGATAGTGCTTTTAAAAACAGATGGTAGAACAAATTACATAGGTTCAAGTACAGTTGTGATAACACATAGGGGCCCTTTACTAAGGTGTGGGAGGGCTAACGCATGGGTAGTGTGCACCAAATTGGCACCTGCCAGGTTATAGCATGAGCCTGGTAATAATTCTGAGTTTGGCATGCACTGAATCCCGTGGTAGAAAATAATTTTCTATTTTCTACTGTGGGGGGCATTCCTGGCAGTAATCAGCAGGTGGCACGTGCTGCTTGGTTACCGCTTGGGTAGCGCGTGAGCCCTTACCACTAAGTCAGTGGGTGGCGGTAAGGGCTTAGGCCATAAATAGGTTCGCGCTAGTTTTAATTTCGATGCACGCCCATTTCCCAGCCCATTATAAAAAAGGCCTTTTTCCCAGCCATGGTAAGAAATAGCCCAGCGCGCTCCCAAAACACACGTCCACACTACCGCAGGCCACTTTTTACTGCGGTTTAGTAAAAGGACTCCATAATGCAATAAACAGCAAAAAATACCAAAACCCCCATAAGTTCACCATTTTATAGAGTACAAATGCCCTGCCCCCAACCCCAAACCAATCACAACTATCCCCTTCAGCCTGATTTCTTATTGCGTCCGGCAAATAAGAAAAAATATTTTAAGGAACAAAAGAAACAAACCCTCCTCCCCCCCCAATACAACGCAAACAATCATGTGCCATACCCTTTATAAAGTGTTCAAGAGAAGACATCTCCCTCATGGTGTCAAGTGCTGAATGTTTTTATCCCAAATCAACATGAAGTGTTTTTTTGGGTTAAAAAGAACCACATTCTTTCCATACAAGCAATTGATGGACTTGATTCCTCCAAACCATCCAGTACTGTATACTGTTTTAATTCCATAGTATTTGATTCAGAGTTTTTAAACTATTCCACTCTTCTGTGAAAATCACTTATCTGAGCCACTAATGGGCTCATTTTTGAAAGAGAAGGACGCCCATCTTTCGACAGAAATCGGAAGATGGGCGTCCTTCCAGGGTCGTCCAAATCGGTATAATCGAAAGCCGATTTTGGACGTCCCCAACTGCTTTCTTTCGCAGGGACGACCAGAGTTCAAGGGGGCATATCGGAGGCATATCGGAGGCATAGCGAAGGCGGGACTGGGCGTAGCCTAACACATGGACGTCGTCAACCCATAATGGAAAAAAGGGCGTCCTTGACAAGCATTTGGACGACTTTACCTGATCGTGTTTTTCTATGACTGAGCCACAAAAGGTGCCCGAAATGACCAGATGACCACCGGAGAGAATCGTGGATGACCTCCCCTTACTCCCCCCAGTGGTCACTAACCCCCTCCCACCCTCAAAAAATATCTTTCAAAATATTTTTTGCCAGCCTTTATGCCAGCCTCAGATGTCATACTCAGGTCCATCACAGCAGTATGCAAGTCCCTGGAGCAGTTTTAGTGGGTGCAGTGCACTTCAGGCAGGTGGACCCAGGCCCATCCCCCCTACCTGTTATATTTGTGGAGGAAACAGCGAGCCTTCCAAAACCCACCAGAAACCCACTGTACCCACATCTAGGTCCCCCATTCACCTGTAATGGCTATGGTAGTGGTGTACAGTTGGGGGGTAGTGGGTTTTGGGGGGGGCTCAGCAGACAAGGTAAGGGAGCTATGTTCCTGGGACCAATTTCTGAAGTCCACTGCAGTGCCCCTAGGGTGCCCGGTTGGTATCCTGGCATGTCAGGGGGACCAATGCACTAGAAATGCTGGCTCCTCCCACGACCAAAGGGTTTGCATTTGGTCGTTTCTGAGATGGGCGTCCTTGGTTTCCATTATCGCCGAAAATCAGAAACGACCAAGTCTAAGGACGACCTAAATGCCAAGATTTAGGAACCCCTACCGTAGTATTGAAACGAAAGATGGATGTCCATCTTGTTTCGATAATACGGGTTTCCCCGCCCCTCCATCGGGGCGTTTTGCAAGGACATCCTCAACAAAACTTGGGCGTCCCTTTCGATTATGCCCCTCTAAGTCTTTTACTACCAGGACTGTTTTGTAATGTATAGAACCACTATCAAGGAGGATCGTACAGGCTAGTGATATCAAGGGATATAGGGTGGTAGTGATTAGGGTAGGTGCTACCAAACCCTTAGAATCACTGTACAAAGTGTTAGTTTTATTGGTGGAGGTCAGATCATTTTCACGATTGCACATTTATTGAAGGAAAACTCTTGTCCTTGATTGAGCAAATGTTGTGATGGAGAGGACTTTTCTATGAAAACGGGTGGAGGGTTCCCTGGAATATTTGGGAGTGGTATTGCTTAGGATTGTCTCACAACTTCATCAATTGAACATAGACCCCTTATTATAAAGGTTTGTTTAGGTTGTTAAAAATTTGGGAGGGTCTTCCTACTTCTTTTTTGGAAGAATACGGCTATCAAAATGATAAGTCTGCCCAAGTGGCTGTACATATTACCAAATTTGCCCTTCGCATTAAAGATAGAATGTTGATCCTGGAACAGAGCAACATCATGGCTCCTCTGGATAGATCAGAAGATAGCTATTAAGAATTTGCTGCTGAGGATGCATGGGGGTCAGGCATCCCAGACTTCCCATGGTATAATACAGCATATTTAAAGAGGTACACAGTTGAATGGTTACAAATCACCGTCCTTTACAATTATCTGGAGCTAGAGGGGTCCATGATGAACCATACCATTTAGCTTATGCTTTCTGTTGCTGTTTCAGAGAATGAGTTAATATGGCCCATCCATTGGGCATGGCGAGTTGCAAGGAAGAGGTTTGGAGTGTCCCCAGTATGCTCAACTCATCTTTCAGCGAGACATAGTGGGCATTTTAGACCTGGTACGGAGAATAGTGCTATTAGTGTGTGGAAGGCTAGTACTGACCATGCTGGTGCAATTACTATTTGAAAATTAGCAAGCTTTTGTAGTCTCTTGAAATTGAAGATAGTTATGTCTTTACATTAAATTAAATCTTTTTTTTATTATTATAGAAATAACGGTAGATGCAATTCCAAACAGTACACAGTGATGTTGTAACAGTTATGCCAAAAACTATTGTGAAGACTCCAGTGATTATCTATGGTAATATATAATTCTTTCTTATATATTATTTGTCTTAAAAAGATGAGGAAAAGACCTCAAAACACCATACCGCTTGCTTTTGAGGTCTTTTCCTCGTCTTTTTAAGACAATATATAAGAAAGAATTATATATTACCATAGATAATCACAGGACTCTTCACAATAGTTTCTGATATATCACAAGTTTAGAGTTTCAGATCTTCCTCTTTTTTTTGCTATTTACTGAGTAACAATTATGCCAACATCCTAGATATCCTTCCCCCAAACCCAAACCTTCATCTGCATCCCAGTGCACTAAGACAGGGGTCCTGGATTCTTATGAACACCCTATCCATAAATGTATAGAGTCATACCCCTCCTACCCCTCTCACCAACAGGAACTGTACCCATGCACTGGCATATATGTACCAATAAAACAGGAAAAAGGGAGAAAAGAATTTGAGAAAAAAATAACTCTAGCAGTACAATCATATTCAGAGAGAGAACTTGTTGAGTACTAAACGGCATACCTTTGAAAAAAGGGATTGGATATATGGTTCCCATATTAAAAGCAATCTCTTTGTCTTCTTAAGCGTCAGTGTAGCAACTCTGCTTTCCCAGACCATTAAAGTATGAAATCATCTACTTCGCTGCTTCCAGTAAGAGGGAGGACTCCTCTGAGATGCAATGACTGAGAATACAGTGCTTCCCAACTATAACCCCTTTAAAGCACAGAATGCATGCTTCTTTCCCAGAGATCCCCTTGCAGATTGAAAAAGCCAACCTGTGGGATCAAGGCCCACCCGTCCATCAATTAGTTCCCAGATTTTGAATGGTAGCTCTCCAAAATGGTTGTATTTTGCGTAGTCCCAAAACATAGGATAGAAGGTGTTATCTATATTCTGACATTTAAGACATGCCAAAGTGTCTACCCTTCCTAACCTATAAGCTTGCACCTTAGTAAAATATACCTGATGAGGGAATCAGAGTCGACATTCTTGTAGGTTGCCACTGTGGACTACCTGGAGACCTCCCCACAAAAAGATGAACTGTTGCTGTTCTCTAATGAACTGTTGCTCTCCTTTAGAGGACAGCAACAGTTCATCCTTTTGTGGCGAGGTCTCCAGAAGAAGCCGTCTGCGAAATGGGACCTCAGCCAACCTTTAAGAAGAAATTATAATGCTGTATATTGGTGTGATGAACATTTGAGGCATTATTATTCAGATACATGCAAGTGCTGCCAACTCTATATAAAGTACAAATCAGTGTTTAAAGAGCACAATTCAGCGTCCAAAGCTAAGTATAGCTTTTCTGTTTTCATTTTGTGATTTTTTTGTTGTACCATATGTTTGATAGTTTATGTTGATGTAAATTAAAGGCTCGATTGTTTTGAAACTATCGAACAATTTTGAAGGTTTTTAGACCTATGATTAAAGTCTGACCATATACAAAGTTAAATTGCTGCACTTGAATTGGAGCCTTAGCATCATTGATAACGGTCATTTATGAGGTCTTTTCCTCGTTTTTGAGTAAAAAGATATAAGATAACTAAAAGGACAATAAGTGAACTTAAGAATTCCTGCAATTTTCCATCAACACATCAGTATACATTTAAGAATGTAAAGAGGACAGGGGAGCTCGGTGTCCTGCGTCCTTACTCTTCCATAGTGTCATGTGACCTCTCTGTTATGACTCTTATACAGGTGAGACATTATATAGATGCTCGTTCGAGATAAGACTTATTTTCTTAACCTAAAAAATTTGATAATGGGCTGAGTGTATTTTTCGTCTGTGTAGGGGCATAACAGGGGAAACCCAGCCTGATCTTTTTTTTAGCTTGCACTTCATAACTGGAACGTGATCTTGGCATTGACTTCCCTTTGCATGAGTTTCAGGGAAGCCTCAAGCATGTGTTTGAGCTGGTAGAAAGTTCATCTTCCCGAGAAATTCATTGTAAGGATGCGCATATTAAGTGTACACAGAAAGCAGGAGTGCTTTCTCTCAGGTACTGCACCAAGTGTGATGATCCTGGTGGCTGTTATGTATGTTATATCCATATACCCCTATTTAGAGCGCTATGAGGGTAATCTTATAACAGGGAGGGCGCCTAGGTTAATAGGGCAGGAAGGCACTTATTTTGAGCCTATTTTATAAAGACATATAGGCACCTGCAGAAATCACACCAAGACTGAAGGCGTCTAGGAAGCCTAGATTGGAACTGGGATCAGTTGCCCTCTGTCCCTCCCCCACAGAGATTGCGTGGCAGGAGGAGAAGGAGGAGGAAAATAGATCCCTGCACTTTGAGTCCTTTCCTCCTTCTCTGCCGGCTTAGACTCAACTATTTTTGTGAAACGTGCATTTAATGAATACAGTTGGGTCTAAGCCAGCAGAGGAGGAGTAAGGAAACCATGGTGCAGGGGTTTACTTCCACCTCCTGCTGTGCAATTTCTGTGTGTGGGGTGGGGGACCTGTAAGAATGCAAATACATGCTGGACAGGGCTCACCATACCTCCCCAATGATTTGCAAACCCCTAACGCCAGGTCCGAGCTGGCATAGGGTTTGCCGCAGGAGCAGTGCTAATGTTTGGAGCGCTGCCCGCTGAGCATCGGGGAGGAATAATTAATGCCCTGTTTAGCATGTATTTGTATGCTACTTGCGGTCAGAGTCCAAAAGCACGTTATTTCACTCGCGGGCTCTGATCATGTGGCAGGAGCAAACACGGGCGATAGTATGGAGCTAGGAATGGCCCCAGAGGGTTGGATGAAGAGTGTAGGCATTGCTCAGTTTGCATGCAAATGCGACTTAAGACAGTTCTCATTGTGTGTTTTGGTTTTCCTAGTTTATAGATTAATCACCCCACAACTATATATAAAACAAGAGGCACTGATCTGCCTACTAAGATACAAAGAAAGTACAAAAATAAGTGTCGGTTTGTCGAAACGAGTGAATCGGGTCGTGGCGAGAAGTGGACTAAGTGGTTTGATTTGTACTATTGGGGTATACTTTGTTTATAACCCCTTTTAGTTTTTTTTTAAACCCTGACGTAGCCTGAGGGCGAAACGTGGCCACGTCGGGTAACTGTTTCAATAAACCACTTCTCTTTTTATTCACTTGTTTTTGTACTTTGTATGTGATCTGCTTTCACTTTGTTTGTAGATTAACCACCCCTCCTCCCTGCCTCCTAAATGAAGGGCTACTGAAGTTAGTCTGCATAGAGCAGTATTAGCATGTGTGGTAGATATCAGTAGACGTAAGGCTTCAAGGTTATTTAAAGATAAGAATAATAAATAAAGCCGGCATTCCATGAATTCCGCAGTCATAAACAGTTGAAAAATTGGTAACAGCACCAGATTGCTCATAAGGTCAACTTGCGTTATTTCTTGACGCCCTTTGTGTTCCTTTCAATGAAATTAAAAACAAAAAGCTAAGTAATCTCCCTTTCACCCTCATTGCCTCTAGCTGAAACTGGATACTCCCAGGTGGATAACACTTTGGTGTAATGGCTCATTCTTCTGCTTCTTCTCCTATAGGAAGACACCAGAGCAAGTTATTTTTTCCCCAAATCCCTTTAGCCTGGGGATAAAATTACTCTTTCAGTGCTAGGAGAATCAGTACTTTCCAGGAGGAGTACATTTTCCTCTTATTTTGTTGCTCCTCTGAGTGTACAGCACAACAATGTGGCTCTTGAGTGCTGTTTTCAGTGGTTGAACATGTTTTAAAATCCTTCGTGTGCTGTGCAGTCTGGGGTTCTCATAATATAGTTCATTTATTTATATTTGTAAAGGCGTCTGTCACTCTGCATTTGTCTTCCTTGTCTCTCGCTGGCATAACGTCTGAGTTGTCAGAGTTCCTCATGATCTGTTAAAACAGAGAGGCAGATTCTTGGAATTAGATTGCAATTAGGTTAAAGAAGGAAAACAACCAGTATTTGCTTGTTTTCCTGTCCAGAAGGAGAACTGTAGTGCCAGTCGTTGCAAACATATCATCTTTATTGAAGGTGCCAATATAACGTTACATAGCAATTTTGTGAAACATTGAAATGATGATTATCGGCTTTCTTGCACATCATTTATAGCCTTCTCATACAAATTGTCTTTTTTATGTTGAACCAAACAGTATTCCTCCCCTCCCCTATTTCTCTTTTCCATTGTATCCTCTTCCTCCCCTTTAAATTCTTAACATATTGAGAGAAGTGCTGCAAAGTCTTGTGATAAGAGAGCTCAAAAAGGGGTCCCACACTGCCAAAAAGTGATCGCTTTCTTCCCCAGCCTCATCGCAGCCAGTTGCTCCATAGTAAAGTATGCATCTGATTTCTCCATAAGGTGGGGGCGGGTGGTTCCGGCTGACTGTATCCAAGCGACTAGCAAGCCTTCTCCAGAGTAGCCCCCACATTCTGAAATGCATTCCCTGAAAGGCTTCACTCAATGCAAGACTGTCTCTACTTCATGAAGCAGGTGAAAGCTTGGCTCTTCAACCAGGCCTTTAATGCTACACATACAGTAATTTAGATCAGTTCCTTATCTCTTGCTTAACTATACAAAGAACTTGCCTTGAGTTTAGCGAACCATCAAATTATCCCAACTGTCTCTGTACCACACATCTTGTTCACATCATATGTCTGCTCTTGGTCCCTCAGCTATATGGTAAGCTGTATTGTAGAAAATCTTTAGCAACATATCTATGTTAGTTGAATGTTCTAATGCATGCTTAATAAGTGTATCATTAGTGTTATGTTAACATTGTATTGTATCTCTGGTATTTGAATTCCATGGCTGTCAAATGTGTATACTTTTGCTACTGTTTCACGGCAGTTTTATTATTAGGTTTCAAATTACTATTTTCAAGTTTACCTCATTTATTGTATTTATGTTTATTCTTGATTATTTTACTATTATGCTGTTAACAAAAATGTAAGTTTTATGTTAAACTGTACCTGCTGTACACACCTGCTGTACACTGCCTCAATTTCACTAGAACCGAGCATGCGCCCTAGGGTGGGAAAGCAGGGCAGGCAGCGCGGTGCCGAGTATTGCTACAGGAAGGCTTCTGCTGGTGGAGCTTTGGGACCCCCAAAAGCCCAGGTATGTGGAATTGCGACGGAGGTGGAGAGTGGCAGGGAGGCAGGGCAAAATGACCCCCCCCACACACACACACAAATTGAGGTCTGTCTACGCCTCTACGGTGGATGATTGCTGCAGTTACAGAGGAATGCTCAAGTTTTGTAAGTTCTTTGAACAATAAACCTTTCCCCTTACGGGGATATACTTCATGTAATTCATATGGAGTGGTCTATATGATCCGTTGCCCTTGCAATAAGTTATATAGTAGACAGACAACTAGATCCTTTAAAACTCCTCGTGAGCGAGCATAAAAGTTGTTTAGCTCATGGTAGGCTGGAAGCCCCGATGGTACAGCACAGTATTCAACAGAGACTAAGAGGCTCATTTTCAAAGCACTTAGCCTCCCAAAGTTCCATAGAAACCTATGGAACTTAGCCTCCCAAAGTGCTTTGAAAATATGCCTCATAGTTTTATAGACTTGTGCCACTGGATAATAAAACAATTTGCGCCTTCAATACATGGCAGTGATTTTTGCCGTTTTCTAATACAGAAGGAATAATGCTGGATTTATCTTTTGCGTTCATGTGAACCTCAACGTCTGAACGTGGCTATAGAGTGGAAAGCTTTCTTTTCACAACAGTGCAGCCATCTTTGAAAAGATGCTAGGCAGCGTTTGGTGGATGCAGTGTGAGTAATGTGGTAAGATTAATTGCTTTATTACCATAAAACCTTTTCTGGCGAAATGTTTCTTTATGTTCTTGCATTTGATGTAGTGATTCTCCTGAAGCAGCATACTTGAAACAGGGTCGCTGTCAAGAACACTTAAGAGTGGCCCTTTGAGGCAGTGCAGAGATACGCCGTAGGGTCCGGCTCCGCCTTTGCTATGCCAGCGTCTTTTTCTTTTTTTAAGCACTGTGGGTGTGGGGGGGGGGGGGGAGGTGATGGAACATTTTTGAACATATTTGAGCTGATATACCATTTCTTCAATAAGTTAAGTACTGAAAATATTTTCCTTTGTTATAAAGTGGAATATTGTGAAAAACTGTAATTAACGATACTTAAAAAGAAAGAATATTGGTGAATGTGGAGTTTTTCTGACCATTGATTTTTTCCGTAGGGCAGCCTTTTTTGCTGCCAGTTGTCAGTGGCATAGGCTTTACTTTCAAGGTAGACTGAGGTCTTTTCTCCACTTTTTCCTGCTCCTTGGTGTGTATTTTGTATCTGAATGTATTTTTGAGTGATGTGGAGGGGCATTTTCAAAAGGGACATCCTCGCAAAACGTCCCAATCCAGGGGCGGGGAAACCCGTATTTTCGAAACAAGATGGATGTCCATCTTTCGTTTTGAAAATACCGTCAGGGACGTCCAAAATCTTAAATTTGGTTGTCCCTAGACTTGGTTGTTTCTGATTTTTGGCAATAATAATGGAAACCAAGGACGTCCATCTCAGAAACAAACAAATGCAAGCCATTTGGTCATGGGAGGAGCCAGCATTTGTGGTGCACTGGTTCCCCTGACACGCCAGGACACCAACCGGGCACCCTTGGGGGCACTACAGTGGACTTCATAAATTGCTTCCAGGTACATAGCTTCCTTACCTTGTCTGCTGATCCCCTCAAACCCACTATCCACAACTGTACACCACTACCATAGCCCTTACGGGTGAAGGGGGGCACCTAGACGTGGGTACAGTGGGTTTGTGGTGGGTTTTGGAGGGCTCGCTGTTTCCTCCACAAACATAACAGGTAGGGGGGGATGGTGCTGGTTCCCCCTGTCTGAAGTGCACTCACCCACTAAAACTGCTCCAGGGACCTGCATACTGCTGTCACGGACCTGAGTATGACATCTGAGGCTGGCACAAAATATTTTGAAAGATGTTTTTTGAGGGTGGGAGGGGGTTAATGACCACTAGGGGAGTAACGGGAGGTCATCTGGTCAGTTCAGGCACTTTTTTGTGCCTTAGTTGTAAGAAAAACAGGTCCGGGTGAAAATGTCCAAGTGTTCATCAGGGACATCCTTCTTTTTTTCCATTATAGGTCAAGGACGTCCAAGTGTTAGGCATGCCCAAGTTCCGCCTTTGCTATGCCTCCGACACACCCCCTTGAACTTTGGCCATCCCTGCAACGGAGTGCAGTTGGGGACGTCCAAAATCGGCTTTCGATTATACGGATTTGGACGTTTCTGTGAGAAGGACATCCATCTTCCGATTTGTGTCAAAAGATGGGCATCCTTCTCTTTCGAAAATGAGCCCGAATATCAACAATAAGAATGGTGCCTCCCTAAGTCTGTACCTCTCCCACTCAGTTCCCTACAATCCCCTATCCACAAACTCCCTAATAAAACCCGCACTACGCTCTCTTCTTTCCGTTTACCCCATACACTGATACAAGTTCTCCACACTCTTTAAAAGCAAAAAACATGAGGGTCCAAGTAGATTACTTGCTGAGGCAATTGCAACTCCAACATGCTCAAAATGTGGAACGCACTCTTATCGATAAGGTGTCCAAGTATTGACTCCATAATCTAAGAAATCTCTTTTTAGCCTTGGGCCCTCTAGTGTCCTCTGTATGATGTTCCATAAGCAGAAGTTTGTGCATTTGGTTCCGCCATTTTGTGAGCATTGGGGCTTTTTCCTTAATGCGACGCTTGGTGACCAAAGTAGCCTTATGGAGAAACAATACTGAGACTTTGGTGCCTTCCACTATGTATTCCATACTATCCAGAAGAGAATGCTGCGGGGTGGGCTCCCACTGACGAGCGTACATTTGACCGAGCTGCATCCACACGACCTCCAGAACCAACGAATAGGTTCACTGTCCCAGATGCAGTGTTTATATGATGCATCCATGGTGCCATACTTGAGACAAGTTCCATCTGACAGGAGACCCATCTTTTTCACACAAGAAGGATGGATATAGATACGCATAAGAAAATTGTAATGCAGCTCTTGGAGTTGGATACGCTCTGCCAATTTGGAACCCTCTTTTAAGCTGACTAAAAAACTGTCCATTGGATAGGGGCCAAAGTCACAAATCCATTTGTCCACAATGATCGACAACTGAGTAGATCCCAGAGGTTTCTGGAAGCCATCATAGTAAATACCCACCAAACCTCTATGTATCGCTGGGAGTGGCCATTGTTTGTTAAAGCTAGATTTGAAATGACTAAATCAAAGAATGAATACAGTGGTGTAATTGTAAGCATACCTATCCCAAGGCAAGAGTCTACACATCTGTTGTAGTGACTCAAAGGAGAGCATTAGTGGTTCATCCTCATCTATAACATGGCAAAGCAGTGTGATTCCCTTGTCTGCCCACCTCTGGAAGCCACTGCGGGGGGAAAAAATGCATTACCTAGAAAAGGTAGAAATCAAGAACAATGAGCATGCAAATGAAAACGTTTCCGAATATAGTGCCATGTCCATTGTAATGGTCTCAACAATGAGTGCTTTGTCAACAAGGGAGGCAAATCCTTACTTCTCACATGTATTACATAACCCAGTGACCAATCGGCATGGAGTATGCTTTCAAGCATATAGATACAAAACTCTGAAGTGCCATAAATCCAGTCCCTATTCTGTGGTAAATGACAGGCTGCATTATATGCCTTCAAGTCTGTAAACCCATACCTCCATCTGTTGATGGAGCTGCAAATGCTGTAGGAGAATATGAAACTTCTTGCCCCCCCCCCCCCCCGAAGAAGGCACTTCAGAATAGCATTACATCTCAGATCAGCTGGCTTTAAAATAAGAAGCAGATGTTGAAGAGGATAGAGCAAAAATTTTATCGATAAAGGCTCTATATAAACGACAAATAACAGGGGGGACAAGGGGCAGCCCTGCCACGTACCTCTCTGGATGGGAAAGGGAGAGTACAACACCCCATTCACTAGAACTCAAGCCCAAGAATTAGCATACAAAGCCTGAAGCATGTGCAAAATCGAGCCCTGAAAACCAAAATGCTGTAATACTGCCACATATAGAACCAGGATACAGTGTCAAAAGCCTTTTCAGTATCGAAGCTAATCAACACTGCATCCAAGCTGTGTTTTTGTACCACCTCCAAGGTCCCCAGCAAACTACAGACATTGGCCACTGCATTCCTTCCTTTAATAAAGCCCACTTGATGTGAGGTCACAAGGCACAGCGTAGTGGCTAAAATTTTAGCATATACTTTGATATCAATGTTAAGAAGTGAAATGGGATGGTATGAGCTAGTTATCAGGGAGTCCCGCCCTGGTTTCAAAATAAGCAATATATCAGCTCATTTTCGAAAGAGAAGGGTGCCCATCTTCCGACACAAATCGGGAGATGTGCGGCCTTCTCTCAGGGCCGGCCAAATTAGCATAATCGAAAGCCAATTTTGGCCAGCCTGAACTGCTTTCCGTTGCAGGGACAGCCAAAATTCAAGGGGGCGTGTCGGCAGTGTACCGAAGGCGGGACGGGGGCGTGATTAACAGATGGCTGTCCTCGGCCGATAATGGAAAAAAGAAGGGCGTCCCTGACGAGCATTTGGCCGACTTTACTTGGCCCCTTTTTGTTCACAACCAAGCCTAGAAAATATGCCTGAACTGACCAGATGACCACCGGAGGGAATCGGGGATGACCTCCCCTTACTCCCCCAGTGGTCACCAACCCCCTCCCACCCAAAAAAACTAATTAAATAACATTTTTTCCAGCCTCTATGCCAGCCTTAAATGTCATACCCAGCTCCATGACAGCAGTATGCAGGTCCCTGGAGCAGTTTTTAGTGGGTACTGCAGTGCACTTCAGGCAGGTGGACCCAGGCCCATCCTCCCCCACCTGTTACACTTGTGGTAAATGGGAGCCCTCCAAAACCCACCCAAAACCCACTGTACCCACATCTAGGTGCCCCCTTTCACCCTTTAAGGGCTATGGTAGTGTTGTACAGTTGTGGGTAATGGGTTTGGGGGGGGGGGTTGGGGGGCTCAGCACCCAAGGTAAGGGAGCTATGCACCTGCAGGGTGCCCGGTTGGTGTCCTGGCATGTGAGAGGGACCAGTGTACTACGAATGCTGGCTCGTCCCACGACCAAAGGGCTTGGATTTGGCTGTTTTTGAGGTGGCCATCCTCGGTTTCCATTATAGGCGAAAACCGAGGCCGGCCATCTCTAAGGTCAGACCTAAATGTTGAGATTTGGCCAGCCCCAACTGTATTATCGAAATGAAAGATGGACACCCATCTTGTTTCGATAATACGGGATGCCCCGTCCCTTCGGCGGGGCTCCCGTAAAGATGGGTGCCCTTAAAGATGGGCGCCCAGTTCGATTATGCCCCTCATAGTCACCTCCCTCACGGTATCTGGAAATTGCCCAGTATGAAGGTGATTTGATACCTGCGATTTTTCATCATACACTGCTCGCCACACGAGGGTGACCTGGCAGCCCAAAAGTATATAAAATTCCAATGGGAGGCCATTTGGTCCTGGAGTCTTCTTTCCAGCCAGCATGTGAAATTCCAACTGAATTTCTCCAGGATGAATGGGAGCATTAAGCAAATCTAGGTCCTCCGGCTACAAAGTTGATAAAGGCAAATATCTAAGGAATATCTCCTGGGCTACAATATCCAATTCAAGATCAGCATATAAAGTTGCATAATAATTCCGCAAAAGTTTAGCAATCAAATGATTATCTGTAAGCTTACTGCCCACAGGGTCTCAGAGAAGTTGGATAAATCGTGGTCCTTCCTCTGTGCAGATTAATCTGTTGAAACAAATGCCCATTTTATTACCATATTTAAAGAAACAATGATGGCCAGATTGCATTAGTCTTATGTATTAGACTATTAAGGGCATTCTGTAAATGAACATATTGCTCCCTTATTTTCCTGGTGAGATTACGGGCAAGTTCCCTGTGAGCCTGGCAAAGGTGCGCAGTCAATGTAAAAATGTTCATATTTAATTGCTTTGTTCGATAAGTTATACAGGAAATAATTTCTCCACGCATAACTGCTTTTCCTGTTCCCCCCCCCCCCCAAAAAAAAAACTCGGGGTGGCCTGATAACGCTGATTAGAGGTACTATAATCCTCCCATTTTTTTTAGCCAAATGCTCTACAAAACCTTTGTCCTCTACTAGGTAAAGTGGCATTTTCCACAAGAATCTACACTCATGGCAGCCCATAAAGAGGCCAAGCTATACCAGTGCATGTTCCTGGATTCTCCCAGGATTAATATCAATGGTATGAATTGCATTGAACACATGGCCAGAGAGCAAAATGTAATCTAAGCGACTCTTCTCCAAGAGAGTCCTGAATATATGAGTGTAGCCCGCCTTACCCGGGTGTAACACCCTCCAAATATCTCCAATAATCTTTTAAAACATACACTCATTCAAAACATGCGATAAAGTTGCAATGTGGGTCTTGCATATCAAGCAACGATTCCTCATATCTGTATGACATTTGACCAGCTTTACTGGGCTCCTGTAGCTTTTATGTAGTAAAAAAATGGGGCAGATTTGGATATTTTAAATACATTACACCAAAATTTCTTCTAATTAAACCCCTCCTTTAGCAACACCTAAATCTTGTTCCAACAGAGTCATTAATCCAGTCAAGGATATTTTATCATAGTTTCGTACAGTAAGTATTTATATATGACCGAGGCGATGTGTGGTTGGCCTGTAAGTTTTAAAAGGCTTGATGCAAAGGCTAGAAGTCAAGAGAGATCTTGTAGATCTAACCCGCTTGCCCATTAGTGCATGACACAATTCTCTGCATGCGTGTTTGTGTTGGGGTGTGTGAATGTATTTTCTGTACAATGAGGCAGAGCTTGCATGCCACCCCCCTCCCTCCAGCGTTTTACCTGGTCAGGTGACTTTCCAAACCCGGCAGCAATTCCCATACACTGCCTTGCCTCTGCCGTCACCCGCCTCTGTCCGTTACTGCTTCTGCTTGAGGGAAACAGGAAGTTACTTCAGATGGCTGCAGTAAAGGGAAGAGGCAGGTGCCGGCAACGGCAATGCAGCGTATGGGAATCATTGTTGCTGCCGGACTTGGAAAGTCACTGTGACCAGGTAAAACGCCGCAAACATATAGTAACATAGTAAATGATGGCAGATAAAGACCTGTATGGTCCATCCAGTCTGCCCAACAAGATAAACTCATTTTACATTGTATGTGATACTTTATATGTATACCCGAGTTTGATTTGTCCTTTCCTTTCTCAGGGCACAGACCGTAGAAGTCTGCCCAGTACTGTTCTTGTAGTAAGTTCTGAAGCTAACGTCAAAGCCCCTTAAAATTTACACTCCAGCCCATCCCTATCCAGTCACGATCAGGGCGTAGACCGTAGAAGTCTGCCCAGCTCCCGTTTTGTTTCCCAATTACCGGCGTCACCACCCAATCTCTGCTGAGATTCCATGGAACCATTCCTTCTAAAAAGAAGGAAAGCCACCCCCCCTGAGATGCCACTCCTAAAGAGTGCTGTCTGAGGCTCCCGCCTCAGGTGGCCTAATGGTCAGGCCGCCCCTGTTTTCTATATGTCTGTGATTAGGAGAGGAGCGAGACAAGAGAGGAAGGGAATTTGAGAGGTGGAATTCTTACCACAATGTTACACCGAATCATTGTATGTCTACTGCAGCTGTTGGAATTGCTTCTCCTATAGAAATGTATTGGGGGTTTTTTTTTTTTTTGGAAGGAGTTCATTTCTTCCCCCCCCCCCCCCCCCCCCCCCCCCCCCCCCCACAATCACATGCAGAAAATTCCTTCTACATCGTGAAAACTTCCTCCAGATCACGTCCTTCCTTCTTATGACTAGAGCTGCCTTTCAGTCCTCCACCCTCACTGCCTTCCCATGGGTTGGATTCTACCTACAGTCTGTGCTGCTAATTATACTCTTGCCAGAATTCTGCGCAGGAAAATTCAAAATTCTGCACACAAAATTTGCAAATTCTGGAAAATTCTGCTGGCAAAATTTGCAAATTCCGTAAGTTTATTTGTCATAATTTAAACAATATTACAGCCCCCCTCCCTGTGCACAGATACCATCCATATTTTTTCCATTCCCCCCTCCCTGCACCCATAGCATCCATCTTTTTTACAGCTCTCCCTTCCAGCCCCCTCGCACTCACAGCATCCATAGTTTTTTTTCCAGCCCCATACCCTCACATAGCATCCACTCGCACTCACCAGTGAGCTACGATAAGGAGGAGCTGCAGCGGGAGTACCTGTTCAGGGCAGGAAAGAACCATCATGCATTTAGTGGCGAAATTCAACATCTGAATGTATAACTCATCCCCTGTATTCTATATATGGTGACTAAAGTTGCGTGCACAAATCAGCGTGCATTGCTAATTTGCACACACACAAATTGATTAATGTGCCAATAATTGGCTGCTAACAACCAATTATTGCTGTTAATTGACCTTAATTGAGATCTACGTGCACATCATATTCTATAATGCTGTGTGCAGAACTCCTGTAGCGTGTAATTTCAAGAGGGCGTGAACAGGGGTGTTTCGGGGGGTGTTCCCAGAATTTATACGCATTGTTATAGAATAGACTCAGTCGGTGCGAAACTTAGGCACCAGCATCTTTCAGGAGGCGTGATTGCTGATGCCTAAAGTTAGGCGTCGTTTATGCACTTAAGACCTGATTCTATATTTGGCACCTAAATAATCCATGCGGTAAAAATTTCCACCTAAGCGTATTCTATAAGTGGCACCTAGATTTAGGCGTGGTATATAGAATACGCTTAGTTGATATTCCAGCACCTAAAACTACAAGCCTCCATTTACACCACGAATACATGGTGTAAATCCCTGCACATAGATTTATGTGCACTGGGCCATATTCTATAACTACGTACGTAAATTTGGGAACACCACGAAACACCCATTTCCCCACCCATAGCCATGCCCCTTTTGAACTGCGAGCATTATAATTTAGGTGCAGTTCATTACAGAATGCGTTTAGCGAATTGTTTTTTGTAAATTCTAATTATTGCCAATTAATGCTCATTATTGCTTGTTAAGTGCTGTTGTCAACGCTGATTAGCTTGTTAAGTCAATTAAGTTACACATGTTATAGAATATGCCTGTTTTTCCGCATGGATCTCTAGGCGCACTCTATGGCAGTTAATGCTATTCTATAAATGACATGGATCTTTTATAGAATAGCGCTTGGCGCTTAAATTTTTCAGCACCATTTATGGAATGTAGTCCCATGTGTGTAAATGCAGTGGTAAATAGCACGAAAAATAGGATTAAAGAAGAAAGCCATTTAAAATTATGCGTGGATTTCCAGTAGTGGCACTGAAAATCCACACAACTTTAAATTGGTCTATGTATATGTGTGAGCATGAAAAAGGTGCAGTCTGTCACGAAAGCTTATTTAACTTAGACACACACATATTAAAGGTTCTAGCTGGCATGGGACCCAGAAAGACTCCCATTTGTTTTTTTTTCTTTTGATATTTGTTTAAGGTGAGTCTCTCTTGTTCAGTTGCTAATGAAATGGGTGCCTGGTTATTTTGCCTCTGTGAAGATCATTTATAGAATAAATTCATGGCCGACTATCAAATGATTGAACACAAATGATGTATTACTTAGTACAGATTGTGCTGAGCTGAATACCGTTTCCACATGCTCTCCCTCTCAGATAATAAGTATACTGTGAGTGTTTCATTGTGCAGATACTGGGAAAACTGCCCGGTTCTGAGTGTGATGGTCAGGGTTGGATAATGACATGATAACGCACTGTTTTGATGAGTGCTTTGTAGCTGAATTCCCTGCCTTCCAACATATGACATGTCTGGGTAAGCATTTCTGGAATTCAGTATATTAAGACTTAGAAGCTGCTGTGCGCACACAGGCCCCTGCAGGCTTTAAGGATATGCACAGGCTAAAACTTTTCAGTATGGCTTTCCTCTCCTGTTTTTTGAGTGTTTTTTTTTCATTTAGGTTCACACATTTGTTTTTTAGCGCATTAGAACTTTTATATGTGTGTTAATTCATAAGTTAACACATGTTAAATTGATTTTTCAGCTGTCTTAAACCAAATACATGCTAACAAACACAGATCACTAGCAGATTCCCTTTGAAAATTGTAGGAGTTGCGTGTTACTCCTAGGACCAAGTGCCTTAATCATTTTTTCTCATAGACACAAAATGGGGAAATTTAAGTCCAGAAATACAAAAGTGTAATTAAGGTCAAATGTTCAAAAATAATGAGAGGTCTTTCACCTTCCTGTTATGTGAACTTGGTCTTTTTTTTTTTTTTTGGTCCTGGCAGTTTCCAGCTCAGTTGACTGGGGAATCTTTCTCCATGAGTCTTCTTTTGCAGCCACCTCGGAATTTTTAACCTATTTTATATTTTCTCCCAACTTGTTTTAGTATAGTCATAGCTCAGGGTTCTACATCTAGACTCCTTCTGAAACCCTGCAATCTTGAGCCTTAAATATGGTGAGGAGGCATCATGGTGGTAAGAGAGCTGGCACTCCCTTCCCCAGGGTTTATGAGTGCCAATCTGGAGAACACAATACTTGAGCGGGGAAGCAAACCCTAGATTCCACTAAGCCATTGTTTTGTTTGACCAGGAATCTTCACCCAGAACGTTTTTGAGTTGTTAAATCGGAGCAGATGCTCCACATGTATGCATAGTTTGTTGAAAGGAGAAGTATTTTCAGGAAATGTGTGTGCTTTTGGGTTTACACAGCTCTGGTTTCCTAAAAAATTGGGAGAGTAAAATCTGAATTGGTTAAGCCTGTACTTACTCACCTGCAGTTATCTGGCAACTTTATATGGAGGGAGAATGAGAGGGAGCATAGGAAGAGAGAATGAGAATGGAGGAGAGGGATGGGGCCAGGGATGGGGAACAAAGAAATATGGAGAAAGAGAAGTCAGGAAAAGAGGACAAGGGGGAGGGGGGTCCAGGGATTGGCCAAAAAGAGCGAACAGGGGAAAGGGATAGCAGGAGAGAGCGAGTGCCGAAGGCTGCAGAAGATGATGGGGTGAAAAAGGGAGACTGAGGAAAAATGACAGGAGAGAGAAAAAAATAAACATTCTGAGAAGAATAGCAAGGTGCAAAGGTGGAATGAGAAAAATCACCTTTTGAAAGAAAAAAAAGACTTGTGAAAACAAGTGGGAGGTGGAGGGAAAAGAGGAAAAAGATACAAATGAGTAGAAGGCTTAAAAAAAAAGTAAAATGTGTTTAAAAAAATCTGAAAAGAAAATACCCAGATGCACAAGAAAGTTCAAAAACTATTTGTATATTTAAATATTGTACATTATGGCCTAGATTCTGTAAATGAAGCCCAAATTTGGGTGCTGAAAAAAAATGAGTGCTGAGTGCTGTTGTGTAAATGGTTACACCAACTAGAACCCTGTGTAAAACCTTGCACCTAAATTAAGTGCAGATCCCCTGAATTCTATAATGCTGCAAGCATCTTTAATGAATGGCCCTTACCCACCCATGCCCCTCCCATGGCCACACCCCTTTCAGTTACACAGTAAAAAATTTGCGCACACATCTTTATAGAACAATGCTTAGCAAGATGCACATGTAAATCCAAATTTTTGCCAGTTAGCACCAATAATTGCTTTTTAGTACTTTTATAAGAATGAAAAATCGATTCACTTCTATCAGTTCTACACCACTCAGGATTTTGTGGACCTCAATTATATCCTTCCTCAGCTGTCTCTTTTCCAAGCTGAAGAGCCCTAACCTCTTTAGCCTTTCCTCATATGGGATAAGTTCCATCCCCTTTATCATTTTGGTCACTCTTCTTTGAACCCTTTATAATTCCGCTATATCTTTTTTGAGATATGGTGACCAGAATTGAATGTGATACTCAAGGTGAGGTCGCACCATGGAGCAAAACAGAGGCATTATAATATTCTGCATCCGTTTCCTAATAATTCCTAGCAGCCTGTTGACTTTTTTAATTGTCGCCACACACTGGGCAGAAGATTTCAGCGTATTGTCTATGACGACACAGATCTTTTTCTTGAGTGCTGACTCCTAAAGTGAACCCTATCTTTTGATAACTATGATGCATCACTTTGCATTTGTCCACATTAAATTTCATCTACCATTTGGATGCCCAGTCATCCAGTTTCTTAAAGTCTTCCTGCAATTTTTCACAATCCGCATGCATTTTTACAACTTTGATAGTTTTGTGTCATCTGCAAAGTTAATCACCTCGCTTGTGATTCAGTTTTCCAGATCATTTATAAATATGTTAAATAGCACCGGTCCCAGTACAGATCCCTGAGGCACTCTACTGTTCACCCTCCTCGATTGAGAAAATGGCCATTTATCCCTACTCTCTGTTTTCTGTTCAACAATCGATTCCTAATCCATATTGCATCCTATCCCATGTCTTTTTAATTTTCTCAGGAATCTCTCATGGGGAACTTTGTCAGAAGCTTTCTGAAAATGTAGATACACTACATCAACCAGCTCACCTTTATCCACATGTTTATTTACGTCTTCAAAGAAATGAAGCAAATTGGTGAGGCAAGACTTCCCTTGGCTGAACCCATGCTGACTCTGTCCCTTTAAACCATAAATACATCTGGTGTCGTCGTCGATAATACACTGAAACCTTCTGCTCAGTGTGCTGCTGCGGCTAGGAAAGCGAATAGAATGTTGGGTATTATTAGGAAAGGTATGGAAAACAGGTGTGAGGATGTTACAATGCCATTGTATCGCTCCATGGTGCGACCGCACCTTGAGTATTGTGTTCAATTCTGGTCGCCGCATCTCAAGAAAGATATAGTAGAATTGGAAAAGGTGCAGAGAAGGGTGACTAAAATGATAGCGGGGATGGGACGACTTCCCTATGAAGAAAGATTAAGGAGGCTAGGGCTATTCAGCTTGGAGAAGAGACGGCTGAGGGGAGACATGATAGAGGTATATAAAATAATGAGTGGAGTGGAACAGGTGGATGTGAAGCGTCTGTTCACGCTTTCCAAAAATACTAGGACTAGGGGGTATGCGATGAAACTACAGTGTAGTAAATTTAAAACAAATCGGAGAAAAGTTTTCTTCATCCAACGTATAATTAAACTCTGGAATTCGTTGCCGGAGAAAGTGGTGAAGGCGATTAGCTTAGCAGAGTTTAAAAAGGGGTTGGACGGTTTCCTAAAGGACAAGTCCATAAACCGCTACTAAATGGACTTGGGAAAAATCCACAATTCCAGGAATAACATGTATAGAATGTTTATACGTTTGGGAAGCTTGCCAGGTGCCCTTGGCCTGGATTGGCCGCTGTCGTGGACAGGATGCTGGGCTCGATGGACCCTTGGTCTTTTCCCAGTATGGCATTACTTATGTACTTATATACTTATGGTCTGGGCTTCCACAGTGGTATTTTTAAACAATGTCCACGCCTGATTTAAAGTCCTAACCTTTGCAGCCAATCCTTTTAGCTTCTTCTTAACCATTTTCCTCATTTTGTCATAGTCGGCTTTCGAAAATTAAATGCTGTTATTGTTGATTTCTTTAGTGACCACTCCAGATATCACTCAAATTTGATCAAGTTATGATCACTGTTTCCCAGCGGATCCAACACCGTTACCTCTTGTACCATGCCCTGCATTCCACTAAGGACTAGCTCTAAAATAGCGCCCCCCCCTCTTGTCAGTTGCTCCAAGAAGCAGTTATGCATTACATCTAAGAATTTTACCTCCCTAGCACTCCCTGATGTAACATTTATCCAGTCAATATTGGGGTAGTTGAAATCACCCATTATTATAATGTTGTCCAATTTGTCAGTTTTCCTAATTTCTGTAAGCGTTTCTTCATCTGTCTGTTCATTCTGCCCCAGTGAATGGTAATACAGCCCTACCAGTCTACTCTTTCCCTTCACACCTGAAATTTCTATCCACAAGGATTCCACAATGCTGTATGTTTCATGTAGAATATTTATTTTGTTTGACTCAGTTCCCTCTTTAACATATAGCGTAACCCCCCCCCCCTCCAATTTGATCCTCTCTATCATTGCGTTATAATTTGTACCCTGACATGAGGTTGAAAGGGGGCAGACTCGGGAGTAATGTCAGGAAGTATTTTTTCACGGAGGGGTGATAGATACCTGGAATGCCCTCCCGCAGGAGGTGGTGGAAATGAAAGTGGTAACTGAATTTTAAAAAGCGTGGGATTAACATAAAAGAATCCTGTTTAGAAAGAATGGATCCAAAGAAGCTTAGTGGAGATCAGGAAGCAAAACTGGTAACTGGGAAACAAAGCCAGTACTTGGCAGACTTCTATGGTCTGTGCTCTGATTGTGGTTAGATTCAGCTTCAGCAAGGATAAATCAAGACCAGATATACATATGAAGTATTACATAACATATGCAATGTGTTTATCTTGTTGGGTAGACAGGATGGACCGCATAGGTCTTTATCTGCCATCATCTACTATGTTACTGTATGTTCTTGCACAACTTTTCCATGGATTTGAGGTCTCAGTGACCCACTAAACACTTCTGCTGCTGCCCGCAATGAGTCAGATGCACTGGTTCCCACTCCAGTCACTCTCTTATTCTGCTAGAGAGCTGGCAATGTCATAAGTACATAAGTATTGCCACATTGGGACAGACCAAAGGTCCATCAAGCCCAACATCCTGTTTCCAACTGGCCAATCCAGGTCACAAATACCTGGCAAGATCCCAAAAAAGTTCAATGCATTTTATGCTGCTTATCCCAGAAATAAGCAGTGGATTTTCCCCAAGTCAATTTAATAATGGTCTATGGACTTTTCCTTTAGGAAGCTGTCCAGACCTTTTTAAAACCCTGCTAAGCTAACCACTAGAACTGCTTTAGAAGTTTCTATTTGTGGTTTATTTTAAAGATATTTCCAGTCAAAGAGTTGCCATTAGTTCTCCTGTCTGTGATGGTCATTCTTGCAGGATCGCTTCAGGGCTTTCATCCTAGGATCTGGAGGGTTTTAACAAATTGGTCCATAGGGGCCTTAACAGACTAAAGAATAAATAGCAAATAAGAAATCTGGGAGCAGCAGAGATGAGGGTCATGCAGCTTCCTCCATCTTGGATTCATTGCCATATGTGTGTACTTTATAAAGTATATGCATGCTGATTGTGTCTGTTTTCATCTCGAGAGCACCTGCATGTGTATCACGTAAAAGTAGTTGCCATCTTTTCCTTGTGCATACTTTTTATGTGTATATACCCCCGGATTCTAGATCCACACCGTATTCCAAGCGTAATCTGTAACAATGCGCATAAGTTAATTGGCTTAACAAGCCAATCAACATTGTTAACAGCACATAACAAGCAAATAATGAGCACTAAGTGACAATTAAAATTTACATACACAACTCCCTAAGCATATTCTGTAATGCACTGTGCCTAAATTTTAATGCGCGCAGGCAAAAAGAGGCATGGTTATGGGCGGGGGAAATGGACATTTCGTAGTCATTTCAAAATTTACACATGTTATAGAATATAGCCCTCTATGACTAAATCTACACACTGGGATTTACCCCACGTTTTCATTGGTCTAAATGGAGGCATGTAGTTTTATGTGCTGTGATATCAACTAAGCGTATTCTATATACTGCGCCTAATTCTAGGTGCCACTTATAGAATACGCTGAAATGTTTTCCGCGTGGAGTTTCTAGGTGCCATATATGGAATCTGGCCCATAACAGGGCAATTTTTATAAGAGCCTACTTGTGTGCATAAAACACTGTTCTACACACTGAAGTGGCTTATTAAGTTACCCCCTTGGTAAGCACACACATAACCTAGTGCGGTGCTTTTCAACCCAGTCCTTGAGGCACACCTAGACCCATCAGGTTTTCAGGATATCCACAATGAATATGCATGAGAGAGATTTTTACATGCACTGCCTCCTTTGTATGTAAATCTATCTCATGCATATTCATTGTGGATATCCTGAAAACCTGATGGGACTAGGTGTGCCTAGGGTTACCATTCGTCCGGATTTCCCTGGACATGTCCTCTTTTTGAGGGCAGTCCGGGGGCGTCCGGCGGATTTTGCCCGCACGCACGTTTGTCTGGATTTCTGGACAAACGTGGGCGCGGGCGGGCGCGTGCGTGTGTGCGGTGGGCGGGCGATCGGTGCCTTGGGTCTGGTCTCCCGTCCCCTCCCCTTCCTTACCATGTTCCCTGGTGGTCTAGTGTGACGTCTTCGGGGCAGGAAAGAGCCCCCTCTTTCCTGCCCGGAGCACTGCCTCCCTTGTCCATCATCCTTCTCGGTCTGGCTGGGTATTCAAAATGGCCACCGAGAGTTGAAGTCTCGTAAGGCCGCTTCAACTCTCGGCGGCCATTTTGAATCCCCAGCCAAACCGAGGAGGATGCAGCAGGCAAGGGCAGGCAGCTCTCCGGGCAGGAAAGAGGGGGCTCTTTCCTGCCCCGAAGAGAAGACGCCACTAGACCACCAAGGCTAGATAGTAAGTGAGGGTGGAGTATGTGACGGGGGGAGTATGTGGCGCGGGGGGGTATGTGACAGGGGGGGTGGGGAGGGGACTATGCGACGGGGGGGGGGGGGAATAGGGGGCGGAACGAGGACCTGAAAGGGGCGGGTAGGGGCGGGGCATGGGTGGGGTAGGGGGCGTGACATGTGTCCTCTTTTTCGGAGGACACAAAATGGTAACCCTAGGTGTGCCTCAAGTACTGGGTTGAGAAACACTGGCCTAGTGTGTGTGTTTCTGACATGACCAGTTATCTGTTTTTTTGCTTCTTTCTTGAAATAAAGCCCACTCAGCTGGGTTTTTTTTTTTTTAATTTTGTTGGTGGATTGGACATAAGCTGTGTTTTTTAATATGTATCTTTGGACTGTAACATTTTTTGCTGTTATAATAACATTTTTATTTATAAATAATTAACATAAATTGCAACTTAAAAATCATATTATGATTACACAAGGAAGGCATCTTTAAGTCCTCCCCCCATTAGGATTGCAAAATCACGCCGTCTTTGATGTAACAGTACCCTCATTGTATTGTGTGAAGGTATTGAACATTCTTTCCCTACAATAAACCTGTGTTTACTTGTTGGCTCTAAGTTCATTTTTATAGGGTATCTCTTTAAGATGAACTGTTTGAATGCAGGGTTTCCAGATGGAACCCTGCTGCATGGTCTATGGTTGAAGACCTGTTGTTAAAACGACCAGATACGGAGAAATATCATATAGGGGAAAAATCCCTGTAGAACTCAGTTTTGGTGTTGATTGAAATGGAAGTCCAAAATGGAGTATGAGAAAACTAATAGACTGAAAAAAAAAAAGAAACATGAAAGCTTGAATATTTGTTTACAATGGCATGACTTAATGTACCTTGACTAGTGTGTGTAGATACTTCTACCCTGCCCATAATCACTTCAGATCCTTTGCCACTGTGGAGAAGGACTTACCTTGGTGATTCGGCAGAGCCAGCTTTGCCCTCTGTTATACATCAACTCTCTAGTACCAGTGCTGTAGCTAAGGGTGGGCCTGGGTGGGCACAGGCCCACCCAGCTGCAGTACCCCACGTCAACATCTCTCCTCCTCCGCGATGTCCCAGCATCTGCCCGGCCATTGCTAAATCCCATCCCTCCTGGTGCACCTTACAGGCGTCCCCGGTGCCTGTGGTGATTGCTGCCTGCGCCGGTTCTGCAGGCTTTCATCAGCCGGGTCCTGACAGGAAATGATGAAAGCGAGGGCCTCTTTTACAAAGCCGCGCTCCCGGTGCAACAAATGAGAGGAAGCCTATTCATTTCCTATGGGCTTCCTCTCATTTGCCGCGTGGGAATTGCTAGCGTGGCTTTGTAAAAGAAGCCCCAAGTCTGATGACCTTCCATCTCGTCTGAAATGAGGCATTCAGCAAAATGATTCAGTTAAATCAGAGTTGTGTGTGGTTAGGTGAAAATAAATTTAAGCAGTTCACTCCTGACCTTTGATCACTCACATAAATTGGAAGCAAAGAAAGGCATTTTAGAAAGGACATCCATCTCAGAATAAAGATATCTAGGTCAGTACATCACTGGTGGTACCAGTATTTTAGAACAGGATCACCAACGTACAGCCTATTCTCAAATACATGAAATATTGACGTCCATCTGGTTATGTCCATCATGAACATCTATTTTAGAAACTAAAACATTCAAATTATGAATGAGGCAAGACAAGGGACATAGACGTCATTATAGCATCATAGGAAGGTCCGTGTTATAAAATGTGTCCAATATCCCTTTAGACCAGTACAAGTACTAATCTCAAATGTTTAAATATGTAGATAAAAGCCCTCAGAATAATAAATCACTCACACAGCGTCTCCATTGAAAGACACTTAAAAGTAAATATATTAATTTCTTTTTCATAGGGCTATTGTATGGCACCATAAACAATATTTAAAATGAACAGAACCCAGTGATGCTACTTTGCAAATCTCTTGTGCACTGAATCAGAGGCATTTATTTCTGATGCGCATAATGATTTGTAGAAAATTTGAAAAAGATTAGCAACATCCAAGTCTTTAGTAAAAATTGTACCAGTGGAATCTTCCAAAGAAGATAAACTTGTTGCTTATTACATCTACCTTTTAAGCTAGAGGCTAGTAATCTACCTACCTTATTTTCTACATATGGTGGACAATTGCTGGTTAGCAAGTTTAGATCAAATTGAATTATATTTTCTACACTGATCACACAGATGGGTCATAAGTACATAAGTATTGCCACACTGGTGCAGACCAAAGGTCCATGAAGCTCAGCAACCTGTTTCCAACAGTGGCCAATCCAGGTCACATACCTGGCAAGATCCCAGAAAAGCTCAATATATTTTATGCTGCGTTTCCCAGAAATAAGTAGTGGATTTTCCCCAAGTCCATTTTAATAATGGAAGCCATCCAAACTTTTTTAAAATCCCGCTAAGCTAACCGCCTTTACCACATTCTCTGGCAACGAACTCCAGAGTTCAATTACTCATTGAGTGAAGAAAAAGTTTCTCTGATTCGTTTTAAATGTACTACTTTGTAGCTTCATTGAATGCCCCCTTGTCCTAGTATTTTTGGAAAGAGTTAACAGACGCTTCACGTCTATCCTTTCCACTCCACTCATTATTTGCTTCTGATCATCTGCCCATAAGTAGGCCTCCAAAGCTGATCACCAGACCAGCCGCCCCTCCAGGCTCAACTGGTGCAAAAGGCCCAGGAGCTGGTCCAGGAGATGAATCCAGGAGCTGCTGAGATGCCGTCTACCACCTGCTGGAGATAGAGATATACTGGTTGAAGGAGGAGCTGGCTGTCTGGTATCATTACCTTTAGCTTGTTATCTCTATCTCCACCTGCTGATAGATGGACACAACCCACCAGTTCCTGGATGCATCTGCTGCTAGTAAAGGAAAGAAAATTATCTGCAGGTAAGTCATAATTTTACCATACTGCTTCAACTGTATGCAGATCTGTCTTATGCATATTCATTGTGGGTACTGTGAAAATCTGACTAGTTTGGACTTGGTTGAGAACCCCTGCTCGAAAGGTTTTCCCTAGTTATTATAGATAGGGATTTGGGTTACACAGTGGTTTTCATTATTTCTCCCTTTGTTAAACAGTAAGAAGGCACTCAAACAAGTACTAATAATTGGGAGATGAGTGACCTTTATTGAGTTAGCTGTAACAAATTTGTCTACCTAGTTGCTGAAGTGCCCAGGAATACATGGTGTCATGAAAAAACGGTATCCCCATCATTTTTCCAAATAACCCAAAAACATCCTATTGCAGCAGAAACTTTGCTTGATATTCGAGACTTTTCTGAGTACTTTATTTTTCAACAGGATGGAGATACAGCATATTGAGCTTGCAAAACAATTGAGCTCTTAATTAATGAAACCCCAGAATTCATTGAGCCAACAACTCAGTGGCATTGAAGACTGTGACTGTGTCAAGGTTGAAGAAGGTCACTTTGACATAAATTATGAATTAACTAAAAAAAAAAAAGCGTTATACTCATGTATTTTCAAAGGCTATACTAGGGGCTCCTTTTATGAAATAACACTACTGGTTAGCGTGCACTGAAAGCGAAGAAGCCCATTCAATTCCAGTGGGCTTCTTTGCATTCAGGGCATGCTAATTGGTAGCGCTGCTTTGTTAAGAGCCCTAAATGTTTAAACATTTTCAAAATATTTTGAAACTATGTTAGGAGTCTCGTTTTTTCCATACTAACATAGTAGATGACGGCAGATAACGACCTCCAGTCTGCCCAATAAGATAAACTCCTTACAGATGGCAGTGTTTCTCAAGTCTGGCCCTTGAGTATCCCCTGCTAGTCAGGCCCCCAGGGCATCCACAATGAACATGCATGAAAGAGACTTGCATATAATGGAGGCAGTGTATGCAAACAGCTGGCCATATTACGAGGTATAGCTGGTTAGCTGCTATGCGCAGACACCGTGTATAATCTATATTTATAGACCTATCTAAGAAGAGCCAATCATGGGGAGAGGGGACACTGGGTAAAGGAGATGGTTCAGATAGTAACTCCCAAAACTCACCCCAGCCCTCTCTTAAAAGAGTGGGCATGAAACATTCTTCAGAAGGAAGAGCCATCAGGGAGATTACTCTAGCAGTTAATGACTGGTCTTTTCTCATTAAAGGCTGTGATCAGAGCTATTAAAGTATAACCTCTTGCAAATGTAGGCTAATATACATTCCTTTGCTTGGAGTACTGCTGGGGAGTACTGGAGTTGGATAGAAATGTTAAAAGCAAAGCTTCTAGTGGAATTAGGGTGTCAAGAAGGTACCCGGAGAAGTGTAATAAATCAAGTGATTTCTGTGAACTTGTCATGTTCTTCAATTGTTTGTTCTGCATCTTTGCTCTCTGTTCTAGTGCAGTAAATGTAGATCTCCGTGATTGACCAGTTACAAGCGAGTCCAAGTCCTGGTCTCATGAAAGTGATCTAGAGAGTAGCATGAATCTTGTTGCCATGGCAGTGGCCTCAGCCATGATAGAAAGGAACCAGATATAGTTCGGTGTCTGCATACCGTGAGGCAGACAGGTAACAGTGATATCCGTGATTGTCAGAAAGAGTTTCAGGAACAAAGTTTGTTTTTGTGTGCAGAGTGCTTATTGCTGCGTTTGGTCTTGGGCAGAACAGGATTACTTACTGGGTCTGGTGCCTTTTATTAAACCAGCCTAAGAACTATCTCAAGATTATGTGGAACATGAGCTTTCAAATTCACGTTTGTTCGTGCTTTAAGAGCTATACTTTCATACTTACTTGATGTTGGGATGAATTGTAGTATTGTACAAATCCTTGTAGTAGTCGTACCAAGTGCAGCAAGTGTCCAGGCAATAATTTAATTTCATACAGTGAAAGATGGATTTCCTTGTAATATTAATATTCTTAAGTGCTTTAGCAATTTCACGCAGTCTATTAGGGGAAAGCCAATTCCTATGACTTTCTTTTGAGAAGAGGAATGATGCCCCTCTCACTGTAGCCTCCTTTCCCCTTCATTTGTAGACTGGTTGCATTTCAAGGAAACACATACTTATGGTTTGCAGGATCTGTGCCGGATACATGGGAAGTAATTTAGTAAAGTTTGTCTCGTATACGAATTATACACATAGAAAAGGCCTGTTATAAAACTGTGTGATGGTATACTCGCTCAAGTGTGCATGTTGACAAGATGGTGTGTAGTGTGTATTTTTGCGTGTGCCAAGAGCATATTTTGGCAGGGCAGGGTCAGAGTTGTGATGTACAAGCTTATTTTGTAAAATGTAGACATACACATTTATACCTGCTTCAGCATTTGTGTGCTGTTGGGGCTGGCTTTGGGAACCTATTTTATTTAGGGCATTGGGTTCAAAATAAGCCTACGGTGGCCCAGGAGTGAGCCAAACCATTGGTGGGTGCCCTAAAATTCTGTTTCAGTGACATCATTTAGCTTTGCCAAGGGGCCCCAAGTAGTTGCCCTACTTTCCCTGTTCCCCCCCCCCCCCCCCCCCGAAAAAAATCAGCTCCGACTAATCATTTTAAGGACAGAAGCAGCCAGCTATGTCAGACCTGCAGTCTGTGGTGATGGTGGCCCTTTGTTTTGTCAATATGAATGACAGTGGGCTCCCACCTGCTTGCCAATGTAAACATCTGACAAGGTGATGTATTTCATAGTAGATGATGACGGCAGAAAAAGACCTGCATGGTCCAACCAGTCTGCCCAACAAGATAAACTCATATGTGCTACTTTTTGTGTATACCTTACCTTGATTTGTATCTGTCATTTTCAGGGCACAGACCGTATAAGTCTGCCCAGCACTATCCCTGCTTCCCAACCACCGGCTCTGGCACAGACCGTATAAGTCTGCCCAGCACTATCCCCGCCTCCCAACCAGGCACGCTTCCCACCACCGTCTCTGCCACCCAATCTCGGCTAAGCTTCTGAGGATCCATTCCCTTGGAACAGGATTCCTTTATGTTTATCCCATGCATGTTTGAATTCCGTTACCGTTTTCCTCTCTTTATTATTATACATCTCAGTCTTTGGAATCCTTGGTCGCCCTCCCACTTTTACCTCATTGTACCCCCTTGCCAGTCAGGCTTTCAGGACATCCACAATGAATATGCATGAAGAGACTTGCATATAACAAAGGCAGTTTATGCAAATCAATGTCATGCATATTCATTGTGGATATCCTGAAAACCTGACTGGAAAGGGGGCACCCCAGGATTGACTTTGGATTGACTATTCTATGAAGGGAACTTAGGCATCTACTTTCCTTTATAGAATACTCGCATACAAGAGTAAATGCATGCATAGAAGTTGTGTGCGCACCTAAGTGCATCTATCCCCTCTGAACTGTACTCTTCTTCTACTGAAGAATTTGGGTACCTTCATGTTGAGATGGGATATCTAAGATCTAGAAATCAAAGTTCCCCATCTTTCCGTGACCAGATAGAATATTTCTGTCAATAGCTCCCATTCTCCTGGGTCCAGTAATGCTCAAGTAATCCACCTGAATATTCAGTAATCCCACAATGTGTGCTGCAAATATCCGAAGTGTTTTTATGCTTATCTAAACATCTAAAGTGTTTCTCATTTTTTGTCCATGGGGAAAAAGCTTAGAGAGCAATTCTTTAATTTGGCACCTCATTTTAGGTTCTCCATGCTGAATGATAATTCTAGAATGGAATCTGGGTGTTCTTATAGAATACTAGTGTAAATCTGCATTGGCCTGCCTAAATATAGACACCAGCAGTTATGCCATGTGTATGGCAGGTGTAACTATTGGTACCTAAATGCACCAAGTGACATGCATAGCTTACAATATTCTGTAAACTACATGTGTAACCAAGAGACTTGCGCACAAAGTGGAGGAACGATCAGTCCCTACATACCATCAGCAAGAGAGAATCCATGGAGTAGGGTAGATAGGCTCTTCCAAAAGACCAAGGGAGACACTGGTTCAAAAAGGTGATATTTATTGAAACAACTCAAAAGACTTGACACAGCTGCTTTGTTTCAGCGTCGAAACGCCTGCTTCAGGAGTCTACAAGAACATATACAACACTGGTATAATAAACATTAAAATCATAAATACAAACCCCCCAAAAGGTATGAATTAAAGGATAAAAAAATGCAATAAAAATAAATAAATAACAGAGAAACATATTTTAAAAAATTTAAACATAAATTTTTTTTTCATAAAAATGTTTTTAATTAAAACCAAATGGTGTTTATATGATCTAAAGCATACTAGCTGAGAATGAAGAAAGATAAGTGGCTAACCTTGTGATGTTTGTTGTGCAGAGGTAGGCAATGTTTCCAAGATCACATACAACTTTAAGTGAATAAAGTAGATCCTATTTTTACAAGAGAGCAAAAAAGTAACCAATAAAGCAAATACAGGCTATACAGACATGCTGGGAATTAAAACAAAGAGCACAGAATGGAAAGTATCACATTCAAATAATGGCAATTCTAAGAATGTTATAAAATGTACCAGTTTTGGTTATTATATGTAGATTCCTTGTGACTTACGGAAAACAGATTAGGAAAAAATTGGTATATGTAGAAATGTGGCAGTGGCAAAGGCTGAATGGGGAAACACCAGAGGAAAATAAAGTGGAAACATATCTAAACCAAAGAAACAGGAGTAGAAGAAAGGAACGAAAAATAAAAGCGTAAACAAAAAGCAAAGACAAAAACCGAAAGGTAGAAAAAGAACGAAAACAAGATCACTAATATCATTATGTAACTGTTCAATCAAAAGTCAAAAATAAGAAAAAAATAAAAATTAGGGGATAAAAAAAGATGTGCAGCAAAGTCTCAAAACCACGGAAAAGAAAGAGAGAGATGCTGGCTGTGCACACCTAAAATAAAAAATAACTGTTTGCCTCAATAATAAAGAGGCAGGGAGCGAATACCAAAAAAGGAAACGTAAAATGGAGCAAGAATAAGGGGGTCAGTGAAGGGAAAACACCATATGCCTGGAATAGACTTACTGAGCCAGTACGTCAGGCTTTATCTGTGGTCGTCTTCAAATCTAGGCTAAAAGCTCACCTTTTTGATGCTGCTTTTAACTCCTAACCCTTACTCACTTGTTCATTACCCTTATTTTATCATCCCCACCTTAGTAATTCCCTTATCCCTTATTTGTCCTGTTTGTCTGTCCTAATTAGATTGTAAGCTCTGTCAAGCAGGGATCGTCTCTTCATGTTCAAGTGTACAGTGCTACGTACGTCTAGTAGCGCTATAGAAATAAGTGGAGGGGCATAATCGAAGGGGACACCCAAGTTTTTCTGAAGATGTCCTCGCAGGACGTCCCCGTGAAGGGGCGGGGAAACCCATATTATCGAAACAGGATGGACGTCCATCTTTCTTTTCGATAATATGGTCGGGGACGCCCAAATCTGGAAATTTAGGTCAACCTTAGAGATGGTCGTCCTTAGACTTGGTCGTTTCTGATTTTCGGCGATAATGGAAACTGAGGACGCCCATCTCAGAAACAACCAAATCCAAGCCCTTTGGTCATGGGAGGAGCCAGCATTCGTAGTGCACTGGTCCTCCTCACATGCCAGGACACCAACCTGGTACCCTAGGGGTTACTGCAGTGGGCTTCAGAAATTGTTCCCAGGTGCATAGCTCCCTTACCGTATGTGCTTAGCCCCCCAACCTCCCCCCCCCCCCCAAAACCCACTACCCACCACTGTACACCACTACCATAGCCCTTACAGGTGAAGGGGGGCATCTAGATGTGGGTACAGTGGGGTTCTGGTGGGTTTTGGAGGGCTCACATTTACCACCACAAGTGTAACAGGTAGGGGGGAGATGGGTCTGGGTCCACTTGCCTGAAGTGCACTCACCCACTCGAACTGCTCGAGGGACTTGCATACTGCTGCGATGGACCTGAGTATGACATTTGAGGCTGGCAAAAACATTTGAGGCTGGCAAAAATATTTTTAAAGAATTTTTTTGAGGGTGGGAGGGGGTTCGTAAATACTGGGGGAGTAAGGGGAGGTCATTCCCGATTCCCTCCGGTGGTCATCTGGTTAGTTCGGGCACCTTTTCGTGGCTTGGTCGTAACATAAAAAGGACCAGGTAAAGTCGTCCAAGTGCTCGTCAGGGACGCCCTTCTTTTTTCGATTATGGGTCGAGGACGCCCATGTGTTAGGCACGCCCAAGTCCTGCCTTCGCTATGCCTCCGACATGACCCTGGGAACTTTGGTCATCCCCGCGACAGAAAGCAGTTGAGGATGCCCAAAATTGGCTTTTGATTATGCTGATTTGGGCAACCCTGGGAGAAGGACGCCCAACTTGCGATTTGTGTCAAAAGATGGGCGTCCTTCTCTTTCAAAAATAAGCCTGATAGTAACATAGTAGATGACGGCAGATAAAGACTTGCACGGTCCATCCAGTCTGCCCAACAAGATAAACTCATATGTGCTACTTTATATCTATACCTGACCTTGATTTATCCTTGCCATTTTCGGGGCATAGGCAGTAGAAGTCTGCCCAGTACTTGCCCCACCTCCCAACCACTGGTGCTGCCACCCAATCTCTGCTAAGCTTCCGAGGATCCATTCCTTCTGAACAGGATTCCTTTATGTTTATCCCATGCATTTTTGAATTCTGTTACCGTTTTTGTCTCCACCACTTACCCGCGGGAGACATTCCAAGTATCCACCACTCTCTCTGTGAAAAAATACTTCCTGACATTTTTCTTGAGTCTGCCCCCCTTCAACCTCATTTTATTTCCTCTAGTTCTACTGCCATCCCATCTCCAGAAAATATTTTTTTGCGGATTAATACCTTTCAAATATTTGAACATTTGTATCATATCACCCCTGTTTCTCCTTTCTTCCAGGGTATACATGTTTAGGTCAGCAAGCCTCTCCTTATATGCCTTGTAACCAGTACGTTATTTCTAGCAAAAAAGGTGCCGGTACTCAAATGCCAGACCATCCTTCAGGGATGGGGGTGATCACTGAGGGACCCACCCCACAATAGCCAGGCTCCCTGCAACCAGTCACAGAATCTATGAGAAGGCAGAACTTGTTGGATTATTTGTAGTAAATAATTAGCAGATTTTAGTACACACAGCTTCAGCTTTAGAAATGTTAATTTCTTTCTTCATCTCTCTCTCATTCACCCCAGAATAATTCACTGCTGAGTCACTTTAAAGTTGAAGTAACAAAACATCTGTTTACTCACAGTTTGTAGTTAGATTATAATCAGACAGGCTTATATATACATATTACTATACATTTGTATTATCAGCTCCTTCCATGTGCTTAGATGGTAATGGATGCTCACACCACCATAGATCCTCTCAGGTTAGGAGAGATCATGAGCTCCATGTGCTCCATGTGCTGCATGTGCTGTGTCTAACCCCCACAGGAAGTTGCATAGCTGTGTGACCTCTCTAAGTAATTCACATCAGAGGTCACAGAGTAATCACAGAGAAATAATAGGTGACAGGCAATGCATGTAAAATACAATTACATTCCAACAAACCCCTTCTCATGCATAACTGTCATGCAATTATTTATTCATACAAAGTCCAAGCTTTATACGCAAATTCACAAAATGTTCTCTGGGTAACGGTTTGGTCATGATGTCAGCTGTCATCTCACTGGTGTGACAATAGTGTAGACTGATGACCCGTTCTTTTGCCAACTCTCGCACGTTGTGGTATTTCGTTGCGATGTGCTTGGTGCGTGACTGAACCTTGTCATTCTGTGACAGTCGGATGCAGCTCTGATTATCTTCCATTATCTGGATTGGTCTTTTTTCAGCTATTCCAAAATCCAGCAAAAGTTTTTCAATCCACATCAGTTCTCTGCACGCTTCCGATACGGCCACATATTCAGCTTCTGTAGAAGACAAACTCACAATACTTTGTTTATGACTGGCCCATGAAATTTGTACATTTCCATACATAAACACATATCCACTTGTGGATTTATAATCAGAATGATCCCCTGCCCAATCTGAATCACAGTAACATATTAGTTTTGGATTACTATTGGCTGAAATCTTTAATTTACAATCAATGGTACCCTTTAAATACCTTACCATCCTTTTAACTGCAGTCCAATCTGATTTGGTAGGTGAGCTGACCCTTCTGCTCAAAATTCCTACTGCATTTGCTATATCAGCCCTGTATGTGGTAGCTAGATATAAAAGCTTACCTATGGCTGATCTATATTGGATGTTATCTGGTAAAGGTTCTCTTACTGTTTCATCCTTCAGAAAATCAGTGATCATGGGAGTGCTTACAACTTGGGCATCTTGCATACCTAAACTTTCAATAAGCTCATTTATTTTCTGCTTCTGGCTTAGAAGATAAGAACCATCATTTTGTTTCTCAATTTCTATACCAAGATAGTATGACACATTACCCAGTTCTTTTATCTCAACATTGTGGTTTAAACACTTTACAATGTCCTTGTACTCTTGCTCACTTTTGCTTGCAATGAGCAGATCATCAACAAAAGCTAAAATGTATGCATATTGTCCATTTGTGCACCTAGTGTACAAACATTTATCTGCTTCACCTTGCTTAAATCCTAAATTTGTCAATATTTCATGCAATTTTTCATTCCAACATTCTGCACTTTGCTTTAATCCATAAAGACCTTTGTTTAATTTACACACTAGCTGTCTTTGTTTTGTATTTATGAAACCTGTTGGCTGTTCCATGTACAAGTCTTCAGTTATATCTCCGTGAAGAAATGCTGTTTTCACATCAATGTGGTTGACTTGCATGCCTTTTGAGACTGCAATGCTCAGAAGTGTTCTAATTGTCGTGTGTTTCACTACAGGTGCAAACACTTCATCAAAATCTTCTCCATATTTTTGAAGATATCCCTTTGCGACTAATCTTGCTTTATACCTTTCCACTTTTCCTTGTGCATTCCTTTTTAACTTGAATACCCATTTGCATCCTATAGCTTTCTTGCCAGGAGGTAATTTTGTAAGAATCCAAGTATTATTTTTATCCAATGCATCAATTTCTTCTTGTGCAGCTTTACGCCATTCAGCAGCTTCTTCTGCTGGCATTTTCTCAATCTCATCCCATGTTAAGGGCTCTTGAGCTTCTGCTGACTTTGTTAGGTAAGACAGTCTTGGGGGTGGAACACCTTTGTTTTCCCTGGATGAGCGTCTGACAACAGGTTGGTCTGACCTTTCTGCATCCTCTAAATCTGAGAGTCCTTCTCCAATTGATTCCCCTTCTCCAACTGTACTGTCTTCTTCAATGATCCTTTCTGTGTCTGTTTCCTCTGCCTGTTCCTCGTTAGATACAGATGAGTTGCTTTCAGACATCTGCCTTGGTATGGCATTTATATACACTGGCATGTCTATTATGGTTCTAGTTTCATATTCTGGATGATAAGGCTCATCTGGGATAATCCAGCCTTTATCAACCCTTTTGTTTTCATCAAAATATGTAACATGTCTTATGCCAACAATGCCAGTTTTCAGATTCAAAATTCTATATCCTTTGTGTCCTGGAGCATAGCCAACTAAAATGCCCCTTTCTGTTGTGGAATCCAGCTTATGCCTTCTTTGCTTTGGTACATGAGCATATGCTGTACTTCCAAATGTTCTTATGTGTGACAGGTTTGGCTTCCTACCATGCCATGTCTCATGTGGTGTGCGCTCAGCGCCTTTAGTTGGCATTCTGTTTTGTAGGTACACTGCTGTGAGAATTGCTTCCCCCCATAGTCTTTTAGGGAGATTGCTATCTGACAGCATACATCTGGTCATTTCCACAAGTGACCTAAATTTTCTCTCTGCAACAGAATTTTGCTCTGGTGTGTAAGCTACTGTTGTGATATGTTGAATGCCTTCTTGTTCTAGAAATGTGCGCATGCTTTGTGAAGTGAACTCACCACCATTGTCGGTCTGAAGAACCTTTGGTTTTCTTTTAAATTTATTGCTCACCATGGCTACGTATTTCTTCAGCATGTCTGTG
This sequence comes from Microcaecilia unicolor, assembly GCF_901765095.1. NCBI lineage: Eukaryota > Metazoa > Chordata > Amphibia > Gymnophiona > Siphonopidae > Microcaecilia > Microcaecilia unicolor. Next base: position 249,950,327 of record NC_044031.1, on the reverse strand, counting down.
ACTTGACTTTTCTCTTTCAGCAAATAGGCCACACAATATCTAGAGAAATCATCCAAGAATATTAGCACAAATCTGTTATTTCCCAATGATGGGATATTAAACGGTCCACATAAGTCACTGTGTATTAAGTCCAGTACTTTATTACTCCTATTTCCTGTGTATGCAGGAAATGAGGGTCTCACACCTTTTTGAGTAACACAGTCTATGCATTTCTCCATATTACCAGCATCTGCACTTATCTGAATGCCTGTGGCTAGTTGCTTACTGTAAAGATCCTGGATCACCTTAAAATCACGATGTCCCAGGCGGCGGTGCCAGATTTCCAGACTACATTTACCATCATTCTTCCTTACTTGCGCCATATGTGAGGCTTCACCTGAAATGCTCAGTTTATAAACATCATTATGCATAAAAGCTTCAGCATACACTTCATCATTTTTAGAGATTGTGCACTTACTGTTTTCAAAATGAATCGCAAATCCCTTCTTATCTAATGTAGATACACTAAGCATATTACAAACTGCTTGGGGAATATACAAGACATCACTTACAGGAATTTCTTTAACTTCATTAGACACTTTGCATTTTAAGAATCCAATCCCTTTGCTTGGATCTTAGCAGTCCCTGCGTTTGCAGTTTTAAGAATACCTTCCTCTGGACACATTTCCTGAAAGAAATTCTTACAATTGGTTAAATGGCTTGTGCTCCCCGAATCCAAAATCCAAGTACTTTCATTTGAATTATTATTTACCATAGTCAAAGATTTTTCTGCCATTAGAAAACCCTTGTGTTTATCTTTGTCCTTCATACATTTCCTGGTTTGAAAATTCTTTAGTTCCATTGGCTTAGGTGAGCTAGAGGGAGTGTTTTGTGTTTCCTTACACCATTTAGATACATGTCCCTCCTTTCCACATGAGTAGCAAATCAGCTTGCCCTTGGGTGGAGTTTTCCCATAGCTCCGCCTTCCTCTGTTCTTTGCCAAGAAATTTGTTTCATTTCTCTCTGACTTGCTTTGAGAACACATCTCCTCAGAATCATTTATTATGCATTCCTGCCTTAGTTTTGATGTTGCCTGTTCAAAAGATTGCCCTTCAATGGCCTCATTTACAGACCTAAAAACATCAAACTTCTTTGATAGTGAGGTAAAAAGAAATGCTCTTTTCAATGCATCACACATGGGAATTCCAGAAAGTTCTAGCTTTTGAAATGAAGACATAAGATGCATAATGTGATCATTACATTTACTTTTATCCCTTAATTTGGTTTCATTCAACTCTGCTAACCAAATTGGTTGCTGCTTTGCATATGTAGTTGCATACATAGTTCTCAGTTTATATAAAATGTCCTTTGGTGTATCTTTTCCCTCCACTAATATGGCTTGTTTCTCTGAGAGAGCTTCCAAAAGCATGCACTTCACATAATAGTTTGCATTGTCCCATTCAGCCATATTTTCAGCTGTTCTGTCTTGGTCTAAGCATATATCTAATCTTTTGCTCGAAGGAAACATATGAATCTTAGTTCCCACTGCTGATAATTAAACTCAGTTAATCTAGGCACCTTGAGAGAATAGAACAATGGTGAATTTCTTCCCTCAGCCATTTTCTTAGCCTTCTGTCTGCTGTGTGGGGGGAGAGAGAGACAGACTGAATCTTTCCTTTAAAACTTAAGAGAAAAATGTGGCCTTTTTTTCTGCCTGGTAATATTTCTCTTCTTTTTCAATTCCTGGACCCCTGGGCCCATAACCCTTTTGTTGGATTATTTGTAGTAAATAATTAGCAGATTTTAGTACACACAGCTTCAGCTTTAGAAATGTTAATTTCTTTCTTCATCTCTCTCTCATTCACCCCAGAATAATTCACTGCTGAGTCACTTTAAAGTTGAAGTAACAAAACATCTGTTTACTCACAGTTTGTAGTTAGATTATAATCAGACAGGCTTATATATACATATTACTATACATTTGTATTATCAGCTCCTTCCATGTGCTTAGATGGTAATGGATGCTCACACCACCATAGATCCTCTCAGGTTAGGAGAGATCATGAGCTCCATGTGCTCCATGTGCTGCATGTGCTGTGTCTAACCCCCACAGGAAGTTGCATAGCTGTGTGACCTCTCTAAGTAATTCACATCAGAGGTCACAGAGTAATCACAGAGAAATAATAGGTGACAGGCAATGCATGTAAAATACAATTACATTCCAACAGAACTGATGTGTAGAGCCTGAGTTCTTTTATTAAAACTTAGGGACCAAGGGTCAATTTTAGTAGACAGTGGAAAAGGTGCCGGTACTCAGTACCTCCTCAAAAAAAGCCCTGCTTGTAACAGAAATCCCATACCATTTTTGTAGCTTTTCTTTGCACCACCTCAATTCTTTTTACATCCTTAGCAAGATACGGCCTCCAAAACTGAACACAATACTGCAAGTGGGGCCTCACCAACGACTTGTACAGGGGCATCAACACCTCCTTTCTTCTGCTGGTCACACCTCTCTCTATACAGTCTAGCATCCGTCTGGCTACTACTACTACTATTAAACATTTCTATAGCGCTACTAGACTTACGCAGTGCTGTACAAATTAACATGAAAAGACAGTCCCTGCTCAACAGAGCTTACAATCTAAATTGGACAGACGAACAGACAGCTAGGGGTGGGGAAATTGCAGTGGTAGGGGTGATAAGTGAGGGTGTTGAGTAAGAGAGTCATGGTTAGGAGTCGAAAGCAGTAGCAAAGAGGTGGGCTTTAAGCCTAGACTTGAAGACAGCCAGAGACTGAGCCTGACGTACCGGCTCAGGGAGTCTATTCCAGGCATAGGGAGCAGTGAGATAGAAGGAACGGAGCCGGGAGTTAGCAGTGGGGGAGAAGGGGGACGATAGGAGACATTTACCCAGTGAACGGAGTTCACGGGGAGGAATGTAGGGAGAGATGAGAGCAGGAAGGTACTGAGGCGCTGCGGAGTGGATGCACTTGTAGGTCAAAAGGAGAAGTTTGAACCGTATGCGGAAGTGGATAGGGAGCCAGTGAAGCGACTTGAGGAGAGGGCTAACGTGAGTATAGCGACTCTGGCGGAATATAAGACGCGCAGCAGAGTTTTGGACAGATTGAAGAGGAGATAGATGGCTACGGCCACCAGAAGGATGCTAGGATGCTGTGAAGTGCTAGCAGCATTTTCTGCTATGATGTTAATATTCGATTACATGGCACTTTGGCATATATTAGTATCAAGATGTATCTCCAATAAGTATGATTTTAAAACCAGATGCCACTATCACTTCATATCCCATTCTTTTTAGGATCAATTCCATTCATATTGGGAGCCTTTAGAATCTTTTCAGTCATGGTCACTATAACACCATTGCTGGTGTCTGTTACTTATCTTTAAGTCTGTCCCCATTTTAGTAGCCATCTTCTGGACCGACTCCATCCTGTTTATATCATTTTGAAGGTGTGGTCTCCAGAATCGTACACAGTATTATCTAAATGAGGTCTCACCAGAGTCTTATACAGGAGCATCATCACCTTTTTCCCTACTGGCCATTCCTCTCCTTATCACCCAAGCATCCTTGTCTTTTCTACCTGTTTGGCCACCTTAAGATTCTCACGTACAAGCACACCCAAGTCCCACTCCTCTTTCATGCACAAAAGTTCTTCACCTCCTAAACTGTACCTGCATTTGTTTAGCATTAAATCTTAACTGTCAAATTCTAGACCATTCGTCTAGCTTCGCTAAGTCTTTCCTCATGTAATCCACACCATTAGGGGTGTGTGCCTTATTGCAAATTATTACTGCAGTGTGTACCTTGGATCATTATCAGTGCTGTTTGTACCATTGACAATTATCACTGCTGTATACACCTTGGACAATTATTGGTGCTGTTTACACTGTTACTAATTATTACTGTTGTGTTCCTTAACCTGAATGGTTCTGCATAAAGAGTTTGATTGTGGATTAATGTAGATACTCATCGATTCTGTGTATGGGATTCTACAGGCAAAGATATCTGCATAGTTATCCCAGTGGAAGGGTTCCGCTCTACGGCGATTCACCATTCGCCGTAGAGCGAATGTGAGACTACATGTAAAGGTGACAAGATTGGAAATGACTTGCTCAGCTTCCCTGGTTCTCAGCTCACTGTCTAACCACTAGGCCTTTGACTCAAAGGATGTGCTTAGATAGTCCTCCTAGCTCACTCACAAGCTACTATTGCTGCCACACTGGAGTGGTGAATTGTGGCAGCCTGGGAGGAAGCCCATAAATGAAACTCCTGGGGAAAGGGGAGCCAGGAAAAGAGTGAATGTGACTGTGTTGTTGGTGGGGGGAATTGACATAAGAAGTACATGGGGGGGGGGGGGGGGGAGGGTTCCATGGTAGGAATCCACAAATGTACGCTTGCCTGGGACCCAATGTAATGTTGTTCTAGCCTTTTTTTTTAAAACAAATCTCATGTCATGGGTACAAAGGGTAAGCCCTTTTCCTCAATGGAGAATCTCAGTTAGTGTTTATAGGAATGCAGCAGGACTCAGCCTTCTGTTTGAGTACTGTGCTTCCTCTGGCTTCCTGACAGTCTGATTGACCAGGGATCTTGTTCCAAAGCCTTCTATTTCTACTCTGCATCTGTCCTGTCTGTCTAGTCTCAATCACTGCCCCCGCCCATTAACTGTTGCAAGAGAGGTTTAAGTTTATTACATCAAAATATCAAACTGTCCTTTTGTTTCACACATAGTTAGGATTTTTTGCAGGCTGTGGCATCCTTTGCTTAAGAATTATCTAAAGATGAGGCTTTTTAGAAGTACTTTATTTACAGTGTAAGCACATTTTGATACAAGTAGGCAATGGATGTTTAGTGACAGTGTATATATTAACGGACAGAATACTTACCTTGTTGACATACAGGGCTGGGTATTCAGCTGCAGGCCAGTTGTATAACCTTAAGCGGATACATTTTCTTTTTAAAGTTGTAAGAGTGCTTTTTATGTAGTCCAACATGTCCAGTTAGCTATCCTAGTACTGGCAATGATTATCGGTGCTGTCTGGATAACTCCCACCTTCACTTGAATTCTGCCCTCAAACTGCCCTCGCACTACCCAGAGAGTGCTGTGGTAGTCAGAGCAGATATTTGGCAGCACTGTCTGGTTAAGTACTGCTCATTATCTGTTCCTGGGCCAGCCAATGTGATTTAGCTGGGCAAGAGCCTCTCCACATAGTACCACTGAAAATTCTTGGATAGGGGACTTATATGTTTTGCTGTAGCAGGCAAATATATAAGTCCTGTGAGAAGGTGAGTAGTATAGCAGCAGGTGTCCTTAGGAACACTCCCTCACTTAGGTTTAGTGCACTAACCTGCAGTGTCAGAGGCTGAGTCAGAGGGGTGGTGCTCAGGCCTGGAGGTGATTAAATGCCCTTGAGCAGAGTGGCTCAAAAAATGTCTCGCAAGTAGTTCACTTGGAAGTATAAGTGGACTCTCTGTATTATTTTACAAAGACTAAATAGGTGCCTGTATGGCTTTATAAAATAGACAGCTACGTGAAGGGCCATAGTACACAAATTTAGACATACACCAAAGGATGAATTCTATAAATTGAGCCTAGGAAAACCCCCTGCATAAGCACTATTCTCAAAGCTGTGCCTAAATTTAGGCACGGTTTATAGAATAGTGCTTAAGTGCAGGGTGTCACAAAAATGTAGGCATGTCCATTTGCACTAATGAAAATGTGGTGAAAATACCCCCACCTAAATTTATGCACGGAACCCCCTTATTCTATAAATGCGCAGGTAACTCGAATCCACACCCCGAAATGCCCATGATCCTCCCATTTCCGTGCCCCCTTTTCCAGGACGTACGTGAAATTTAGACACGGATCATGCACCTAAATTTATGCATGTACTTATTGATTTCAATTAGCACTTATTGCTTGTTAAAAAGACAATTAGCACTAATCGTGTTCAATTCAATTGCACACACAAATTAGGCACACACCCAAATTTGTGCATGCAATTTTTGGTGGCTTTTATAGAATTAGGGGGCAGAAGTGTAAATGTGTGTCTGTGTGTGTACTCTATGTGGGTAATTCTCAAACGATCGTCTAAAGTTAGACGCTGGGATGAAGTATCGGCAGTTATGCGTGGAATTTCCATTACAGAGCACTAGTGTAAGTCCTAAGTTACGGGCTTAACTTTAGGCACGAGCTATGCAAGCTCAGAGGCTGGTTTAAATGCTTGTGCCTAACTGCTGTCAGGTAGGCATGTAATAGATAGTATTTTATAACCCATGTACGTAAGTGCTAGGCACACCCCTGACCTGCCATGCTCCTCCTAGGCCCACACCTTGCAGGTGTGTATTATGGACTTTGCCATTAGTCTGGATTCTACAAATTAGTCAGTTATATGCATAAGTGCTAATTAGTGCCAGTTAGCACCAGATAACAACTGGCACTATTCGATAAGTTGTGCAACTTTGCGTGCTAAGGGCCAAATTTTATAAGTGGTATCTTAAAAATTGGTGTTGAAAAACCATGCACTTCATACGATTCTATCTAAAGTTAGGTGCAGTTTATAGAATATTTTCCTGCACCATTCTTGCAACTAAAATTTAGTTCTCCGAGGACAAGCAGGCTGCTTGTTTTCACATGTGGGACGACGTCCGCATTGGCCCAGGAAATGGCAAATTTTCACCAGCAAAATTAAAAAGTTTTGCCAGAGTCTTCTGGCGTGCGTGCAGTGCGCACCGCGCATGTGCAGACGACTTCCCGCCTGTTTTGTGAGTGTGCCTCCTCAGTTCTTTTTTGTCCGCGAGGAGGTGACAGGATTTTTTCTGCTTTCCTCGTTCTTGGCCCAGGAACAGAGTCTGATGACTGTTTCTTTTATTTCTTTTATTATTTTAGTCCTTTTCTTAAAAAATAAAACAAATATATTCCCTTAGTTACTTTTAGTATTTTTTCTCTATTTTAAGTTTACTTTCTTTTCGACCGCCGTGCGGTTGGGTTTTCAAACTTTTTGTGCCCTTCTCTTTTTTTGCACAATCGCGCCTGTTTGATTTCGCCAAAGCCGTTTTTTCTTCCATGTCATCGAACACACCCAGCGGCTTCAAATGTTGTACTCGGTGCAACCGGGACCATCTCAGTCTGGTGTATCCAGTGTCTTGGGCCCGACCATAGCCCAGCCACTTGTAGTCTGTGTCTTCGTATGAAGAAATGGACCCAAGCGTCTCGAGAAGTCCAACGAGAAATGCTTTTTGGGGCTCGGTCCGGTCCTTCAACATCGACGTTGGGAAGAGAGGTAATGGCTGCTGAGAGACCAACTTGTGCTGGGAGCAGTTAGGTGTCGAGTGGGTCTCCACCTGCCTTGAGGCCTTCTATTATTCAGGCTGCCTGGGACCTTCCCCGGTACCGAGGAGTCTTGATGACGGGCATCGAGCGAAGACGAAGAAGCACCGTCGTCGTTCTCCTTCGACGCATGGCACTGTGAGCTCTGGGGCATCGAGAGAGTTGGCACCCGAGAAGCGTCGGTGCCGAGAGGATCGCTCCCCCTCGATACAGGAGGTGCTGATGCGTCGGTCTCCTAGCAGCCCAGTACCTGCTCCTGAGCCTCCACAGATTCTGACACCGCCTGTTCCACCGACCCCGCAGCCTTCTCCGATGGTGGCTCTCGACGAGCGCATCCGGACCTTGTTTCCAGAACTTCTGGAGGGACTGCTACGACAGTCAGCTTCGGTGTCAGGGGTGCTTGCGCCTTTTGTACCGTCTGCTGCAGCGGTGTCTGGCCCTTCTCCTGTGGTGAGGTCCCCGACCACGGTGCCGCCTGCGGCATCGGCGTCGGCTGCCACCCAGGTCGACGTCGGTGGAGGGAGCTTCGCTGCAGTCGGACCGGGCGTCGGCCTCTTGACATCGCCATAGAGGACATTGTTCCTCGGCATCGAGGCAGGTTCAGTGTCAAAGTACCTTAACACAGGTTTTATCCAACACTGAGCAGGAGCGTTCGTGGGAGTCAGAGGAAGATCCCAGGTACTTTTCTTCTGATGAGTCCTTTGGGATTCCCTCTGATCCTTCCCCTCCGCCAGAGAGGAGACTATCTCCACCGGAGGGTCTGTCTTTTTCCTCTTTTGTCCGGGAAATGGCTACAGCTATTCCCTTCTCTGTGGAGGTTGAGGATGAGCCCAGGACTGAGATGCTTGAGGTCCTGGATTATTCTTCCCCACTGTGATAAGTAAGAGGCTGTCCTATCCTGGGCAGGCCACTAGATGACGCTGTTCCCTTAAAAAATGGCCAGGGAAAATGTCCGGGTGCGTCACTAGAGGGTGCCAGTAGGGGAGTGCATAGGTGGAGGTCGCTAGGACTGGGGAGAGTCCTGGGATGGCTACAGGTGCAGGTGGTTATGGGCTGGGTGTCCTGTTTAGCTATTAACCACTTTATACCCCACCTGAGTGGCGAAAGGAAGAAAAGAGAGCTGGTAGCTGTAGAAAGGGAATCGCCCTGGAAAGAACTGGCTGAACCCTATGGACTTGTGCTGGACTGTGTGCTCAAGGAAGAAAAACAGGTTGGGGTAAGAAGTCCCTAAAGCATTAGTCCCTAAAGCATTAGTGTTGGACTGTGTAGCCTCAGTACCTAGAGGAACTGTGTGTTCAAAGAAAGGACTGTGTGTCCAAAGAAAGAAAGGACCGGGTGTCCAGGACTGTGTGTCCAAAGAAGAAGTAGGACTGTGTGTCCAGGACTGTGTGTCCAAAGGAGGGGGGCTGTGTGTCCCAGTACTGAGAAGCAGGCTGCAAAGCCTGGGGTTAGAAGTCCTCAAAGTATTGAATTTAGTACTGAGCCCGGGTATCTGTGTGGGAAGGCTCAGTGTGAAGATATGTGAATGTATAAAGTATTTAAGCTAGAAGAAGTGTGCCCAGGGGCTGGAATAAAGAATTGCCTGAGGAATATGCTGTTGGTGAGACCTGTTTAATTTTTGCCTCTGGAGAACCAGGTCACCCTGAGCGAGAAAAGGTAACATGCTAATCTGCATACAATTTGCATATTGAGAACCAGCTCACCCTGAGTGAAAAAGGGGCCCAGGAGCTTGAGGTTGGATTGCTCAGGATGCTGGGAAGAGACCGGTTGAAGTCCTGTTCAGAGGCCACAGGCCAGTGAGGCCTGCTGGAGCGTGGGAGCAGAAGCCTCATCTTCACACCACCTAAAGAGGCTGTGACAGTTCCTCTGCATAAGGAACTGAAGGAAACTGGTTGGCCCCTCTGTCTGGCCAGTGGTCCCAAAGAAAGCTGAATCCCAGTATCGGATCCACGATGAACCTGGATTGATGAGGTCTCAGTTACCCCACAATTCCATGGTGGTTAACTCCGCCCTCAAGAGAGCCAGGAGTTCTAGAGACTATGCTTCAGCACCCCTAGGCAGAGAGGCTAGAACTCTTGATTCTTTTTGGGAGGAAGACGTATCAGGCCGCTATGCTCGCCGCCAAGATTCAGTTATACCAGCTCTTCACGAGCATGCACTTGCGGGACTTGATACGGCAACTGTCGAGTTTGGTTGATGCATTCCCTACGGAGCTGGCCAAGCCTTTTCGCCAGGTGTTCAGGCAGCAGAAGGCATGTCGTAAATTCTTGGCCAGGGGTACATTTGACACTTTTGATGTAGCATTCAGGATTGCTGTTCAGGGTATAGTGATGCGCAGACTCTCATGGCTGCGTGTCTCTGACCTGGATCATTCTGTGCAGCAGCGAATGGCGGATGTTCCTTACCGGGGGGGACAACCTTTTTGGTGAAAAAGTAGAAGATCTTGTTGATTAGATCAAGAAGCATAATGATGCTATGGATTTTCTCTCCCACCGGACGCCTTCTGCTACTGCCTCCTCATCTAGGAGGTATTTTGGAGGGAAGAGAAGTGCTCCCTATTCCTATCCTAGGCGTAGATACACTCCTGCTTCTCAGCAGCCTGCCCAGGCTCAGCCCCAGTGTGCTCGTTCTCGTCAACAGCGTGCGTCTAAGGCCCATACTGCTCCCCAGCAAAAGCAAGGGACGGGGTTTTGACTGGCTCTAGTTAAGCATAGCCTCAATAAAAGTCGGGGGGGGGGGGGGTTGATATTTTTCACTGAAGGTGGTCTCTCAAAACCTCTGACCGGTGGGTTCTTCAGATTATCCGGATAGGATACACCCTCAGTCTGGAATCCAATCCTCCAAATTGCCCACCGGGAGCTCATTCTTACAGCTCCCAGCACAGACAGATACTTGCAGAGGAACTCTCCGCCCTTCTAAAGGCTCAAGTGGTCGAACCTGTTCCACCAGGGGAAGAAGGGTTGGGATTCTATTCCAGGTACTTCCTTGTGCAGAAAAAGACAGGGGGGATGCGTCCCATCCTAGACCTAAGGGGCCTGAACAAATTTCTGGTTTGAGAAAAGTTCAGGATGGTTTCCCTGGGCACCCTTCTTCCCATGATTCAGGAGAACAATTGGCTATGCTCTGTAGGGATATTTACCTGAGATCTCACCTTTGCTGTTCTTGGCCTATACAAGCCTGAACCATTCTTCTAACAAAATGGTTTCTAAAGCCTTGTGAGTAACCATCAGAATCCAGCCTGGTTACAGAGAGGAAAATTACTGCTTAGCAGCCTGAATACTTCATCCAAGGACATATTCTCGGTATTGCCAATTAGCCCGTTATCTCCTGGGAACGTTGGGGGAGAGAAGCTCTTGGCTACAGGAATATGCAATCATCCTGAAGGATCTGAGCTAACGAGGAGTTGGCATGACATCTATAACAACGGTGCTTCTGGAACGTGCAGGTGGCTGAACATGATGTAATTGGTCCATAGGTATCATCGGACTAGGGGATACCAAGGATTTGGACTGAAGAAAGCTCTGGAAAGGGTTAGCGAGTGAGAGAGGAAAAATCACCAGAAGAGTGGACAGGTGAACAGAATGCTCTGATGAGCCAGAGACTGTTTTTCTAACCCCAGAGGACTTGCATACCTGGTAGTGAGATCCTAAGGTTCTCTCAGCTACAAGAAGACCTATTCTACTGACTGTGCCCAGACATTCAGAATAAACCTCGGACCTTATCTCAGGACTGAGAGACTCACTGATAAATCAGCTCGAGACTCTGAAGGAAACATCCGCTTCTCTACCCTTTGGTTTGGGTCAGACCGGCAAGGTGAGATACAGGATATATTTCCTATAGTCACAGGGAATTAGTTCTTGGTTATATGCTGACAGATAGGTTTACGTCAGAACTCCTGGTCCTGTGTATTTAGTTGGTAACTAGGTATTTTGCATAAGATGTGTAATAAGTTTTCATGTAATACATTAGGATTATCATATTGTATTTAGTCTGGTGGTCATATATTTTAGAGCATTATTTTTGTATTGGCTTTGCAATTTGCTACAGAACTATTTTTATATCTATACTTTATAATAAATCTAATATATATTCTATCTGTGGCTTCAGTTCTTTCTTACAGCACTGCTGAGCTAGCATGTTAGGCTGATTATAGAGGTACGCCCCTAGAGCTCTCTGGACTTAAAGGATGCTTACACACATATCTCGATACTTCCAGCTCACAGGAAGTATCTTCGGTTTCGGCTGGGAACTCAGTACTTTCAGTACCGTGTATTGCCTTTTGGTCTGGCATCTGCGCCCAGAGTGTCTGGCAGTAGTAGCAGCGTCGCTACGCAGACTGAGAGTGGATGTGTTCCCTTATCTCGACGATTGGCTGGTGAAGAGCACCTCGGAAGCAGCGCTCTACAGTCCATGCGAATGACTATTCAGGTGCTAGAGCTACTGGGTTTCGTGATCAATTACTCCAAGTCCCATCTCACCCCAGTACAGTAGTTGGAATTAATTGGGGTTCTGTTGAACACAAAGACAGCTCGAGCTTATCTTCCCGACGCAAGGGCAGACAACCTCCTCTCCCTGGTGTCTATGGTTCGAGCGTCTCAACAGATCAAAGCTCAGCAGATGTTGAGACTTCTGGGGCACATGGCCTCCACAGTTCACGTAACTCCCATGGCACGTCTACATATGAGATCAGCTCAATGGACCCTAGCTTCCCAGTGGTATCAAGTTGCGGGGGATCTGGAGGATGTAATCCAACTGCCCACCGACTTTCAGAATTCCCTTCAGTGGTGGATGATTCAATCCAATTTGACCTTGGGACGTCCATTCCAAATTCCTCAGTCACAAAAAGTGCTGACAACGGATGCATCCCTCCTGGGGTGGAGATCTCATGTTGATGGGCTTCACACTCAAGGGGCTTGGTCCTTTCAGGAACAAGATCTTCAGATCAACCTCCTGGAACTGCGAGCGATTTGGAACGCTCTAAAGGCTTTCAGAGATTGGCTGTCAAACCAAATCATTTTGATTCAATCAGGTTGCCATGTATTACACCAACAAGCAGGGGGGCACCGGATCTCGCCCTCTGTGTCAGGAAGCCGTGCAGATGTGGCTTTGGGCGTGCCGTCACGGCGTGTTTCTGCAAGCCACTTATCTGGCAGGTGTAAACAACAGTCTGGCCGACAGACTGAGCAGGATAATGCAACCTCACGAGTGGTCACTGAACATGGGAGTAATCTGCAAGATCTTCCGAGTGTGGGGCACCCCCTCGGTGGATCTTTTTGCCACTCAGATCAATCACAAGGTCCCTCAGTTCTGTTCCAGGCTTCAGGCCCATGACAGACTAGCGTCAGATGCCTTTCTTCTACATTGGGGAACATGCCTTCTGTATGCATATCCTCCCATACCTCTAGTAGGGAAGACTTTGCTGAAACTCAAGCAAGACCGCGGAACCATGATTCTGATTGCGCCCTCTTGGCCCTGTCAGATTTGGTTCCCTCTTCTTCTGGAGTTGTCCTCTGAGAAACCGACCCTCATCACCCAGAACGAGGGGTCACTTCTTCATCCCAACCTCCAATCTCTGGCTCTCACGGCCTGGATGTTGAGAGCTTAGAAATTGCTTCTTTAGGTCTTTCAGAGGGTGTCTCCCGAGTCTTGCTTGCTTCCAGGAAAGATTCCACGTAAAAGTGTTATTCTTTTAAATGGAGGAGGTTTGCCGTTTGGTGTAACAGCAAGGCCCTAGATCCTTTTTCTTGTCCTACACGGACAATGCCTGAATACCTTCTACACTTGTCAGAGTCTGGTCTTAAGACCAGCTCTATAAGAGCGCACCTTAGTGCGATTAGTGCTTATCATTGCCGTGTAGAGGGTAAGCCTATCTCTGGACAGCCTTTAGTAGTTCGCTTCATGAGAGGTTTGCTTTTGTCAAAGCCCCGTTAAACCTCCACCAGTGTCATGGGATCTCAACGTCGTTCTCACCCAGCTGATGAAAGCTCCTTTTGAGCCACTGAATTCCTGCCATCTGAAGTACTTGACCTGGAAGATCATTTTCTTGGTGGCTGTTACTTCAGCTTGTAGGGGCAGTGAGCTTCAGGCCTTAGTTGTGCATACACCTTATATTAAGTTTTATCACAACAGAGTAGTCCTCTGCACTCACCCTAAGTTCCTGCCAAAGGTGGTGTCAGAGTTCCATCTGAACCAGTCAATTGTCCTGCCAACATTTTTTCCCCGTCCTCATACCTGCTCTGGCGAAAGCAGTTTGCATACCTTGGACTTCAAGAGAGCATTGGCCTTTTACGTGGAGTGGTCAAAGCCCTTCAGACAGTCTGCCTAGTTGTTTGTTTCTTTTGACCCCAACAGGAGGGGAGTCGCCATCAGAAAACACACAATCTCCAATTGGCTAGCAGATTGCATTTCCTTCACTTATGCCCAGGCTGGGTTGACTCTAGAGGGCCATGTCACGGCTCATAATGTAAGAGCCATGGCTGCGTCAGTGGCCCACTTAAAGTCAGCCTCCATTGAAGAGATTTGCAAGGCTGCAACGTGGTCATCAGTCCACACATTCACATCTCACTACTGCCTTCAGCAGGATACCCGACTCGACAGTCGGTTTGGGCACTTGGTGCTGCAGAATCTGTTTGGGGTTTAGAATCCAATTCCACTCCCCTAGACCAATTTTTGTTCTGTTCCAGGCTGCACTCTCAGTTAGTTGTTTATAGTTTCAGGTCAATCTATGTTATGTCCTCGCCGTTGCGAGGTCCAATTGACCAATGTTCATTGTTTTGAGTGAGCCTCGGTGCTAGGGATACCCCACATGTGAGAACAAGCAGCCTGCTTGTCCTCGGAGAAAGCAAAGATACTTATCTGGAGAAGGTGTTCTCCGAGGACAGCAGGCTGATTGTTCTCACAAACCCACCCACCTCCCCTTAGGAATTGTTGTTTTTATTATTATTTGCTTTTTGATTAAACTGAGCGGGAACGCTCACGTGATGGGTGGGAAATTGGCAGCGCATGCATGGTGCGCGCTGCACGCGTGCCAGAAGACTCTGGCAAGATATTTTTTATATTTTGCTTGCAAAAATGCCAGATCCCGGGCCAACGCAGACGTCGACCCACATGTGAGAACAATCAGCCTGCTGTCCTCGGAGAATACCTGCTACAGGTGTGTATCTTCGCTTTTCTGCATATAAAGTCTGTTTTACACACTGAAATAATTACTCCTCACATCCCAAGTAAAGGTTTTTGTTTATATGATTTTTGATTAAACTAAGGAGGCACGCTCACGCGATGGGTGGGAAGTCATCCATGCATGCGAGGTGCAAGCTGCACGCGCGCCAGAAGACTCTGGCAAAACTTTTTAATTCTGTTGGTGAAAATTTGCCATTTCCTGGGCCGACGTCAACCCACATGTGAAAACAATCAGCCTGATGTCCTCGGAGAATACCTGCTACAGGTAAGTATCTTCGTTTCACATGTTTGTGCCTTAATGAGCTGCTTTGCCTGATTTTACATCACAGCAGTTCATTAATGCAAACTTAGATAAACTTTCATGCAAAGCAGCCTTTGCTTGAAAGTGTTATTACAAAGTATACTTTTGCAAAAGCGATTTTGCAGAATTACACTTGGTATAAAAGAGAGTGCAAAATGTCTGATTTTTGGCGTTTCTGAATGCTGCCAGGTGTTTTATGCTATTATTCATGAAAAGTGCACTTTTGCTCAGTTCCTTTGCACTTTAGAACATGAAGCCCTTTGATTGTTGAGTAATTACCTTAATTATCTGTTTCTTTGCTTTTTACATATGATGCTTCACTGTTTCCAAATATATCACAAGAAAACCCTTGTGGTGTTCTCCTTTGCATGTAGCAAGATTAGATGCATTTGGAGCTGAGTAGAAAGAGCAGATGGTGATTCAGCAGTGGATTAGTAGTAACAGGATGATAGGCGTCTTCCAGGAAGCGATCTGCTTTGGACATGTGCATCGTGGGTGTGCAGATTATTAAACATTTTGCTGTTGTGCATTTTAGCTGACATTACATTATTACAATGTGCAACGTGACAGCGTGGAGCACAGTACAACACAAAACGCTTACAGGGATCATTTCTGCTCATCTCTGTTTCTGAAGTGGCTGAACAAGTTGTCCAGGTCCCTCTATTTTCTGAAACATGAAAAAAAAAATTAAAGAGGGAGACACAATGATATGATCCAAAAATGATATTTTTTTTTGTGTGTGTGTGTGTGGGGGGGGGGGGGGGGGGGGGGCTAAATTCAAGGCAACAAAAAAAATGTATGAATTACCCCCCCCTGTTTACAAAGCCACGCTGGTGGTGCGATAATGCCAACATAGCCCGTTCACTGTGAATGGCCTATGTTGGCATTGCCATGAGCTTTGTAAGCTTGGGGGGGTGTTAATAAATAATGTAAAAATCTTTAATATACAAAAACTATGTGGTATAAAAATCACAGTGAAGAATTAAATTAGATAATAATACTATGTAAAATGACTCTAAAGATGATACACGTGAAAATTTCGGGGAGGAGATCAGAGTTCAAAGGGAGGAAGAAGGAGTACCTCGGATTGCTCTTTAGCCAGGACTTCCAGTCATTATGGGGTCCTTTTACTAAGGTGCGCTGAAGAATGGCCTGCGGTAGTGTAAACGCGTGTTTTGGGCACGCGCAGAATCGTTTTTCAGTGCACCTGCAAAAAAAGGCCTTTTAAAATTTTTTGCCGAAAATGGACGTGCGGCAAAATGAAAATTGCCATGCGTCCATGTTGGGTCTGAGACCTTACCGCCAGCCATTGACCTAGTGGTAAAGTCTCACGCGGTAACCGGGCGGTAATGAACTACGTGCACCAAATGGCACTTTGAAAATATTTTTCAGGCGCTTGTAGCGGACGCATGCCTAAAAATGAAATTACCATAAGGGCCACGTGGTAGCCATGTGGTAACTCCATTTTGGCACACGTTGGGCGCTCGTAGATGCTTACGCGGCTTAGTAAAAGGGCCCCTATATTAGCACTGTACTTTCAGTACCAGAAAGGGGAAGGGATTTGATATACTGCCTTTCTGTGGTACAAAGCGGTTTACATATAGATAGAATGTTTTAAGGAAGGGCTGTTATTCCTTCTAACTACCCAGTGTAGTGTTCTATAAACCAGAGCAGATCTATTTAAGTTTGTTAGGCGGTTACAATTTTTTTTGCTAAAAAATACAGGTAGGCATTCAGGTATGTCCTTTGTGAAAAACAGCTCATAATGAGTACCTTCCAGGCTCCTGACTCCCTCATACATGCTTTTCTGTAATCTCACTATGGAAGAGAGCATGGTTTTGAAGACATTAAGGGGAAAAGAAGATATGATTAAACCAGTTAATGAAGGAAAAAGTTATAGGGCATATCTATAAAACTGCACTAAGCAGTTAGTGTGCATGCTAATTGTTATCACTGGCCCATGCTGCCATGCATTAAAAACAGCCAATGCACTGCTTAGTGTGGGATGGGGCAGGGAATACACATTGAAATTAGTGCATAGTAATGAGCACATGCGGCTACTTAGTGCAGGTGTACTTACTGCCTCCTCAACAGGAGGCATTAACCCCCGGATTCTAGATAGCGCGCCTAGAGATCCGTACCAAAATCCAAGCAGATTCTATAACAGCACGTGTAACTTAATTGGCTTAACAAGCTAATTAGTGTTGATAGCACTTAAGCATTAATGAGCACTAATTGGCAATAATTACAATTTGTACGCACAACTTGCTAAGCGTATTCTGTAATGCACTGCACCTAACTTCTAATGTGCGCAGACAAAAAGGGGTGGGGAAATGGGCTTTCCGAAATTTATACACATAGTTATAGAATATGACCCTCTGCACCTAAATCTATGCGCCGGGGTTTATGCTATGTATTTGTTGGTGTAAATAGATGTGCGTAGATCTAGGCGCTGCTTATAAAACACATTTAAGCAGAAATGTTTTAAGCTCAGATTTTTTTAGGCACCATATATAAAATCCCTCCTAAAGGGGCAATTCTATAAATGGTGCTAAAAGTTAGGCGCCAAAAAGCTGGGCGCTAAGCCAGTATTCTATAATGGCAAAATTGCACAGCAAATGGGTTATATAGAATACTAGTGTAAGTCTGCAGTTATGAAGCAAACTTTGGGCACAACCACTTATACCATGTCTATTTCTGGTGTAAATGCTGGCGCCTAAAATCAGCAGTTTGGCAAATAAATGTATCTATTCTATAAAGTGCGCAGGAATAGTCAGAATGCCCCTGACAGTCCCAGGCCCCTCTTCCATTCATACCTCCTTTGCAGGTGCACGCTACAGAACTTAGCTTCTCATTATACAGAATAGGGGCATAAGTCGGTTACGCGCACTTCTAATTAGTGCCAATTAGTGGTTGTTAATGCCAATTAGAAATTATCTCCAATTAGGTGCCAGTTTAGTGCGAGTTAGGTAATTATGAGGTCCTTTTACTAAGGTGTGCTGAAAAATGACCTTCGGTAGTGTAGACGCATGTTTTGGTTGTGCGCAGAATCATTTTTTAGCGCACCTATAAAAAAATGCCTTCCATAGCATCCCACAGATCAATCCAGAGACTTGTGGGTTGTGTCCCTCTACCAGCAGGTGGAGATAGAGAGAACCTCTGAGGTTTGCTATATGTGGACCTGTGCAGCCAAGTAAACCTCAGTATTCTCTCTATCTAGCAGGTGGAGGGACATCTCTGTGCAGCTGTGGTTTGATCTGGCTACTGGTGTCCTTTGGGCCTAGTTTAGCACAGTCAGGGGTTGAGTGGCTGTTTGTAGCTTCTGGTGTACACCTGGTGGTGTCAGGTCCCTCCCGGTCTCCCCCTACCTTTCCTCTGTCGCCCAGGGCTGTGGGCCTGATCGGGTGTTGCCTTTCTCTCTTGAGTAAAAAAAAAAAAAAAAGTAAGCGTCTCTTTAAGAGACTTTGTTTTTGTTTAATCATACGGAGGAGCTAGACGGGCTGCCGAGTCTGTTTGAGGGGCAGGCGTTTGTGGAGCATGTCAGTGCCTTCTGAGTCGGCTAAGCGCTGCTCCCAGTGTGGGGCCCGGAGAGCAGCATCGGGGGAGTGTGAGTCTTGCCGCCGTCAGCCCACAGCGGGTGTTCAGTGCAACGGGGGTTCCCCTCAGGTGTCCGGTGAGTCAGAACCACAGGGGATAGTTTCGGCGGTTTCCTCATGGTGGTTGACAGACAGGAGGCACAGCGTGCTTCTGTGGCACAGGCTCCAATGGAGGAAAGCAATTTAGAGGGAGCAGGGGAGTCCCTTTCAGTTCCTTTTCCCCCGGATTTTGTTTTATTAATGCACAATGCCTTTCTTCTGAAGAAGTCAGGAGCTTCTCTTCAGGCAGCCCTGTCTCTTCCTCAGCCTCTCAGTCTTTCCTGCCAAAATGTCCCTGGGTGGAGATTTTGGATCCCGAGGAGCTATCTGACACAGATGGCCCGATTTTGTCTCCAGGCTCTCCCTCAGAATCATTGGATTTGGCAGATGAGGTCACCCTGCCTTCTGAGGAGGGGGATGACCTGCCTTTTTTGCAGGGAAGAACTTCCCTCCCTGATTATTAGGGCTTTTGAGATTTTGGCCATTTCACCCCCTGAATCGTCAAGGGGAACAGGTCTGGTGCCCTGTATTATGTCTGGCACCAAATGCCCATCTCATTCCTTTCATGTGCATGAGGCCATGAAAATCCTTATTTTGGCGCAGTGGGATATGCTGGACAGTGGGCTTAAGGTTGCTAGAGCTATGTTGTGTCTTTACGCGCTGCCTGCTGCTGACTTTTCATTAATCACAGTGGTCACTAAGAAAACCACTCTCTCTGTGGAGGGTGGCACGGCGCTCAAGGACCCTCAGGATTGTAAGTTGGAGACTTGCTTGAGGTTGTCCTTTGAAGTAGCAGCCCTTTCCCTGCAGGCCTCAGTTTGTGGCTCCTATGCGGCGTGGGCATGCTTATCGTGGGTACAGAAAGCTTTCTCTCCGGAGGACCTCGTGGCTGTTTTGCGGCCTTAGAGTCTGGTTTAGCCTTCCTTGCGGATCTTCTTTATGATCTTTTGAGGGCTTTGGCGAAGGAGGATTCTCTAGCGGTCACCGCACATCGCTGTCTGTGGTTGTGACATCGGGCTGCAGACGTGGCCTCTAAGTCACGGCTGGCAAGGCTTCCTTTTAGGGGAAAGCTTTTGTTTGGGACAGACCTAGAACAGATTGTGAAGGACCTCGATGACTCTAAGGGCCAGTGCCTCCCGGAGGACAGGTCCAAATTTGTGCGACCTGCGGAACCTAGACCTAAGTTTATGGATACACATTGTTAACGTCCAGGTCGCGGGGCCTCTTTTCAGAGAGCAAGGTCTTCTCAGAGACCTCAGCCCTTTTGAGGTGACAGGCGGGCCTTCCTTTCCAGTAACAGAAACCAGCCCGCAGCCAGGTCCGCCCAATGATGGGGCCCTGGTCCATCTCCAGCCGGTTATTGGGGGCAGACTGCCCCTATTCCTGCTGGAGTGGACCAGGGTAACATCTGACGGATGGATCTTGGAGGTTATCAGAGACGGCTACAAGTTGGAATTGGCTCGGCCGATAGTAGACTCGTTTCTGGAATCTCCTTGTAAATCTCCCACCAAGGTGCGGGCAGTTCGTCACACCCTCCTCAACTTACAACGAATAGGAGCCATCCAGCTTGTACCCCCAGCAGAAAGAGGGTGCGGTCGATACTCTATTTATTTTATGGTGCCAAAAAAGGGCGGTTCTTGGCAACCCGTCCTAGATCTCAAGTGCGTCAATAGGTCCTTACGGGTTCGGCATTTCTTTTTTTTTTGAAATATATTTTTATTCATACAATGACAGGCTGTATGCACAAAGTATACATAGTAATGCTCAATATACAATCTACAAGCTCCAATTTGTGGTTTTAATCTACAACCCTGTCAATCCAAGGTGTCCAACACAACCCGCATTGCATTTTATTTTATTAATCCCCTTCAGCCATACACCCTTGCACTCCCACAGGCAAACCAGTCCACTTCTCAACTTTCACACCGTCCCCCCTCCCCCACTCTCATCCCTACACACTCCTTCTCCCAACCCCCTTCCTGTCTTCAAACGAGCACATGTAAACATTCCTCCCACAGCATGGCATATTTCCGGGTCTCTGGTTTATTGGCCTTGGAGTAAAGTCTTCTTTCAAATGTGCCAACCTCCTTCATTTTAGCTTTCCATACCTCTCCTAATGCCCCCTCTTCGGCAATCCAAAACTGTAAGATCGTTTTCTTGACCAACAGAAGGACAACATACACCAGCCTTCTATATGGTTGTGTTAGGCCCTGTTGAATTAGAAGGGTTTGTTCTCCCAGCAGCAAAGTTGCGTAGTCCCATTCCAGGGTCCTTTGCACAACACTATCAAGCACCTGCAGGGCCTCATTCCACAGTGCCAGGGCCGGGCATTCTAAAAAGGAGTGCAGCAGCGTCCCCCCCGCCCCATGGCATTTGATACAGCATTCATCTGCCCAGAGTCCCAACTGTTTCCCTTTTGCCCTAGATATAAATGCTCTATGCAAAATCTTATACTGCGTTTCCTGCAGCTCCGCTATCTTAACCATTTCATAAAGTGTCACAAACAGCTTCTGAAATGTTGGTTCTGTGTAGCTAGTGCCTAATTCCCCATTCCACTTGGCCATCAGTTTCCTCATTTCCTCTTCCCGCCTGTTTTCATTCAGCACTTTATACCAGGTCGATAGCCCATTACATTGATATGGGATTTTAAGAAGAATTCTATCTAATGGTCCCCATGTCCACGCTTCCCCATGTTTCGTTCTTAGAGAGGACCAGTAGTGCCTAATTTGAAGATATTGTAACAGATTTTTATTTGTCAAGTCCCATTGTTCCTTTACCCTATCAAATGTGTGAAAGGTATCAGTGTCAGTTTCCAACAGTTGCCCCAGTATCCTACACCCATTATCCCTCCAGGTAGTAAACGCCGTTCTGCCCATTCCCGGTGGGAACGCTTCATTACCCACTAGACTCACAAAGGGTGAAGCTTCCGGTGTCTTCTTTTGCTGACGTCTCCACCACCCCCAAGCTCTCCGCATAGGCCCTATTAGCTCCCTTCTACTAGCAATATTAATATCCCCGCTAGGGGACCCATGTATCAGATTGATAAATGACCAAGGCCTACTCCAAGATTCCATCCCCCCCTCTGGCAAGTACCGCTGCTGATCTATTATCCCTTCATAGATGAAGCGCATCAGCGCTGCTACATTATACATTCGAAGATCTGGGAGGCCTAATCCCCCTCTCTCCTTTTTTAAAGATAGTTTAACATAACTTATCCTGGCCCCTTTTCCTCTCCAGATAAAACTCCTGATGATGGACCGAAACAATCGTTCTTCTTTTCTTAACACCCATATAGGGGCTGCTTGCAAGGGATAGAGGATTTTTGGCAGAAGGATCATTTTTACCAATGCTATTCTACCTGTCAACGAGAGTGGCAGGTCTCTCCATTTGTCACAGAGTCGCTTAATATTTTCAATTTGGTCAACCACATTTTTTTTATAGAAAAGCTTTGTATCTGTGCTAAGGAAGACCCCCAGGTATCTCATCACTCCTTTAGCTGGTGTTATTGGTAACCCCTCCATCCCAGGGTCTCCCCCTATTCCCGACAATGAGAGTAGCTCCGATTTAGCACAATTCACTCTTAACCCTGACAAATCTCCAAACTCTCTTATTAGCTCCAGGGCTCTAGGCAGGTCTCTGGGGCCGTTCTCCAAATACAAAAGTATATCATCAGCAAATAAATTCAGCCGGAACTCCTTATTTCGTACTCGGAGTCCCCTTATCTGTGCCGCACTACGGATCTTAATGGCCAGTGGCTCAATTGCCAGCAGAAAGAGGAGCGGGGAAAGAGGGCATCCCTGCCTTGTACCCCTGCCCAGAGAAAACCTTTCAGTGAGCTTCCCATTAACCATCAAGCGGGCCAGAGGGCTACTATATAGGGCTCCAATCCAAGATACTACTGGACCCGATATTCCAAAGCGGCCCAAAGTTTCAAACAGATAAGGCCAAGATATACTATCAAAGGCTTTTTCCATGTCAAGCCCGACTATAACTTCTAGCCCCCCTTCTCCCCGAAACTTGTGGATGGCCATTAATGCTCGTATGATGTTCATAGAACCATGGCGGCCCGGCACGAAGCCTACCTGATCTTCGTGAATCAGCGTATGCAATACCTGGTTAAGGCGCCTTGCCAATATAGCTGCCAGGATTTTAACATCTTGGTTTAACAAAGATATTGGACGATATGAGCCCACCTGTTCCAGATCTTTACCGGGTTTTGGCAGTAACACTATATGGGCCACATTCTGTTGTATAGCTAATCCCTCCCCCACAATCCCATTAAACCAGGCCTCCAGTGGGGGTGCTACTAAGTCACTTAATATTCGGTAGTATTCGGGACCAAACCCATCCGGGCCTGGCGCTTTAGTGAGTTTTAGCGTTTTTATACCCAGCCGTATCTCTCTCTCTGTTATGGGCTCATTCAGGGAACTCACTTGGTCCCCTGTCAATTGTGGTATCTGTAGCCCCCGAAAAAACTCTGCATGTTGGGTTGCATCATAATCCCGCTCCCTATAGAGGGAACTATAGTATTGAACAAATTGCTGCATAATCTGGGGTTCAGCGGTAAATACTTCCCCCCGAGCATTCTTAATGGTGGAGATTAATTGCCGCTTTCGTGGGGGCCTCACCAAGTTCGCTAGCAGCTTTCCAGCCTTATTGCCCCACTTAAACAGTTTGAAACGCTGGTAATATATATCCCTCTCGGCTCTCTTATGCAAAATTTCATCAATCTGTTTTTTAAGTTGGGCTAACTGCGCTTTGTGTGAGTCATTTATATTCCGTATATGTGCCCTCCTTATGTTATGATACTCCTGGGAAAGCCGCAATAAGTCTGCCTCCCTCTGTCTCTTTTTCCCCGCTACATATGCAATAATATGGCCCCTCATAACTGCTTTAGATGCCTCCCAGTACGTGCTGGCATTAACGTCTGGCGTGTTATTATGTGCCTGGTAGTCCAACCATTTAAGTCGCAAAAAATCTCTGAACTCCCTGTCCTGGTAAAGATAGGGGGAAAGCCGCCACATCCTCTCGCCCGGCTCCGCAGCAAAGGAAACCGCCACCTCAACCGCCAAATGGTCGCTAAGTACACTATCCACTATTTCTGCTTTCACAATTTTCGGGACTAAAGAAGGTGCCACCAGCAAATAGTCTAGTCTAGAATATACCTTATGTGGGTGCGAATAAAATGTATACTCCCCATCTTGAGGGTGCAGAAGTCGCCATATATCCTCCAACCCCAGTTGAGATGCCACAAAGGGGATTCCCCTATCCTCCCAATTCCTCACCCTGGGTTTTGTAGGTTTACAGTCATTAGTGGGGTCAGCTACTATATTAAAATCCCCTCCCATTACAATCTGATAGCCAGAATAAGTTGTTACTCTTGCCACAAGGTCAGAGAAAAATTTATGGGAGTATACATTGGGCCCATATATATTACAAAAAAGAAGTTGTTGTCCCCATAGTTCTCCCATAACCAGTACATATCTCCCCTCCTTGTCCTGAATCACCTTATGACAGTGAAATGGTATTTGTTTGTGTATTAAGATAGCCACCCCCCTCTGTCTGGAGTTGTATGCTGAGTATCCAATCTCTCCAACCCATCCCCTCTTTAGCTTTTGATGTTCTGGGGCTGTAAGGTGGGTTTCTTGGAGGTAGGCAATGTCGGCCTTTTCTTTTTTTAACCAAGAAAGAATTTTAGTTCGCTTGATGGGGGAATGCAAGCCATCCACATTAAGTGTTATAATTTTCAGACTACCCATACCCCCGACACAGGTGCCTAATAATCTGATTCACTATGTGACATACCTTGCCAGCCTCCCAGCAGAGCCCGCAAGGTCTTAATCTGTGTGTGCCAACCTCCCTCATGGGTTTCCTACACCTCTGCTGCCTCCACAGTTTATTCACCTTACTCCCCACATATCCCTGGTGACCCATGTGCCTCCCGTTCTCAATGATCAAAGTCCTTCTCCAACCCCCCACCCTCCCACCCCCCCACACATCCAATACATTCATACCCTTACTGCCATACAATTCCCCATCCCCCCTCCTCCTCCCTTGTCCCTCCCACCCCTCCACTTTCCCTTCCCCCTTATTATTTGTCCTCATCCTTCACCTACCCAATACAGCCCAAAGAGGACATATACCCCACCCCCCCGCCTCTCCCTGTTATCCTAATATGGATGCAAAACTAAATATTGTAAACATTAATACCTAGGAACTTTCTTTATGCAACTATTTTTGCTTCTCCATCTACTTTCAACAGTTATTATTTAAACAACATATACATATTATTAACCAGCACATGTGTTTTGCTGACAGATCTTCTCTGTCCCATACTGTCTGCCCACTGACTTCCTCTGTTCCAAACTCTCAAGCATAGGACAGTAAAATAATGCTTTACCCTTCAGTTCCAAATCCACAGTGTCCTGACGGAGCAGCACAGTAGCGCCCACTAGTCTCTGCCCCTGCGCTCTTATAATATCACGATCATTGAGTCATAGGTACTCCCTGTGAGCATCCACTTCTGCCACTCCGTCTACTTTCATTAGTTATTAATTAAGAAATAGAAGCTCAGTTTTATCTTCTCACGTTTAAATCTGGGTAATGTTCCACCATTCAGCTCCAGCTCCTCGATTCTCACAGTTGAATTCAATGATCTCCTCTCCCGCTCTCTCATATCCCTTCCACTCTCTGTTCCGGCTCGTGTTGGGCCCGATTTCTTGCTTGATTGTATGTCTCCAGGAAAGCCTGCGCCTCTGCCACCTCCGATAGTACCAGGACCTTGCCCTCATGCCAGATTCGTAGTTTAGCCGGGTATTGCAAGGCGAATTTTACCCCTCGCTTGTAAAGCGCGGAGCACGTGGGCGCCATGGCCTTCCGCAAGAGCGCCACTCTGGCAGAGTAGTCATTAAACAGTAGCAGTCTGTGCCCTTCATACTCGAGTGCTTCTCTTGTTCTGGACGCTTTCAAGATGCGTTCTTTCGCCTGCCAGCTCGTATAATGCGCTATTGCTGTGCGGGTTCTGGTGGTATTCTCCCCCCTCGGTCCAACTCGATGCGCCCTGTCGCAGCAGTAGGGGCCTCCCTGGACATCCAGCCCCAACCGCTCTGGAAGCCATTTGGCGAAAAATTCATAAAGGCTCTGATCTTTTACCGCCTCTGGTAAGCCTATGACCCGTAAGTTATTTCTACGAGAGCGGTTTTCCTGCTCCTCCACCCGCTCTCGCATGACTTCCATCTCCTTTTGCAAAGCAGCCATCTGCACAGCGGTACTCCGCGCCTCGTCCTCCCGCGCGGAGATTCGCTGTTCCACCTCGCTGATGCGAGCCGCGTGCGAGTCGAATTTTTCATTTATTTCGTCGACCGCCGACTGTAGCTTGTTCAGTTTATCTGCCAGGGCAGCGGATACCGATCGAGAGATCTCCTGGGTCCATTCTGGCAGGAGCGTTAAGGTTGCTGGTGGCTGGTGTTGTGAGTCCGCCATTTTAGGGACGCTGCTCTTCGGGATATTCGACGGCTTTTTTTGTGCTTTTGAGGGCATACCTTGGTTATCCACCCTGTTGCAGACTCCTAGTGGATCCTGCCTTATTCCCCAACACTTTCTTTCTGGTCAGAGCTATCCAGTTTTGCGCAAATTGCTGATATTAGCGGGTAGGGTGCGGAGCCTCTTTGTCTTGCTGCTGCTTAGGTAGCAGGCATCACGTGACCCCCGGGTTCGGCATTTCTGCATGGAAACCCTCCTCTCGGTGATCGCAGCGGTACAGCCAGGGGAGTTTTTGACTTCTCTCGATCTCAGAGGCCTATTTACACACTCCAATTTGGCCTCCCCACAGGCGTTTTATTTGCTTTGCAGTGTTCGGTTGTCATTTTCAATTCAAAGCGATGCCCTTCGGCCTAGCCACAGCACCTCGGACTTTTTCCAAGGTCCTTGTCATAGTGGCGGCCTATCTCAGAAAGGAAGGGATTCAAGTCCATCCTTATCTAGACGACTGGCTTGTGCGGGCGTCTTCTTTCGAGGAAAGTCGATGGGCAGCCAACAGAGTGGTCGGGTTGCTTCAATCACTTGGTTGGGTGATCAACTTCCCAAAGTGCAGCCTTACGCCCTCCCAGACGCTGGAATACTTGGGAGTGTGCTTCGATACCCGAACAGAGATAGTTTCTCTTCTTTCAGCTCGAGCACATTGGTTGCAGGGTCATTTTCGCGCTCTGTTCCAAACTCTGAACCTGCGGGCTTCGGACTATGTACAAGTTCTGGGTTCCATGGCCTCCACCTTAGACATCATAAAGTGGGTCAGAGCTCACATGCGCCCCCTGCAGTGGCACCTTCTGAGCCGTTGGTCTCCTCTCTCGGAGGATTACGAGGTTCGGGTGCCATGTTCAACCTGTCTGCACACAATCATGCAGTGGTGGTTCATTCAAAAGAATCTGGTGTCGGGCATTCCTCTGCAAACCCCGGAATGGAAGATCATGACCACGGATGCGTCACTGTCTGGTAGGAGGGCTCATTGCCTCCAACAGACAGCCCAGGGCATTTGGACCTCAACGGAGGCGTCTTGGTCTATCAACCGCTTGGAGTTGCAGGCGATTTGTCTGGCCCTTCTGGAGTTTCTTTCTCTTCTCCATGGTTGCCCAGTTCGAGTTCTCTCGGACAATGCAACGGCGGTCGCCTACGTGAACCGTCGGGGGCACCACTAGCGCGCGATCTGCCGTTGGGCAGAGACTCATCTCTCTTTCTTGACGGCGGCTCATACAGCGGGGTCACAGAATGTGCAAGCGGACTTTCTCAGTCGCCACCAGTTGGAGCCGGGGGAGTGGACACTCTCCCCTCTGGCCTTTGATCAGATAGCTGCCCGTTGGGGGATGCCGGTGATGGACTTAATGGCCACCGCATTCAATGTGAAGGTTCCCCGTTTCTTCAGCAGGGGAAGAGAGCTGGGCTCGGAAGGCATCAATACTCTTCTACAACCTTGGCCCAGGGGCCTGCTCTATGCCTTTCCCCCGTGGCCTATGGTGGGGAGGTTACTGACTCGCATTGCCAGTCCTCCCGGTTGAATGATCCTGGTGGCCCCGGATTGGCCCAAATGTCCCTGGTATGCGGATATGGTCAGGCTCCTGTTCAATCGTTCTCTCCGTCTCTAGGCGCAGGATGGTATCTTGCTGCAGGGGACCAGTCATGATGGAGGATCCCTCCCCCTTTGCTCTTATGGCCTGGCCCTTGAAAGGGCGAAGTTGAGAAGGAAAGGGTATCCGGACGTGGTTGTTGCTACGATGTTTAAGGCTTGGAGAAGATCCACCTTGATAGCTTATGCTAGGGTGTGGCGTACCTTCGATTCGTGGTGTGCGAGTTCGGGATTGTCAGTGGCTTCGGTATCAGTTATCCTCGCGTTTCTTCAGGAGGGTGTACAGAAATTACTCTCGTTGAGTTCTCTTAAGGTGCAGGTGGCAGCTGTGGCATGCTTTAGAGGCCGGCTTCAGGGGGCGTCGATCGCCTCCCACCCAGATGTGGTTCGTTTTTTGAGGGGCGTAAATCAGTTGCGTCCTCCGCACGTGCCAGTTCTGCCATCCTGGAACCTTAATCTAGTTCTCAAAGCGCTTCAGCGTCCTCCTTTTGAACCTTTATCAGGGATTACGGTTAAGGATCTTACCTTGAAGGCGATTTTCCTAGTAGCCATTACTTTGGCTCGGAGAATTTCAGAGTTGCAGGCTCTTTCTTGCAGAGACCCCTTCCTGCGTTTTATGGAGGTGGGGGTATCGATTAGGACAGTGCCTTTGTTTTTGCCCAAGGGGGTTTCTCATTTCCATTTGGGGCAGTCTCTGCATTTGCCGACTTTTCACCGTGAAGATTACCCCGAGCAATTCCGGCCTCTTCGTTGCCTCGACGTAAAATGGGCTCTTCTCAGGTATTTGGAGGTGACGAATGAATTTCATCTTTCTGACCATCTCTTCGTCCTTTTTGGAGGCAGTAAGAAGGGTCATATGGCTTCCAAGGTCACCATAGCCCGTTGGGTGCAGGAGGCCATCATTTCGGCCTACGTGGCATTGGGCAAGCAAGCCCCTGAGCAAATTCGTGCTCATTCTATGCGAACTCAGGCTTCCTCCTATGCAGAGTCCCGTTTGGTTTCTCTGGAAGATATCTGCAGAGCCCTACATAGGCTTCGGTCCTATCGGGTGGATGTGACAGCTTGGCAGGACGTGGTGTTTGGCTCGTCGGTGATTTCTGCCAGGTTGGGGGTGTCCCGTCCTACTTGAGGACTGCTTGTGTACATCCCACAAGTCTCTGGATTGATCTGTGGGACACTATGGAAGGAAAAATTAATTCTTACCTGATAATTTTCTTTCCATTAGTCCCAACAGATCAATCCAGAGGCCCCCCCTGGATTTACTGTCTGCAGTTTTCTTTCGGTTGGTTAGTTTTTTTGAGTTTTGTTGTTCTGAATGTTCCTTCGTTTGATTAAGTATGTTGGGCATTTGGTCTGACAATGTCAGGAGAGTTTTCTATTGTTTCCATTCCACTGCTTTGGTATCGTTCATACTGAGGTTTACTTGGCTGCACAGGTCCACATATAGCAAACCTCTATCTCCACCTGCTGGTAGAGGGACACAAACCACAAGTCTCTGGATTGATCTGTTGGGACTAATGGAAAGAAAATTATCAGGTAAGAATTAATTTTTCCTGTTTTTTTTTTTTTTTGCGGCAAAATATAAATTACCATGCATCCATTTTGTGTCTAAGACCTTATCGCCAGCCATTGACCTAGTGGCAAAGTCTCATGCGGTAACTGGGCGGTAATGACATTTGCGCATCAAATGCCACTTGATGCGCATTGATGATGTGTGCCAGAAAATAAAAAACATTTTTCGGATGCACGCCAAAAATGAAATTGCCGCAAAGGCCACGCAGTAGCTGGGTGGTAACTTAGAATTGGCGTGCGTTGGGCGCATGTAGGCGCTTATGCGGCTTAGTAAAAGGGTCCCTATGTTACACATGTAACTGACTATTCTATAACTGGGCGCACATTTACAGGCTAAACTTCAGGTGCCATTTATAGAGTTTGGGGGTAAATGCATCCATGATAATTACGAATGGTCTTCACATGAGACAAAGAACTTTTCAGTGTAGTTACAGCTGAGTACATTCTTGACAGGCCACCAACAATTACCGCACAGCCTTTGCAATTCCCATGAATTAATTAATATTTGCTGTTATAGCTCAGTAAGTGAAAACATTTACCACACTTTAGTTAACTTTGAACAAGACCGCTTATATAAAAGTGATTGAGCACCAGCCAGATGATAAAACTTGTTAAACTTAAACAAAGATTCAACCACAGACCTCAAAAGAGAGAGTAGTATTCTTTTAGAATCAGAAGAAAAGACCTGTTTTGTCACTTTACAAGAAAGGAACTTTCTGGTGGTCAAACATCTAGGATGTACATTCTCTTGACAATTCATGAACTTCTCCTCCAGCCGGAGCCGGATTAACACTATATTGGACCCTAGGCAAACATAAATTTGTGTGCCCCCACTACAAGGGACTCCATCCCCCCCCCCCCCCATCATTTCACCTATCCAGAAGTAGCAGGGAAAAGTACAGAGCCTAGCTCTGGGTATAACAGCAATAATAGTTTGTGAGTGAGCATAGGGAGTATGCAAGCACATGCTTTGAATGGAGAGGCTTAATGGGTAGAGAGGGAGAGCTGCCAAGTTACCCAGTTATAGGAGACGCATTCTGAGCCAGTCCTGGATTTCTGCAACCCTATCTTGGTATATTATGGGACCTGAAGTGCTGATTTCAATTGCTGGTATCAGAGACTACAAAAAGGACACTGACTTCCAATAAAGTTCAAAAACAGAAGTGGTCAAAAAGTCTCCCTCCTTCAGCTAGGTAACTTGGCAGCTCTGCAGCAGTGGGCTGAGAACCAGGGAAACTGGGCAAGTCATTTTTACTGTGTTGCCTCTGATACAAACCAGAGATTCTAGGGATGGACTGCCCGAAAGAGTGAGATTTAAGGGCAGTCCTCCCCGATATTCAAAGCTATTTAACTGGTCAGACACGGCCACTGACTGGTTGAATAGCATATCAGCACCTAACCGCTAATATTCAGCTGGAGAAAACCAGTTATCTCCGTTGAATATTGTTGGTTAGTGCCTAGCGCATAACTGGCTATATTTCTCGACATAGCTGATTAAGCGCAGATATTCAGTGTCAGACCAGCTATGTTTAGCGGTTAAAATAGACTCATAAAGGCCTGTCTTTAACTGCTAAGAGGTTAACTGGCTATTGCTGAATATCGACAAAACAGTCGGAACAAGGGTGACAAAGGAAAGGGCAGCAGATGATGTCCAAAATAACACCTTTATTGGAATATCTAAAGACTCAACAAGAGTCCTGTTTTGGCCCGCAAAGGCCTACCTCAGGAGTCTACAAACACACACACACACACACACACACACGTATATATATATATATATATATATATATATATATATATATATATATACAGATTAAAATCAATATAAATGAAAAATACAGTATAATTATTTCATATTTAAAATATTGTTTGACACAGTATAAATGCATAAAATAATAAACATATAAAAAAACATGTATTCTGGTATACAAAGCATAAAACAAATGTAAAATCAGCAGGTGTTATTTTGGATATTGTCTGCTGCTCTTTCCTTTGTCACCCTTGTTTTGACTGTTTCGTCTGTGTTTCTACAAGGGTTACTGCTTTTGTGTAGTGCTGAATATCGACATAGGTTAATTTTTTTGTAGTTAAAAACTCCTGGATATTTAATGCTGGTTGCCAGAAATGACCTGACACTGAGTATCCGGGTTTAACGCCAGCAGCAGACAGCAAAATTGCTGCCCACCACCAGCTGAATATTGGGCCCAATATGTCCAACATATACATTTACAAAGTTTTACATGTGAAAAAAGGTTCATAAATGGAAAAAGCAAACTAAAATATTTTAGCTTTTTTTGATGCTTCTGAAAGAATATAGGCAGAGTGAAGGCAATATTAGGACAGTGTTCAAAGGAATTTGCCCAAGTAATTTAACAGTTAAAAGGGTTCTGTGGGCTGAAAATGTGTCTTCACTGAACATCATTTCAACTCAGATTTTCAAAAGGAAGCTGTCATGACTCAGGGAAGGAGAGCCTTTGGGCAGCAGCCAGGTTGGCACTTACTGGTCAACCTGAGGGTTAGCTGGGCCCCGACTAATGGCAGGCAAGTCACCTAGGCTAGGCGGAGGCATGACAGGAACTGGAGAACAGGCTGGAGTAGGTAACAATATGCACAGACTTGGCTGGAGACTGGGCAGGCAAGGCTGGAGCTTAGAGGCAAAGATGCAAGGTGGAACTGGAGGCAAGGCTGGAACTGTAAACAGGCTGGCTGGCTGGGAACAATGCGGGCAAGGCTGGAACTGGAGACGTGGTAGGCAAGGCTGGAACTGGAGACGAGGTAGGCAAGGCTGAAATTGGAGGCAGGCAAGGCTGGCTGGAGACAAGGCAGGCGAGGCTGGGCTGGAGTCAAGGCAGGCAAGTGTGAATGGGGGATGAGGCAGGCAGGCTGACTGGGGACAAGACAGGCAAGGCAGGAGCTGAAGGCAAGATGAGCAAGGTTGGAACGGGAGACTAGGCAGGCAAAGCTTGCTGGAGGAGTAAAAAAAACAGAGATGAATCCAAATTATTTGTAAACTTCTCACTTTTAAAAATGTACATGCTTTGGCTCCTTCTTATATATCTTCCATGATTACGCTTGCTCCTGCCCCAATAGGTCTTTCTCTTAGCTTCACTCCTTTCTCTTACCTGGGAGGGAGTATGCAGTCTGCCTCTAAACTCCCTTTTCCTCTCACCTAAGGTTACCTAGATCTTTGGGAGTCAGGGTTGGGTGTAGTCTAGTTTTTAGGGTAACAAAAATATATATGACTGGTTGTTGGGTGGGGGTAGATTCCAATCACTAACCTTGTTACTGGGCTTTTGACAGTTGGTGGTCTAAAAGATGGTGTAGTGGACCATCTGAGGTGAAACATGCTGTTAAGGGCTGACTAGGCCACTTTGAGGATTGTAAAGTTCAGAGCCAGGGATTTACCATGGAGATGACTGGCAGTCTCTTAATACCTCTGGTGGCAGTGTTTCTTTACTCAGAAAGGTCAAACTGTGGTGGTGGTCCACAAATTTTATACATTTATAGGAGACAGTGAAAATGAAATGAATCCTCTGTGAATAATCCATAACATCTCAGAAAAAGTGATTGAAGTAATACATACACAGTTGAGATAGTAGTTCATTCCTGGCAAGCATTACCACAGCACCCCTTGTCAAACCAAGTTGTGCATGCTGACCTGCAGCACTTTGGTTACTTGCCTTTCTTTTAAATTATGTGTGCATACCATAGTGAATGTAATTGTTGAAACATGACTGGCAGGGCTGTGTAGTAGTTAAAGCACAGAGCTGTAAAACTAGAACTGCCAGTTTGATTTTGCCTTTCAGGATTTGCCAGATTTTGCTAAATTGGATTCTTAATTTAAAATGACTGGTTTAGCAAGAGCTATGATACATTACAGCTACTGTACTTCAGTTTGTTCACAAACTTAACCTTTCGTTAATTCAGTGGTTGTTTGTTCTTTTTCACTGTTCTTGTTGGATCTCCCTAGCCCCTGAAACTTTGAGAATTCTTGCTGGCCCCAGGCTGGAAAGGGTTCTTTGTCTCAGATGCATTCTTATTGTTGATCTTTGGCAAATTGGTGCTACCACAGTATCAGTGTCTGTCATATCCCTGCTTCCCCAGGTCTGAGCGTACCTCCTCTTGTCTCCCGGCCTAACATATTATCCTTGATAGATATTCTTGTCGCTGTACTAACATATGGCTCCCTCCTCTCCTTCACACCACCATTATAATTAGGGTTTCTATTCCTAGGTTTACAAATTTTAAATGTAGGGGGTTTATTTTGAACAAATTAGAGGAGTTTTTTTTTTCAGTTTGCAAAAAACAAATCACTGTTTATTGGTGTCTTTTGTGCCACAGGTACTATTGCTGAGTAACTTTTCCAGTGGAATCAAATATGTACATTTGTGTCACTCATGCTTTGTCAGCTTAGAAAAGGCACAAAAACTGAGTAGCGGATGCAAGACAAATCAGAGGAGAGGTGAGAGAGTACTAGCGGAAGTGGTGCTTTCCTGGTATTTATCCAGTAGACACATTTTAATTTTTTTTTTGATTGGGGGTGTTCTGCCCCCATTGCAGTGAGGCAGCTTGCGATGTCTGTGTGTGACAGATTATGAGTTTGTATATTTATCAAGCTATGCATATGAATCAGATGTCTGCATTTCTGCGATCCTCTGTGATTAGCCCTTATGAATACCTGTGTTTTGCTCTCAATGCCTTTTGGAATTTTGTAGTAACTGCTTGCCTCAGGGCATGCTGGAAGGAGCAGAATTCCCCTCTCCCTCCGATTGCTGTCTTAAGGAAGAGAAATGGATAAACTACTTGTTTTTTTCCCCTCTCATAGTGAATTTTTACCTATATGGCTGTGCAGTTACTTGTATGATTGCTGTGGTATTAATAGTGCTGTGTTTCAGTATTTCAAGCTGTCAGGCTCTAAGCAAACTGTCACAGACTCAGGAACAATGTGAGCAGGCAAAACCCTCCAACCAGGACTGGACTAAACAAGCGGGAATGGAGCAGAAATGGAGCAGACTAGAAGTGCAATAAGCACCCTGGCAGAAACAGACCAGAAGTGCACAGAGCACACAGGCTGTACTAAGACACAAACCAGGACTGGACTGAACAAGCAGGACTGGAGCAGACAAGTGCAATGAGCACACAGGCAGAAACAGACCAGAAATGCACAGAGCACACAGGCTGCACTAAGACACAAACCAGGACTGGACTATGCAGGGAACACAGGGACAGAACTAAGTAAAGCCATAAGAGAAAACACTCAAACGGGCCACAAGACCGACCTGGAACCGATGCACACAGAGCTTTCTCATGCGGGCCACAAGGCCGAACATGAATCCAAACAACAGAAGAAGAAACTAGGCAGAATTCAAGGTGAGGCAGACTAGGCAGATCTCAAGGCTGGGCCACACAAACAGGCAATAACCAAGACAGAAGTGCTAACACTAGCACACAACAAGCTGAAGAACTAAGGCAGAAGTGCAAACCTTTTTGCAAAGACAAAGAGAAGAACCAAAGTAGGTAGAAGTGCTAACCCTAGCACACAGACAAAAGAAGAGCTAACCCTAGCACACAGACAAACAGAAGAACTAAAGCAGAAGTGCTAACCCTAGCACACAGACAGGAAGAACTAATGCAGGCAGAAGTGCTAACCTTAGCACACAGACAGATAAAAACAAGGCAGAAGTGCCACACAGGCACACTAACTAGGAAACAAGACAGAAGTGCTACACAAGCACACCAACTAGGAAACAGGTGCAGAAGTGCTACACAAGCACACCAACTAGGAAACAGGTGCAGAAGTGCTACACAAGCACACCAACTAGGAAACAGGTGCAGAAGTGCTACACAAGCACACCAACAAACCCGGAGACCTTTGGCTTTGCAAAGGCCCTGAATGAATGTCCTCACCTTCCTTATGAGGGCCTTCACTGATGATGTCGTGACTACAGGAAAGAGGCTTGAAACACACTGAACACCAGAGTGAGGCTTGGAACACACAGGAAGTGGCAGCAGAGGCAACAATGCAAAGAAAAGAACAGACGGGAGCCACCTCTGAAGCTGACCAATGGACGACAAGGTGAGACTGGATATACGGGGCCAAAGTTAATGCCTTGTGGAGATCAAAAGAGAGGATATTTTATTGGTTTTTACTGGTTACAAGCTAAAATCAGTACCCTGAATTATAATATAGTTGGTGATTCACTTGTATATTCCTCACTTCTAATTCTGTGTAAACCTTATGAAGGAAGTTTTTAGAGTTTATTAGGGTTTGACATACTGCCTATTTTAAAATGTCTTTGCAGTTTACAAGTGTAACTCCCCAAATGTAGCTAATTTAATTTAAATGATCTCACCCCTTGCGATCTGCTTGGGACAGGCCTTAATTGATTAATTTTACTATATTTCACACTTTATAATTGCTTACCCCGGGGTCCGCAGCTACCTCTGTAGAACTATGTAAGCCACATTGAGCCTACAAATGGGTGGGAAAACGTGGGATACAAATGTAACAAATAAATAAATAAATACTTATATTCTGCTTAACCAAACAAAGGTTTAAAGTAGATAACCAAAGATACAAGACGAAGAGAAAAATATCATGAAATACATAACTAAACATTAAACTATAAAAAATACAAAAATGTTCAATGTATTACATAATGCGAAGACCAATATAGGAAATATAGTTAAAGCTAAAAATACTGTAAAGTCAACCCAGTTCTCAACAAATACCTAAAGCTTTATTGTGTTGAAGAAAAATATTCCAGTGACAGGTTGAACTATAACTTATAATCATATTGTAAGAGGTCTAATGTATAAGGTCTTTGGGGGAAAATAAATATAACCTCCAAGTGCCTGCAGATCTGGTGCGACTGGCTAGAGGAGCAAACACAATTATTGGGAGACATATAAGAACGAGCCAGACCCATGTAAAATTTTAAAAGTAAGGCAAAAATGTTTAAAAATAATTCTGGCTCAAATCTGCAATCTTTGGAGTTCTTTCAAACAGGCCGTCATTTGCTCCCACCTTTTCCCTCCCAAGGTAAGCTTAGCTGCAGTGTTTTAAAGAACTTGCAATCTGTTCGGTAATTTACTAGGAAGTCCCAAGTAAACAATATTATAGTAAACGGATCTTGATAAGATCATTGCTTGAACCACTTGAACATATTCTGCTGGCAAAAAAAGAGAATGCCTGCTGTATTTGATGGAGATACAGAAACACCTTCCTCAGTGAGCTCACCATAGAGCCCACCTCACCTTCCAAGGTCAGGGATGAGTCCAAGAGATTGAAGAGGTCCAACTGGTGGGATATCTATCTAGGAAATTTGTTTATTATGACCACCAACCCATATAAATTAGTTTTCTCAGGATTTAGTTTTAAATGGTTGGCCAATGTTCATCTCTCCACAGTCTTGAATGAGCTCTGCCATTGAGTGGTCTGGTGCAGTGACGTAAGGGTCCAATCTCCCTGGTGCAACCTGAATACACTGGGAAGAGGATTTTAATATATTTTTTGCTAAAAGGAATTCCTGCTTTCTCACTTTCGGACAGCAATTTCCCCATTTTGTATCTGTGTCTAGGAGATATTTTAAATGAATGTGTGTTTGTATATTTTTTCATATTAAAGTCCAAGGCGCATATCACTGCCAGCGTTTAAGCCAAAAATTGAGCAGGGGAGCCTTACGTGGAGCCCAGGAAGAGTAAAGGAGGAGGGAGGAGGTTACATAATGGGATGCCTCTTCAGTTCTAAGGATTTGAAAAAAGGGCTCTTGTTTTGACTTTGATTGAGTTTTGTTCTTTTTCTCCCTTGTTATTTTGTTCAGCCTTTATCTCTAGAGGAGAATGTCATTAGCATAGGTGAAATAGGATATGGCCTACTTAGCCAACTCATTCCCAAACACAGTCAAATAAACATTGAATAGTAAAGGCAATAAAGGTGATCCTTGTGGAACACCACATCTCTTTTTCCACTGTACAGAGCA
Organism: Microcaecilia unicolor; assembly: GCF_901765095.1. Classification (NCBI taxonomy): domain Eukaryota; kingdom Metazoa; phylum Chordata; class Amphibia; order Gymnophiona; family Siphonopidae; genus Microcaecilia; species Microcaecilia unicolor. The sequence continues at coordinate 249,913,216 of NC_044031.1, read as the reverse complement.
GCTATGATTTATCAGAAATCAAGTAAACCATTTTAACAAACAACTGGTGAAATATCAATTTTTGCAGCATCAAATCTTGACCTAGGAGGCCAAACATCTTGGACAAGTTCAATTACATGACAAGTTTGGTTGTCTAACAAGTGCAGGATGTAGATCAAAGTAGATAAGACTGTTTCAGTACTAAAGGAAGAGCACAATCCAAATCCTCTCGCCCCCCCCCCCCCCCCCCCCCAAACTCATGATCTAAATACTTATTCAGTTGAACAACTTTGACAGCCTCTAGAAGTTTACCCAACATCGGGAGACTGGCAACAGATCTTTAGCTCTAATGCCTATGAGCGTCCTCACCAATGAGCTTCATCAGTGGTGACAGTACTATATTGCCCAGTTGTCTTGGAAAACTTCCATCTTCAAGGACTCTGCCCATAAAAACGCACTGGGATTGGCTGAGAGAGACCTGGAGGGAGGGACGTCCAAAAAGTTTTGATTTGGACGTCCTCACACATTCCGATCCTGGGGGGAGGGGGGCACAAGCTGAAAACAACCTTGAAGGGAACTGTTGAGAAAACTGTGCTTGTGGTCAGTTTAAGCAGATAAGAAAAAATCTCTGCCTGAGTGATTCATAAACAGCTATGAATACCAGATATAAAAGTCAAACCATGAACTGATAAGAACTATTCCCATAATTGTACACTGCCCACATCGAAGGCAAAAGATATTAAAAACTGGGAATGCAAAACTATTGTATAAGCACAGAGGGGGCCCTTTTACTAAGCTGCAGTAAAAAGTGGCCTGCGGTAGTGTGGACACGTGAAATTGGTGCGTGCTGGCCCATTTTTACCATGGCTGGGAAAAAAGGCTTTTTAAAAAATGGGACAGTAAATGTCCATGTGCTAAATTAAAAGCTGCACGTGGCTATTTACTGCCTGAGCCCTTACTGCCACACGTTGACCTAGCGGTAAGGGCTCACACGCCAATGTGGCCAGGCTGCTGATTACTATCAGGAATGCCCCCCATGGTAGAAAATTATTTTCTACCTCAGGGAACAGCGCATGCCAACTTTGGAATTACTGCCGGGTGCCCATGCTACCACAGCAGTAGTGCCGATTTGGTGTGCGCTACCCACTTGCTATTCCTACCACTGTTTAGTGGAGTGGAGGGAGTGGCCTAGTGGTTAGAGCACTGGTCTTGCAATCCAGAGGTGGCCAGTTCAAATCCCACTGCTGCTCCTTGTGATCTTGGGCAAGTCACTTAACCCTCCATTGCCTCAGGTACAAACTTAAGATTGTGAGCCCTCCAGGGACAGGGAAATACCCAGTGTACCTGAATGTAACTCACCTTGAGCTACTACTGAAAAAGGTGTGAGCAAAATATAAATAATTAAATAAAAATAGTTAAAGGGCCCCAGAGATCCAATTCTTGGTTAAGACCATATGGGTGTACAGTGTTAAACCTGAAGATAAGCCTCTGTTCAATCCTCAACAAAACATCATCCAAATGGCCACCTCTCCAATGTAGTTTAGGTTTAACTAAAACAAGAAACCTAAAGTAGTGGACCCTTTTCAATGGAATGTTGAAGTAAAGGTTTGTCTGTTACCTGATGTTCGATTGCACTTTTGTGTTCTATCAGATCTGGAGATAAGTTTGAGACACTTTTCAAATAGAGCACAGGAATAATCTATGCTGGCATCTGTCCTTGTGGGCTTGTATACATTGATAAAACTGTAAGACAATCCAACAAGAAACTGATAGAGCACAAAAGTGCAATGAAAGGGTAGCAGATAAACTTTTAGTTCGACATTCTTGATTTTGGGCCCTCCTTAGTCCCACCCAAAACACGCCCACAACATGCCCCCTTGCTATTTGGACATAAGGCAGTGTTGGACGTGCAAATCCTACCTTTGCAAAAATGGGATTTGGATGTTTCAAGCACATAGACGTCTGTTTCATCATTTTGTGATGTCCATATGGTTTGAAAATAAATGCCATTGTATTTTTTAAAGCGGTTTTAAAAATGTTTTTTGTTTTAAAATCGATTTTGAGCTAATTCAGAAAGCTTTTTGGGGTCTTTATGCTTTTTAAGTGCCAGTTTAGGTTATAGTAGGTTTTATTTCTGATGTACTGTTTATTCTGCATAGCTCACCTGTGGTCATGTGACCCTGCACTGTTTAAAAGGAGTCTTTACCCACAGACAGTTAGATTTGCTTTTGAACAGTGACCTCCTGGAATTTGTTCTGCCTTTTACCCATTTTGAGGTTTTGCTTGATTGCAGCTGCTTTGTTATTTATTTGTGCATTATTCACAGTATTGCCTTTTGTTGAAGTGAATGGCAAACACCTTAAGCGTATGTGAAAGAGTTCTGAATTGGTTCCCACACAATTTCTGTGTTGTTGGTGTAGTATCAAACCAAGGAGTAGTGCGACCAGCAAGGCACTTCAAATGACAACAGGAAGATGGAACTATAGTTTTGTTTTGGCAAAGTTCCTGCCTCAGGGGCCTTGATATAAATATGTGTAGACTCGAGAGTTTTGAACACTTGCTGTCTCAAAAAAGACGCTCAGTGCAAAACAGGAATGCAAAAATAGGTTGTAAAACAGTCATCCGCTTCTGCAGTCTTCTCTCTCTCTTGTTGGTGTAGTATATCACTTTGCATATCTTTTTAGACAGTTTTTTAAATGTAACGTTATGAGACTGTTTATGAGTATTTTTAATAGTTTTTATATGTGTTTTGTTTTAATATTTTTTCAAAAAATTGAAAATGTCTCAAAATTGGAAAAACTTAATGCGGGTGCAATAATACCAGATGTATACAAGTGAAGTCCAGTGCAATGACAAAAAATAAAGTAAAGGTAAGCAAAGTTAAACTATGACACAGGAGACCTCGGCAGTGACTCGTTTCATGTCAGGATACCTGCCTGACAACTCACTAGTATCATCATCGGTCTTTTTTGAAATCTTTTCTAGACACTGAGAGATGTTACTACCATCGGTTTAGGACCAAGCCCTGACGCAGCATAGCGAAATATGTCATATTGGCGTGGGTCTGAGACAGTGAAGTTGATTAAGATAAGTGATTTTAAGAAATTTATATAAGAATTTTGCTACTAGAGATTACTTATTAAAGTTTTGCATTTTGAGAAACAAGTTTCTGTGACACGTTGTGAGACCGATGATGATGCTAGTGAGTTGTCGGGCAGTGATCCCGACATGAAACGAGTCACTGCCGAGGTCTGTTGTGTCATAGTTTAACTTTGCTTACCTTTACTTTATTTTTTGTCATTGCGCTGGGCTTCCACATTTAATATTTTTTCATCCATTTTTAATATGACTGTATATTTATTTATGTTGTGTTATTTGTTCTTACAGTATTGGTTGGCCTTTGAATCAACCCATGCAGGGTGAACCACGGCTGTGTTGGGCACGCTTCTAATCTAAATACTAATAAAGCCTTTGTCTTGAATTGACCTAATTTGCTTCCACAATTTCTGTTCTATATATTTTTACATATATTTTTATTTGTTATCCTGTTATTTATTCATTCCTTCTCCCCCCCCCGCCCCCGCAAAACTTGTGTACCCATTTGACTTAGGGGAGCCTATCTGATCGTAGGGCTGGAGTAGTTGCCTCTTTTCAGGTGACTCAGTTCTCTTTATGGCTGATAGAGGCTTCCATAGCAGTGGCTGTTGTCCTCTTTCCTTGTGGTCTGTGGCCTGCTCAGACTGGACTGGCTATGTTGGACAGGACTTCTGAACTCTGATCCTTTATACTTGGGGCTTTTTTTTTGACCTGGTACGCACCGGTACACTGTATTGGCACGTTTTTCTTGGCTACACTTTTTTTTTTTTTTTACATCCTCCCCTCCAACCTCAATCATAAACTCCCCCTCCCCCACCTGTAGGCCCTCCCCAGGCCTACATTAAAAACATTTGCAGTCTAGTGGCCTCTTTGGGGCAGGAGTGACCTTCACTCGCTCCTGCTGGTTTCCTAATCAAAATAGCTGCATGGACTTCACAGCCAGAGGGAGTTCCTCCTGCTCAAAGAGGCTGCTAGCCCACCAGGACTTTTAGTGTTGTGTGTGTGTGTGCATGTGTGTGTGTGTGTGTCTTCCAGAGCCTTTTCCCCTACAAGCAAAGCACCGTTTATATCACAGCATACAGCACTGTGACCTTAAGTATAAGGGCAGTCTTGCACATATATCTTGGGGAGTTCTTCTGGCGTTTAGGGTGCATCTTACCCCCTTTGTAAGTCACTAGGTTAAATAGAAAACACACAGCCATCTCCTAAGAATTTTGCAGCTAGAAAAGCACACCTTGGAGTATATTAATGTTATAATAGGTGTTAATTCATTTTCTTTATTTTTTTAGTTATTTTAAATCAGTTTGCTGTCATAACAGTGCTAGAGGCAGTCTTGTAAATTAGCTGGGTTATAGTTGCTTTGGGATGACAAACAGGCTTATTTTCGAAAGAGAAGGACACCCATCTTTCGACACAAATCAGGAGATGGGAGTCCTTCTCCCAGGGTCGCTCAAAACGGCATAATCGAAACGATTTTGGGTGTCCCCAACTACTTTCTGTCGTGGGGACGACCAAAGTTCCTGGGAGCGTGTCGGAGGCTTAGCGAAGGCGGGTCTTGGGCGTGCCTAACTCATGGGTGTCCCTGACCCATAATCGAAAAAAATGGCGTCCCTGACGAGCACTTGGATGACTTTACTTGGTCCTTTTTTTCTTACGACCAAGCCACGAAAAGGTGCCCGAACTGACCAGATGACCACCGGAGGGAATCGGGGATAACCTCCCCTTACTCCCCCAGTGGTCACTAACCCCCTCCCACCCTCAAAAAATTTTTTTTTAAAATATTTTTTGCCAGCCTCAAATATCATACCCAGCTCCATGACAGCAGTATGCAGGTCCCTGGAGCAGTTTTAGTGGGTGCAGTGCACTTCAGACAGGTGGACCCACGCCCATCCCCCCGTGGTGGTAAATGTGAGCCCTCCAAAACCCACTGTACCCACATCTAGGTGCCCCCCTTCACCCATAAGGGCTATGGTAGTGGTGTACAGTGGTGGATAGTGGGTTTTTTTTTTTTTTTTTGGGGGGGGGGGGGGGCTCAGCACACAAGGTAAGGGAGCTATGTACCTGGGAGCAATTTCTGAAGTCCACTGCAGTGCCCCCTAGGGTGCCCAGTTGGTGTCCTGGCATGTGAGGGGGACCAGTGCACTATGAATGCTGGCTCCTCTCACGACCAAAGGGCTTGCATTTGGTCTTTTCTGAGATGGGCGTCCTTAGTTTCCATTATTGCTGAAAATCAGAAATGACCTAGTCTAAGGACGACCATCTCTAGGGACAACCTAAATGTCAAGATTTGGGCGTTCCCGACTGTATTATCAAAACGAAAGATGGCCGCCCATCTTGTTTCGATAATACGGGTTTCCCCGCCCCTTCGCCAGGACGTCCTGCGAGGACGTCCTCAGGAAAACTTGGGCACCCCTTTTGATTATGCCCCTCCAAGTATTTAAAAATTCAAAACATATACCTATAAGCTTAGCATGAGACCTCTGTTTTTGGAGCATTATCCCTCAATTTAAATACAATTTTAGGAACTTAAAATGTGTTTAATATGTTGGGTAAAAAAATCCCCTGTAGCTACTGGATATGTACTGAACTTGTAATCTGCCTTCAGGGATCATTTCTACATGTATTGGGTCAATATTCTAAGGGGTCCTTTTACTAAGGTGCGCTGAAAAATGGCTTGTGGTAGTGTAGGCGTAGGTTTTGGGCGCACGCCGATCCATTTTTCAGCATGCCTGTAAATAAAAGGCCTTTTAAAATTTTTTTGCCAAAAATGGACATATGGCAAAATCAAAATTGCTGCATGTCCATTTTGGGTCTAAGACCTTACCGCCAGCCATTGACCTAGCGGTAAAGTCTCATGTGGTAACCGGGCGGTAATGACCTACGCGCTTCAAACTTGGCGTGCGTTCGAAAATAAAAGTTATTTTTCAGCTGCGCGTATCAGATGTGCGCCAAAAATGAAATTACTGCAAGAGCCACGTGGTAACCGGACGGTAACTCCATTTTGGTGTGCATTGGGCGCGCGTAAATGCTTATGCAGCTTTGTAAAAGGGCCCCTAAGGGATTTAACTGGACAAGAGAGGCTTCTGCCTGGTTAAACCCCACTGAGCTGGCTGCCCACCCATTGTATGGGACAAGCACAGCTACAGATTGAGATAAGTGGCTTTTGTGTTTGTTAGTAAAAGTTGAGTAAGTTTGGCCTATGCTATCTAGTTTGAAACATATATGGTGGGCTAGGGACTGAAAACTAGTAGGCACCACAAATTGAACAATTACATTTTATTATTGTCACATTTTGATTTAAGTGCATGTATGGGAGGATACAATTAATGTTATTGGAACCATTATGATCAGCCACAACGGTGGTACTTTCATAACTACTGGTCTCTAGAACTACTGGAGTGGTCTTTTAAAACTGAATGTGTTCTCCCTTTGTATAAAATATTTTGTGGTGGCCTTTTTTTGATTTTGAGGTAACTCTACTTGTATCGTTATACTGTTTGCTATCTCGGAGGGGTTCTTTTTTTTTTTTGCCTATATTCAGCAGCTGTTAATGAGGTGGTGTTGCTTAATACCGGCTCTAACCGGCCTTGTACAAACTGGGGCAACGGAGGGTGAAGGTCACAGGGAGTTTCATTGGGCTGATCAGGCTTTGAACCCTGGCTTCCCTAGTTCTCAGCCTGCTGCTTTAACCACTTGGCTTTGTCTTGGTTGGGCTGATGCAACACTAGTTCTTATTGTAGTAATTTTATTGTGTTCTCAACAGTAGTGGTTCTGTTCTTGCGTCATGATATATAGCCCATTGCTGGTATATAGAAGATTGTTTTGTTCTGCATGGCCTGAACTTTTTCTTCCTTAAAGTTAGAAGACATAAAAGAGAGACTGCCGAAAACTCTTCTCTGATCCACCAAATTCTCTTGCTGTTGTCTAGCAGAGATTCGGAAGGGCTTAAACGCAGCTGAATGGCGATACGTGTGACTGCATCTCTTTCTGCCTTTTGAATTTTAGTTTCCTTGCTCAATAATTAGCTACTGTGGGATTCACCGTTGTGTGTAGAACAGCAGCAGCATCACAAACAGTGGCTTTTTCTCCTGCACAGTGGGCTGCTTGTGACACCAGCAGTTAGCAGTGAGCCCACTACCAAAGCAACTCCCCCCCCCCAAAAAAAAATCACCCTCAGTCCTGGGTCCCCTACCTCAGATCCCTTCCATCTCTGAACAGAGCAACCCTGTTACGACATCTCAGTCCTTTACACACTGCCAAAAAATAACCGGAATGGCAAAAATCGCCCTCAGCAGCTTCTTATTAATTAAGCAGAGCAGCTGTTCAAAGGAAACAGTGTGAAAGTGTTTGTGGTTATGAAATACTATATTAAACAAGAACTCTTTATGCTACCTTATTCTTTTGCCATTTGTGCAGCTGTGGTACCATAGCCAGTTTTTAAGAGTAGAATAGGAAGCCCATTTTTTTGTCCTTTGTCTGCGTCACAGGTGGAAATGCCTTCCTGTTCCTGCCTTCTTTGGGACTCTGTGTGCCTACAATGTGTTTTCTGAACTGGAATTAGGGAACAGCCCCAAGTCAGGGAAAAAAAAAGGAGCAAAATATTATGTATGTTAGCCTGCTTGTATATGTAGAAATAAGGCTATCAGACAAAGAGGATCATGATAATGCAGACATATGAAGTCACATGCATTTGGCATGTGAAACACACATTCGGGGTCCTCCAGCTCACATGCATAAGGGACCCAATATCATGCATTGGCTGTCTGCTCCCCCAGCTAGGGTTGCCAACAGGCCGTGTTTTTTTTTGCCACTCCAAGCTTCCTGCCCCATAGTTCCGCAACTCTCCCTCCCCCGGGTCCGGCAGCTCTCTCTCTTCCTCCCGACTCCAGTGGCATCTCCTCCTCCCCCCCATGGTCCTCAATAAGCAGCTAGTCATGGGCAGTGCTAAAAAAATGCTACTTCTGATTGCCCCGATCCTTCTCTCTGCTTGGTCTTGCCTTTTTTGATGCAACTTCCTGTGTTCAGGACCAAGCAGAGCAAAGGACCAGGGCAGTTGGAAGCAGCAGCGCATCTTTAGCGCTGCTTGTGACTCTTTGGTTTTTAAGGATATGGGGGGGGGGGAGGGGAGAACATGCCGGACCAGCAGTGGGGGGAGAGGGAAGAGGGAGAGCTGCCGAAACCGCCACTAATTGGGAAAAACAGGATAATAAGGTGAGAAGAGGAAGAAGATATTAATGCGGGGAGGGACTGAGGATAAAGCAGGGATGGTCTGAGAGAAAAGGAAGTGTATGGTGTTCACAGGTTAGGTAAGGAAGAGGGACCATCAAGGACTGGCTGGGAGGGGGAGAATATGGGTTGTGTAGATAGACCAGGGTGGACTGGAAGGCATAGTGTGAGTGTGGTGTAGATGGGTTGGGAGTAGGATGATAAACTGTGGTGATGAGTTGAGGTTGGGGAGGAAGAGAGAGACTGGTGAGACAGTGCTACTCCTAGCATTTCTTTACCCCCAAGTCCTCCCTGTATGTGCACCACCTGCTGTGCTCTTCATTTGAAGACAGCCTGACCAGTGGTGTTCAGAACCCACCATTCTTTAACTTCCTCAATTTGGGCCAATCATTTTGAAATGTTGACTCCTATGAATCGGTCCCTTTCTGTGCCACTGGTTTTAAAGGAGCAAGACACATAAAATGAGGCAGAGGGCAGAGGAGATGGATTGTGGGAGAAAGAAAATAGAGGGAAGAGAAAGGGAAGAACTGTAGAGTAGGGGGAAAGGATGGGATAGAGCAAAACAGAAAATTAAAGATAGAAGATTCTTGAGTAAAGACAAGAGAAAGATAAATTAAAAAAAAAAACCCAGAGAAGGTAGAACTGAGAAGAGACAACATAAAATCGAGGTTATAAAACATATTTAACCATTGCCCATCACTTTAATTTGCCACAGAATGTTGACTTTCTGTTGTACAAAATTCTATCCTCCCCTCCCTGGAGCCGTTTTTGAGAATGTTGCATCACCAGTGCGCCTGGGCTTTGCTAGTCTTATCAGCCAGGAGACTCTCAGCTCCATGGGGCTACCATTTCAGAGAGACTTTACTGAGCAGAAGAATGTGCTAATGATACACTGCAGATTGCATATTACATAAACATGTATACAGTATACAGAGGCCTGTTCACCACTAGCTCTACCCTGTTCTCTGTACCTGCTACTTTAGGAATCCGGGACTGCTGCACACTTACAAAAGTGCGCTGTATCCGAGGGGCCTGTGAAATTTCTACAGTGTAGCTGTTCTTCTCTTGGTTTTAATGCACTTCACTGCCCCCCTTACAAGACATTTTCTGTAAAATACCATGGATGAGTCATGCAGTTCTAGGTGACTGTATTTATCTAAATATATTTTCCCCTAATATTGAGCCATGGCAGTCAGCATTTTTTTTTTAAGTGTGGGTCACTGTGGTGAAAGATAAACTGAATATTCATTTGCCAGTATCTGGATATTGGCCAGCACTGAATGTCTGAACTCGGCACTGGCTGGTTGTACCACCTGATATCCTAACTTTATCCAGATAACTATCCGGTTACCAGTCTGAATATTGCCGCTAACCGGATAACCTCTGCCTCCACCCAAGCTCCGCTCATGGACCACTGAAGAACTCAAGATAGTGCCAAAGCGTTCAGAGGAAATATTCAGCGGCCCTAACTGCCTTTGAATAGCTTTCTCACTGGCAGTTATCTGGTTAGTAGCACCTGTTAACTAGTTAATTCCCTTTGAATATGAGTCCCTTTTATATTTATCTTAAAGAGATCACTTTGTCCTTTGATTGAGTCAGTATCTTTACTTTGAGGTTGTCATAAATGACCGTTCTTTATTTGTAGGCTGAAATGGGAGGCTGAGGGACTGGGGAAAAACAAGATAGAATCAGGCCGAATGCCCAGTGCTGTTGTCAGCAGTCACTGCACTACAGCCTTGGGTGTGATGGGAAGCACAACGTTGAAAACCAGGTTGCTCAATCTCCAGAGAAATGTTATGTCATGTTTGGGCAAAGCACTGCTTAGAATGTGTTCATATAATTAGAATATGAATATTTTTTTGTTTTATTTGAATTCAAATGTTTGTTAGCAGTCATTTCAGTTCTCATGTAGGTTGAACGAACAGCACGGGCAGACATGATCCACTGGTAATTTAATTAATGGTTGAAACAAATTAATAGTAAGATTCAAAGGATATAAGAGGACTGAGATGAAAAGACTTTAAATAACATCCAGTCTATGAAAACTAGCCCTACTCTTTATGAAGTAAAGGGACTTGATATACCACCTTTCTGTGGTTTATGCAACTTCATTCAAAGCGGTTTACATAGTATATACAGGTACCTGTTTGTACCTAGGGCAATGGGGGGTTAAGTGACTTGCCCAGTCATAAGGAGCTGCAGTGAGACTTAAACCCAGTTCCCCAGGATCAAAGTCCACTGCACTAACCACTAGGCTATTGCATTATGAGGGTTTATTGCTGCTATTGCAGTCCTTAAAACATAAGACTTCATTGTAGACTCTTGTCCATCACTATTAGTTAAGAAAAAAAAAGGGAGTTGAAAATGCATAGAGGTTTTCTGTTGATTGTAAACCAATCAGATGAATGCCGATTACTTTGTGTGTTGAAATGTGTTAGAAAACCACTGTTGAAAAAGTAATGGTTCTCAGCACTGGAAAAGAAAATTAAGGCCAATGTCAAATTTACCATTCTTGGAAAAATTGTTGAAGGGTGAAACTAACCCCCTCCTTTATAAAGCCACTTGGTAATGCCGACACATCCCTTTCACTTTGAATGGACTGTGTCTGCATTACCGCACCGGCAGCTGCTAGGCCGGCTTTATAAAAGGGAGGATAAGTTGCTGGATTTCCATCAGCCTGTTTCCATGCTTTTCATAGTAAGGAAACTGTTCGTTTCTGTTGGGTGACGTGTGGGTTGTTTAGGGAGAGGAGTAGATGCCATCAGGGTAAGTTAAGGTACATGCAAACTAGGCATGTGCCTAGGGTCCAAACATTTAAGAGGGACTGTCACAAATATACTAATTCAACAGCTTCCAAGGCAGATTTTTGCACTGGTAAGTCAGTTCCAGGGGTAGGAGAACCCAGGGCGACGCCGCCCGCAGAGGTTTGTCTGTTCTCTCATCCAGGAGAAAGAGTTGGTGATCTGTGCTTCTTGGCTGGCTCCTCTGCCGATTTTCCTCTGTAGCTGGAACCCCCCCCCCCCATGGAGCCCCATTTGTTGATTGTTTAAAATGTATTTGTTACAGTAGGGCAGGGGCGTAGCCAGACAGCAGATTTTGGGTGGGCCTAGGCAAGAAGTGGGTGGGCACCAAGTGTTCTCCCCCTCCCACCAAAAAAAGATCTCAGCTGGTGGGACAATGCTTCTGTCCACCTTGGCAGTCTGCAGCAGGCATGTGCTGAAAACTGAGCATGCGCAATTGCCAGTATCATGGAGAGTAACATTTTCGTTACCATCAGGGAGAACTCTTCAGCTGGTGGAGCTTGGGATCCTCACCAGTTACCGCTAAACATGTGCTACTGTTGGGTGGGCCTGAGCCCTAAGTGGGTGGACCGTAGCCCACCCAGGCCCACCTGTGGCTACACCACTGCAATAGGGGGCCCATTGCTTAGAGTCCACCAAAAGAAACCTATGCTGGAGGCTGTATTAATTTAGTTAGATTCGAGCACTGGTTTTGGCACAATAGATCATCATGTGTTGATCCAGAAATTAAGTAAAATGGTGATAGTGGTGGTGGTGGGGGAAACTGCTTGTTTGGTTCACTTTATTTTAACCAGTAGATCCCAGATTGTTTAACGTATCTTCTGTTTAATGAAAAAAAAAATGATCCATGCTGAATGGAGTGCTTCAGGATTCCCTTTAGCCCCTTCATTGTTCAAAGTTTATTTACAACCATTGGCTAAATTGATAGAGAAATTTTGGGGTAATTATTTTTGCAGATGACCTTCAGCTCTATGTCCCTTTTGGAGAAGATCTTATGGCTGGGTTACAAAGGTTAAGGGGAGTGGTTAGGCAAGAATTACTTGAAATTAAATTCAGAAAATTTTGAAGCTTTGTGACTAAGGAAATCATTTCTGAAATTTGAATTGCCCCAGCTATTGACAGTTTTTAAAGCTCATGCAACTAGTCTGTGGGTAAAAATAGTGCTTGACAGTGGAGATGGAAGTGGCATCAGTGGTCACAAATTACCATTTAACCTCTGTCTCTCAAGCAAATTTCACAATGATTATCCGTTCATAGGTAACTTCAGTAATAGATTGTTATAATCTTCTTTATCTTGGGTTGTCCAAGAGTGTGATGAAACTATTACTGATAGTTCAAAGAAGGGTGGCTGGTTGATGGTGCAGGAAAGGATTAAGTTCAAAGCTTTAACCGTAGCGTTCAAGATGTTTAGAGAGATGGGTCCAAAGTATTTGAAAGTAAAGTTGAGGAAAAAGGAACTCGGAAGATTAAATGCTTTTCCTCCTCCCCAAACCTCTTCTATCTGCTATCTGATTTTTTATGTAATAGAACTGTCTTTGGAATGTTCTTAATCTCCTCCTCCTTATGTAGTCTCATACTATGATCAATCATAAGGCTGCTTTTACAAGGCAGCACTAGCGATTCCGGTATGGCAAATGCGACAAACCCGTTCAATTCCTGTGGGCTTTGTCACATTTACCGCACCGGAATCGCTAATGAGGCTTTGTAAAAGGAGCCCTAAGAAAAGGAGAAGGGAACTGCAATGCCTCGTTCTCTTTGCAGGTGTGAATGTGACACAGACAGCTAAGGGGTGGACTCAGAGAATGAAATATTTCAAGATGGACTTTGATGGTTTTATAATGTGCATGCCTCTTAAGAAAAGACCCTAAGATTGAGGTAAACTGGGGAAGCAATAGAATAAAGAAAGGAAAATTTATATTTTTAAAAATACAAATGGTACTCCTGCCCTGAAGTGCCTACAGTCCAGTGAGAAAAGAAGCAGTTTGCACATTGCTTGTGTCCCAGTGATTGCACTCCTGTAACTGTGGCATAGTAGTGATCAGGTAAGGACCCATTAAATCTGATCAGCTTTTTCTAGATACTGTTCCGCTGCAAATCCTACACCCCCAAATCTAGTCTCCCCTCTGTCTCCTTCCTCTTAGGAACATAAGAACATAAGCGCTGTCATACTGGGACAGACTGAATGTGCATCAAGCCCAGTATCCTGTTTCCATCCCTCGCCAATCCAGGTGACAAGTACTTAGCAAGATCCCAGAACAGTAAAACAGATTTTATACTGCTTATCCTAGAAATAAGCAGTGGATTTTAGGAAATTATCCATACCTTTTATAAACCCTGCTAAATTAGCTGCTTTTACAACATTCTCTGACAACAGATTCCAGAGCTTAATTACTCATTGAGTGAACAAATATTTTCTCTGATTTGCTTTGAATTTACTACTTAGTAGCTTCATTGTGTGTCCTCTAGTCCTGGTATTTTTGGAAAGAGTAAACAATCTATATCTGTTCCATTCCACTCATTATTTTATAGACCTCTATCATATCTCCCCTCAGCCGTCTTTTCTCCAAGCTGAAGAGACCTAGCCGCTTTAGCCTTTCCTCATAGGGAAGTCGTCCCATTCCCATTACTATTTTTGCTGTACTTCTTTGTACCTTTTCTAATTCCAAGGCAAGATTTTCCTTCACTAAATCCATTTTGGCTTTCTCTCATTAATCCATGCTCATGTATATGTTCTGTAATTTTGTTCTTGATAATAGTCTCTACCATTTTGCTCTGTTCAGATACCAGGCTTACTGATTTATAATTTCCTGGATCACCTCTGGAACCCTTTTTAAAAATTGGCATTGCATTGGCCACTCTCCAATCTTCATGCATCATGCTTGATTTTAAAGATAAATTACATATTACTAACAATAGCTGTACAAGTTCATTTTTCACTTCTATCAGTACTCCGGGATGTATGCCATCTGGTCCAGGCGATTTGCTACTGTTCAATTTGTTAAATTGCCTCATTACATCTTCCAGAATTACAGAGATTTGTTTCAGTTTCTCTGACTTGTTGGCATTGAATACTGTTTCTGGCTTTGGTATTTCTCTCACATCTTCCTCTGTGAAGACTGAAGCAAATAATTCATTTAATCTCTCTGCTATGGCCTGGTCTTCCCTGAGTGCCCCTTTGGTCATCTAGCGGTCCAACTGATTCAATTTCTTGCTTCTAATAATACCTAAAAAAGTTTTTACTATGTGTTTTTGCCTCCAATGAAATCTTTGCCTTCCTTATCAGCGCTTTGCATTCGACTTGCCATTACTTATGCTGTTTCCTATTATTTTCAGTTGCATCCTTCCATTTTCTGAAGGAATTACTTTTAGCTCTTATAGCTTCCTTCACCTTACATTTTAACCATGCTGGCTGTCATTTGGCCTTCCTTCCTCCTTTTTTAACACATGGAATATGTCTGATCTGGGGCTTCCAGGATGATATTTTTGAAGAGCATCCATGCCTGATGCAAATGTTTGACCTTTGCAGCTGCTCCTCCAAGTTATTTTTTAAACTTCTTCTCTGTTTTGAAAGTTAAATGTTAACTTATTGGATTTCCTGTATGTACTTTCTAACAATAATAGAACTAGGGGACACAAGATGAAATTAGAATGTGGTAGGTTTAAAACAAATTGGAGAAAGTTTTTCTTTACTCAGCGTGTGGTTAGACTCTGGAACTCATTACCGGAGAAGGTAGTGACGGCAGCTGGTCTTGCTGAGTTTAAAGGGGGTCTGGACAGATTCCTGAAGGAAAGGTCCATTGATCGTTATTAAATTTTGGGTTTTTGCAAGGTTCTTGGGGCCTGGATTGGCCGCTGTCAGAGACAGAGTGCTGGGCTTGATGGACCTTTGGTCTTTTCCCAGCGTGGCAGTGCTTATGTACTTATGTACTTACTCCAGAGCCGATATCAAATCTGATCATGTTATGATCACTGTTATCAAGTGATCCCAGCACCATTACCTCCTGCACCAGATCATGCGCTCTTCTAAGGACTAGGTCTAGAATTGTTTCCCCCTCTTGTTGGTTCCTGAACCAGCTGCTCCATAAAACAGTCCTTGATTTCATCAAGGAATTTTACCTCCCTATCATACCCCAATGTTACATTTACCCAGTCAATAGCAGGGTAATTGAAATCACCCATTGTTATTGTGTTCCCCAGTTTGTTAGCCTCCCTAATTTCTTGTTTTGTTTGATTTTTTTGTTGCTGTTATAAAGTAGTGGATCTTTGGGGAATTTCTAAAACAGAGAGGGGCTGGGGAGTGGAGAAGGTGACACATTTGGCCAGGCAAGTGGGAGCCTGTCTTCTGAAACAGGAGCATGGGGAGTGCTTTCACTGGTATTTTCTTCTCAAACACATCAGAGCTTAAATATGTGCTTGAGAGCTGTGTTTTATGGAGTCCTCCCTGAGGAGCTGCCCAGCCCTCTCTCTGGCATGGTGTAAAACTGAATTGCAGGCAAGGAATCCGCTTGCGTGTATGTGGTATGTTCACAGTTTCATTCCAGGGCACACACTGCCTGTGATGTAAGCAATCATATGAGACTGATGAGAGAAAGGAATCCTTTTCCAGGGTCTGTAGAGCTTGGGCATTTTGAGATGTGCTGAAGAGAGGAGGCTGTTGGCTAGAAATAAGGACCCTCTTTCCCCCTGCAGTACAATGCTTGCATTGGAAATGTGCTTAAGAATAAGAATATGTGGGATTCTGTTTGTAGGAACACGAGACAGTGATCTGCTTCCAGTTTTGGCTGAATCTAGTAGCCGTTCAGCAAAATTCCTCCTTCAGGTGGTAAGGAACAGTGTTGGGAGAGGTTTTGTAAGGTGTCTGAAGTAACCAGCATGTGAAGTGCAGTGTTCAGGTGCCTGAAGTTACTTTTTCTATACCATAGCAGGAGGGATTTACACTAATCCAAAATAAAAATTCCTCCCTGTCCCCCACCTGGAACCCAGCTTCAAGAAATGGTTTTGTATCCTTTTCTTTCTCCATTTACAGAGGAAGGACTTTGAGTATCGTACGCAAAAAAACTCACAGAGAGCAGTAATACACTCCCTCTGCAGAGCAACGGTCACTGGAGCACTGAATATTGGCAACAGTGGTCAAACGAATTCTAATATATATCAGCCGGTGGCATTCAGTGTGTTTTTAAGCACTGACTGTTAGACTCAGATATCCAGTGCTGGGCCAAGTCGGGGCATGAAGATTGAAAATCCGGGTCTGACCGGACTGCTGCTGGCTGTGTGAACTTATGCAGGTCCTGGCTGAATATTGGCTTGGTCCTGCAGAAGTACATCTGTCAATTCTCTCCCTCCCTCTCCTCCTCCCTGTGCCAATTCAGATCTCCTCCTCCTTGAACCCTCCCTGTGATTGGACTCCCTTAAATAGTAGTAGTAGTAGTAGTAGTAGTAACTCCTCTTTCTTCCCCCAAGGCAGGAAGCTAAGTGGGTGAGGGCCAGTTTTCAGTGCTGGCACCTGAGTAGTTAAGGGGCTCATTTTCAAAGCACTTTGACTTACAAAGTTCCATGGTAACCTATGGAACTTTATAAGTCAAAGTGCTTTGAAATACGCATCCATGTGACCAAAGTTAGGACCAAAGTTATTTTTATGGTCATGTTTGGTTGCTTATCTATGTGACACTGGCACTGAATGTTGCTGGCACTTTCATAACTGCCAGCTCTTCCGCAACTCTGTCCTTGAAATGCATCTCTCTTTCCCACTTTGTAAATGGCTGGTTAGTGCTACTTTTCAGTGGCACTTGCCAGTTAAGTGCCACTGAATATTGGTGGGTGGCCCGCAGTGAGCCACTTACGTGAGTCGGAGCCTCTCCTGCCTGCTTAAAAAATCACTTTGAATATCGACCCAACTATTTTTTATTTCTGGGAAAACATAGTAAATGACGGCAGATAAAGACCTGTATGGTCCATCCAGTCTGCCCAACAAGTTAAACTCATTTTACATGGTATGCAATACTTTATATGTATACCCGAGTTTGATTTATCCTTGCCATTCTCAGGACACAGACCGTAGAAGTCTGCCCAGCACTCTTCTTGTACTAAAAGTTCTGAAGCTAATGTCGAAGCCCCTTAAAATTTACACTCAAGCCCACCCATATCTGTTCAGTCACGATCAGGGCATAGACCGTAGAAGTCTGCCCAGCACCGGTTTTGCTTCCCAATTATTGGCGTCACCACCCAATCTCCGCTAAGATCCATTCCTTCTAAACAGGATTCCTTTGTGTTTATCCCATGCACGTTTGAATTCCGTTACCATTTTCATCTCCACCACCTTCCGCAGGAGGGCATTCCACATATCCTCTCTGTGAAAAAATACTTCCTGACATTACTCCTGAGTTTGCCCCCCCTTCAACCTCAATTCATGTCCTCTAGTTCTACCGCCGTCCCGTCTCCAGAAAAGGTTTGTTTGCGGATTAATACCTTTCAAATATTTGAACGTCTGTATCATGTCACCCCTGTTTCTCCTTTCCTCCAAGGTATACATGTTCAGGTCTGCAAGTCTCTCCTCGTATGGTTTGCAACGCAAATTCCGTACCATTTTTGTAGCTTTTCTTTGCACCGCTTCCAGTCTTTTTACATCTTTAGCAAGATATGGCCTCCAAAACTGAACACAATACTCCAAAAAGTAAACACAAAATCAATGGAAAAAAATGAAAGAAAAAGATTAAAATTACCCCCCCCCCCCCCAAGGCAGCACACAAAATATAAAATATTTGGAACAACAAACCCCACTTCCCCTTGAGTATTGTGTTCAATTCTGGTCGCCGCATCTCAAGAAAGATGTAGTGGAACTGGAAAAGGTGCAGCGAAGGGCGACTAAAATGATAGCGGGGATGGGACGACTTCCCTATGAAGAAAGACTAAGGAGGCTAGGGCTTTTCAGCTTGGAGAAGAGACGGCTGAAGGGAGACATGATAGAGGTATATAAAATAATGACTGGAGTGGACCAGGTGGATGTGAAGCGTCTGTTCACGCTTTCCAAAAATACTAGGGCTAGGGGGCATGCGATGAAACGACAGTGTAGTAAATTTAAAACAAATCAGAGAAAATTTTTTTTCACCCAACATGTAATTAAACTCTGGAATTCGTTGCCGGAGAATGTGGTGAAGGCGGTTAGCTTGGCAGAATTTAAAAAGGGGTTAGACGGTTTCCTAAAGGACAAGTCCATAAATCGCTACTAAATGGACTTGGGAAAAATTCACAATTCCAGGAATAACATGTATAGAATGTTTGTACGTTTGGGAAGCTTGCCAGGTGCCCTTGGCCTGGATTGGCCGCTGTCGTGGATAGGATGCTGGGCTCGTTGGACCCTTGGTTTTTTCCCAGTGTGGCATTACTTATGTGCTTATGTATAGATTGTTACTCTGAGGATGGACTGTACTTGGACAGTTGTATTTTTTTCAAAATCTTCTAGCACATCTTGGCTGGCTCCCTAAACACAAATGAGCTGTCTGGGTTAGTCACAGACTCTTTTTGAAATGTTAGTTTTTTGTGAATGGCAGCGGTAATTTTCTGGTGGAGGAAACAGCATCTCTGGGTGTCCCTGGCCTAAGAAAATGTTGTACAGCACAGGGGGAACAAAATGTGTATGTTCCCAGCTATGGTGTTCCTAGCAGCTCTGTGCATGTAGGTTATTTGACAACCCTAAAAACAGTGCTAGCAGTAAATGTTCGTAATGACTTGCAATTTTATTTTCTGTGTTTGCAGTGTGATTATAGGGATCAAACACAGTCGGTGAACAGTTATGCTTGGTGTCCTGGACTCTTTTTCTGTCTTCCCATCTGTAGTCTGGTGGCCTTTTATGACAAGGAAACAGGAAAGGATGCCTATTTGTCTCAGCAACCCGGGAGGGGATGCAGCTCTTTGCTTTTCTTCCTCTATCAGTACAGAAATGTGCACAGATGCAAACAGCAGAGCACTGCAGTCCTGCTCATGACATTGGGAAACTACTATGGTTTGATTTGGCTAATTGGCATACATCACAGAACGTCGTATAGTGTCCCTCCTATGTTGTCATTCAAGGTGTGGCCGATACCATGTCATTCTCGCTCTCTATATGGCACACTCTGCTATTACATAATTACACATATATTGTCCTGCACTGCTTTTCTGTACACCTTGCAGGTGTTTAAAATCCTAAAAGGTTTTAAAGTTATTTGGTTAAAATAAGGTACTGTTTGAGGCTTAATTTCATATTTGTGATTGGTCTATGAATTCCAGTTTATATCTGCTGAGATTACCAATTGAAAATTATGTTTTTCATGTTTGTTGCACAATAAAAATGTATTCTCCAATGATGATAAGGATAGCAGTCCTCACAAGAGGCTGACGTCATGAGACAGAGACCAGATCAGAGTGGTGTAAGCAAAGCCTACGAGCTTTCAATAATGCTCCACTGAGCAAGTGTGGGAATTTCTGCACTAAGATTATTTTGGGCCCTGTATTTGCTTTTGTCATGGAGCCCACAGGTCATGTTTTTTCATTTCTCCCAGATCTACGGCTGGTATAACTTTGGGTGCGTAAAAGGAAGGTGCACCGATACTGGGTTACACTATTATTTTATAATGGAATCTGGGCGCACAGATGCGTCTATAAAATAGGCTCCCATCATGTGGCACTTTATAAAATTTCCCTCACAGTGTATATCTGCTATATTCAGGTACATCTTCCGTAGCTGTTCCAACTAGATATCTTTACCATAAAGAGAGTATAGAGAGGCTTTTTAGCTCTGCTAAGTCTGATCCAGGTCCATTGGCATCAGTGATATTAAACTTCAGGGGCTCTGAAAATGCACCGAGTGCTGGTGATGCATCAGCATTGAGGAACCATTGCTCATTCTCTACATCAAGCATGAGGCCAACATCCTTGGAGGCCACTAAGTGAAGGTATCATTTATGTCTCGCCTGATATTATTACAGAGACACCGGCACTGAAGGATACTGATGCAGAACATAAAGGGGCCCTTTTACAGTGTTGGTAAGCCCAACACAGGCTTACTGCTCACTCCTCCGGGACTAACCACTGGTCCAGTGCGGCCGCTGGTGGTAGTCCTGCCCCGAGTGTGCACCGTTTCCGGGGGGAAAAGAAAACCCTCGTAAATGGCTTGCACGATGGTAATCCGGTGTTAATCGGGCGTTGCCGGGTTATGGTAAAGGCTTCCCGCCGCATGGTCATATGTGTAAGAGTTCTCTTACCGCATGGCCATGTGTGTCTGGGTTTTTTTTTACCTGCTGCGATAAAAAAGGCCCTGGTATGCAGGAAAAATGGCCCCCGCCGCTATCGCAGGGCATTTTTTCCAGGAGCTTAGTAAAAGCGGGGGAGGGTTGACCGTGGGGAGGGGGGCCAGGGCGAAATCTGCGGGGGGCCCAGGCCCCTGTGGCCCCACGCAGATACGCCCCTGGTTGCGATGATTCCAAGAACAGAAGGATAAAGCAGAATATGCATCATACAGACCCATTTCATTACTTAATGTCAATATAAAGATATTGGCCTTGGTTTTGGCCTCTAGATTAAACAAAATCATCCCAAGGCTTGCTCACTCGACCAAGTGCGGTTTATACCGTAAAGGCAGTGAGCAGATAACATCAGGAAGGTGGTCAACCTAGTACTCTTGGCTAGACAGGCTGATACACAGGCCTTCTTAACATGTGATCAAGTGTGGAAAAGGCATTGATTGTCTGCACTGAGACTGTTTAAAACTCATCCAAAGTCATTAGGGCTTGGGGTGAACCTGAGGACATGGGTTAAGTAGATACATAAAGCACCCAGGGCTTGTGTGAGACTCATTGGGGAATTCTTGAGTTGAGAGATACTAGAGAGGGCTGCTCACTGTCACCACTGTTGTTTGTAATGGCAGTGGAACTGTTGGTCATACGAGTATGGGCTGAGGTGAATATTAAGGGGATATGAACTGGACAAATGAAACAACTTCAAAAGGATCATATCCAGAGCACCATATTCTCTTTCTTTTGTTTACATACTGAAAGGATAGTTGAAATGCTCTTAACCTGAGCAGTGACTTACTGGAGTTCTGAATGTGGTTCAGCTTGTAACAGCTTTTATGAATGCATTAAGTAATCCGGCATAGAATTACCATCACCAGCAATGTTTGAACAGTGTTTTGTTCCTGCAGGTTGTTGGCTGATCATTTGCTGATTTCTATTTATTTATTTACTACCCATTCTATCCGCAGGTCTGGGTGGGTACAGTGAAAAAAAATATATATATATACATTTTTGAAAAGCAGAAAGGACCCATGTATAGAAAAAGCATGGAATCAAAAGCAAAACTAAATGACCACCACACTATCATACTTTAAAAAGGGGAGAGAGGGATGCAAGCTATACAGAACAGCAGGTTGAAATTGGTTCAGATTGCTTGGAAGGCAGTTTTGGGGCTTTGGTCCTCAGGGCGGCGGTGCCAGGATCCCACCCACTCTAGGGATTGCTTTTGAACATCCCACAGGCTCTGGAATAATGGGAAGCTCCATAATGGAGGAGGAATTAGGTCTTAGTACAAATCAAACGCTCCAGTCCAATTTTTTAAGGTGTTTTGTCGTATAACAGAGAAAAAAGCCCTCAGAAGCCACTGGTAAATTACCTGTGGTTTAGTGCATAGTTATAGATGATTGATTTAAATAACTTATGCAGTGTTTCTATCACTGGGCAAAAAAACTCTGTTATTTTATTTGTGGCTAAATTAAAAAGCCTCAATTTAATATTAACTGGCAGCACACAAAATTATGTTGACTGACTGCATTCAATACATCAGGCTCAGTTGAGAAAACCTGAATTATATCAGCAAACCGAAAAACAAAAAACTTAGCTTTAAGCTGGTTTCAAACACTTGTCATAATCCGTTCTACGGAGATCGCCGTTTCACCTAAGACCACGGCTTCATCAGGAACGGAATGCTGACCGTAAGTGGTTGCTGAAGTCTGAAACAAAGGTTATAAATCAATATAAATTGCTGTCAGAAAACAATATAAATGTAAAACACAAAAGAATCACACCACGAGCAGGCATACTGATGATGAAGGTTCAATCTCTTTTCAGAAAATGGCGCCTTGGCGTTCTCATTAAAGCAGCTGGTTAATATGCTATCGTCGTAATGACGTATTTGAACGTTAGTAAAAATTGAACCAATCGATTGCATTGTTAAGTCCATTGGGTTCCAACGTATCCCATTCAAAAATCCACTTAGCTTCCCTTCTTGCAAGTGCAATTTTGCGATTGCCTCCCCGATGAAATGGCTTAATCCAATCAATTGCAAGGCATCGTAAGTCTTCAAACTTATGCTTGTGTTCAATGCAATGTGCAACAATGGGTTCTTTGATCGCTGATCTTCTAAGGTTAGACCTGTGTTCGAGGATTCTAACCTTGAGGGATCTTGTAGTCATGCCTATATATTTTTTGTTGCAAGGACACGTCAAACAGTAAACAACATGATTGGAAAGGCAATTAGTAAACTGCAAGAGTTTATGAATTTTATTAGTTTTTGGATTTATAATCTGTTTGGTTTGCGTGGTAATATTGCAAATTGAGCAGTGGCCGCATTTAAAGTGTCCATAAATTCTGGTTTCATTTTTATCTGTCGAGAGTTTAATATCTGCGGGACTGAGGATCTCTTTGATATTTCTTGTCCTCGAGAAAGCAATACGGAGGTCCATATTTTCAAAAACGTGTGATGTTTTCATAATCTCCCATCTTTTCTTAATCATTGTGGCGAGATTCTCACTATGTTCACTGAATTGCATTACCATAGTGAACTTATCGGAGTCTTGACGTTCTAAATGTTTGGATAAAAGTAAACTTCTATCATTGTATTTTGCCCTTCGATATGCTTTCTTCAAAATTGATCTACTATAGCCCCTATCTTGTAAGTTTGACATTAGATTGTTAGCCTGAACTTTAAACATATTGAAATCAGAACAAATCCGTCTGATCCTAAGCATCTGTGAAAAAGGAAGACTATCTTTCAAGTGTTTGGGATGACAGCTGGAACGATGTAAAAAAGTGTTCCGGTCTGTCTCTTTTTTAAACACTTTAGTAACAAAGCCCTCTGATGTTTTGTTAATTTCTACATCTAAAAAATGAATGTTGGTGGATGAATGTTGTTCCGTAAACTGAATGTTCTCATCGCAATTATTGAGCCATGTCATGAATTTCTGAAGATCTGTGGCTGTACCTATCCAAATCATGAAAATATCATCGATGTATCTCCACCACTGTGCGATAATCTCAAAAAAAGGGGATTTGTCTATCCATGTGGTCTCATATTGGGACATATATAAATTGGCGATGGACGGAGCAAATGTAGCTCCCATTGCCACCCCACTTGTTTGTAAGTAAAGTTTATCAAGAAAGAAAAAATAATTTTCTTTCATCGCTATTCTTGCAAGCGAAAGGAGAAAATCGGTAGGGATGTGATGCGGTCTGATTCTGTTTTCAAGAATATTCCTTATGTTGTTTAAAGCTTCATCTTGGGGAATGGATGTGTATAGTGAGCATACGTCCAATGTAACCATGAGTGCATGAGGGTAATTAGATCCAACTTCTTCAATTTTTTCAAGAAAATGAGTGGTATCCCTAATATATGATGGGTATTTTGACACTTCTGGTCGTAGAAAAGTGTCAATGAAGGAAGATAAAGGTTCTAGTATGGAGTTTCTTCCCGAAAGAATCGGTCTGCCTGGTGGATTCTCAAGACTCTTGTGAACCTTCGGTAAAAAATACATTACCGGTATAGTTGGTGAACTGCGACACAAAAATTTTTTATCTTTAAAAGTGATATATCCTTCTTCTAAAGCTTTGGTGGTAATTCGATTAATCAAAGATTTGAGCCTATTAGTAGGGTCAAGCATCAATCTTTTGTATGATTTAATGTCATTTAATTGTCTTAAAGCTTCATTGATGTAATCACTCCGATTTTGTATTACAATACCTCCACCTTTGTCCGCCTTTTTAATGATGATGTTATTATCATTTTTTAAGGTGTTAAGAGCTCGCATTTCTTCCTTTGAAATATTGAATTTCTTGAAGTGCAAAAAACTATTATTACGTTTATATTTATCTAAATCACTGAGAATCATGGTTTTGAACGTATGCAACACAGGATTCTGTGAAGCAGGAGGTCTCCAAATGCTCTTTGGTTTTATAATGGTTCTGTCATAGGTGGTATCTTGACTATCAAAGAACAATTTTATCTCTAGTTTTCTAATGAATTTCTCTAAATCCACGTGAAATTGGAAATCCTTAAAATGTGTTGAGGGGACGTATGACAGACCCTTCAGTAAAATAGATTCTTCAACTGGAGTTATTATTCTGTTGGATAAATTAATAACGACAGATTTTATTTCTGAGACCGTGTACGGGGTCTGTTCCATTGTCCTACGTTCCCTCTTCTGTTGACTCTCCCTTGTCTGTTCCCTAAAAAAGGCTTTTGTCTATTGAAATTACTCACTTCGCCACTACTATTGGATGATGAAGAATCATAGAAAGAAGTGCTTTTCTTATTGGAAGGTAATTCTACATCGTCAGTTTGCATCCAGGGGTAAACTTTATTTGTGGTGTAATCTTTTTCGTCCCTGATTAATTTCTTGGTTTTGGATTTTTTAAGATTTTCCCGAAATTTATTCACATGATCTTTTAAGATTGAGTGTTGTTGATCAAAATCTGTTAATGTGGTACTAGCCTTCAGTTTAGTTATTTCAGCGTCTAATTCTTCTTTTAATGTGTTTAAATTACTTTGGCTTTTTTCAATAATGAGTAGCATTAAATCAAGGGAACATTTATTCAATATTCTATTCCACTTATCAATGAATTCCTTGTCTTCCGTGAAACACTGAGGGGCTTTGTTGACACGAAGTCCCCTTGGAATTCTTTCTGTTTTGCAATATTGAATTAACAAACCACTGTTTAGCTCTATTTTAACAATATTTTTTGATTTTAAAGTGATGTCACTCCAACTATTTTCAGTAGTTGGAGATTCTGAATCTATGGAGAAATCTGACGGAAAGCTAAGCAAGTTCTTGAATTGATCATTGGAAAAACTATAGCCTGTGCTCCATGGATTTTGTGACATACTGCTGAAAGACTATATCAAATAGTAACTAGAACAAAGTGCAGTTTACTGGAGCAAAAAAATATACCACAGTACAAATCAAACGCTCCAGTCCAATTTTTTAAGGTGTTTTGTCGTATAACAGAGAAAAAAGCCCTCAGAAGCCACTGGTAAATTACCTGTGGTTTAGTGCATAGTTATAGATGATTGATTTAAATAACTTATGCAGTGTTTCTATCACTGGGCAAAAAAACTCTGTTATTTTATTTGTGGCTAAATTAAAAAGCCTCAATTTAATATTAACTGGCAGCACACAAAATTATGTTGACTGACTGCATTCAATACATCAGGCTCAGTTGAGAAAACCTGAATTATATCAGCAAACCGAAAAACAAAAAACTTAGCTTTAAGCTGGTTTCAAACACTTGTCATAATCCGTTCTACGGAGATCGCCGTTTCACCTAAGACCACGGCTTCATCAGGAACGGAATGCTGACCGTAAGTGGTTGCTGAAGTCTGAAACAAAGGTTATAAATCAATATAAATTGCTGTCAGAAAACAATATAAATGTAAAACACAAAAGAATCACACCACGAGCAGGCATACTGATGATGAAGGTTCAATCTCTTTTCAGAAAATGGCGCCTTGGCGTTCTCATTAAAGCAGCTGGTTAATATGCTATCGTCGTAATGACGTATTTGAACGTTAGTAAAAATTGAACCAATCGATTGCATTGTTAAGTCCATTGGGTTCCAACGTATCCCATTCAAAAATCCACTTAGCTTCCCTTCTTGCAAGTGCAATTTTGCGATTGCCTCCCCGATGAAATGGCTTAATCCAATCAATTGCAAGGCATCGTAAGTCTTCAAACTTATGCTTGTGTTCAATGCAATGTGCAACAATGGGTTCTTTGATCGCTGATCTTCTAAGGTTAGACCTGTGTTCGAGGATTCTAACCTTGAGGGATCTTGTAGTCATGCCTATATATTTTTTGTTGCAAGGACACGTCAAACAGTAAACAACATGATTGGAAAGGCAATTAGTAAACTGCAAGAGTTTATGAATTTTATTAGTTTTTGGATTTATAATCTGTTTGGTTTGCGTGGTAATATTGCAAATTGAGCAGTGGCCGCATTTAAAGTGTCCATAAATTCTGGTTTCATTTTTATCTGTCGAGAGTTTAATATCTGCGGGACTGAGGATCTCTTTGATATTTCTTGTCCTCGAGAAAGCAATACGGAGGTCCATATTTTCAAAAACGTGTGATGTTTTCATAATCTCCCATCTTTTCTTAATCATTGTGGCGAGATTCTCACTATGTTCACTGAATTGCATTACCATAGTGAACTTATCGGAGTCTTGACGTTCTAAATGTTTGGATAAAAGTAAACTTCTATCATTGTATTTTGCCCTTCGATATGCTTTCTTCAAAATTGATCTACTATAGCCCCTATCTTGTAAGTTTGACATTAGATTGTTAGCCTGAACTTTAAACATATTGAAATCAGAACAAATCCGTCTGATCCTAAGCATCTGTGAAAAAGGAAGACTATCTTTCAAGTGTTTGGGATGACAGCTGGAACGATGTAAAAAAGTGTTCCGGTCTGTCTCTTTTTTAAACACTTTAGTAACAAAGCCCTCTGATGTTTTGTTAATTTCTACATCTAAAAAATGAATGTTGGTGGATGAATGTTGTTCCGTAAACTGAATGTTCTCATCGCAATTATTGAGCCATGTCATGAATTTCTGAAGATCTGTGGCTGTACCTATCCAAATCATGAAAATATCATCGATGTATCTCCACCACTGTGCGATAATCTCAAAAAAAGGGGATTTGTCTATCCATGTGGTCTCATATTGGGACATATATAAATTGGCGATGGACGGAGCAAATGTAGCTCCCATTGCCACCCCACTTGTTTGTAAGTAAAGTTTATCAAGAAAGAAAAAATAATTTTCTTTCATCGCTATTCTTGCAAGCGAAAGGAGAAAATCGGTAGGGATGTGATGCGGTCTGATTCTGTTTTCAAGAATATTCCTTATGTTGTTTAAAGCTTCATCTTGGGGAATGGATGTGTATAGTGAGCATACGTCCAATGTAACCATGAGTGCATGAGGGTAATTAGATCCAACTTCTTCAATTTTTTCAAGAAAATGAGTGGTATCCCTAATATATGATGGGTATTTTGACACTTCTGGTCGTAGAAAAGTGTCAATGAAGGAAGATAAAGGTTCTAGTATGGAGTTTCTTCCCGAAAGAATCGGTCTGCCTGGTGGATTCTCAAGACTCTTGTGAACCTTCGGTAAAAAATACATTACCGGTATAGTTGGTGAACTGCGACACAAAAATTTTTTATCTTTAAAAGTGATATATCCTTCTTCTAAAGCTTTGGTGGTAATTCGATTAATCAAAGATTTGAGCCTATTAGTAGGGTCAAGCATCAATCTTTTGTATGATTTAATGTCATTTAATTGTCTTAAAGCTTCATTGATGTAATCACTCCGATTTTGTATTACAATACCTCCACCTTTGTCCGCCTTTTTAATGATGATGTTATTATCATTTTTTAAGGTGTTAAGAGCTCGCATTTCTTCCTTTGAAATATTGAATTTCTTGAAGTGCAAAAAACTATTATTACGTTTATATTTATCTAAATCACTGAGAATCATGGTTTTGAACGTATGCAACACAGGATTCTGTGAAGCAGGAGGTCTCCAAATGCTCTTTGGTTTTATAATGGTTCTGTCATAGGTGGTATCTTGACTATCAAAGAACAATTTTATCTCTAGTTTTCTAATGAATTTCTCTAAATCCACGTGAAATTGGAAATCCTTAAAATGTGTTGAGGGGACGTATGACAGACCCTTCAGTAAAATAGATTCTTCAACTGGAGTTATTATTCTGTTGGATAAATTAATAACGACAGATTTTATTTCTGAGACCGTGTACGGGGTCTGTTCCATTGTCCTACGTTCCCTCTTCTGTTGACTCTCCCTTGTCTGTTCCCTAAAAAAGGCTTTTGTCTATTGAAATTACTCACTTCGCCACTACTATTGGATGATGAAGAATCATAGAAAGAAGTGCTTTTCTTATTGGAAGGTAATTCTACATCGTCAGTTTGCATCCAGGGGTAAACTTTATTTGTGGTGTAATCTTTTTCGTCCCTGATTAATTTCTTGGTTTTGGATTTTTAAGATTTTCCCGAAATTTATTCACATGATCTTTTAAGATTGAGTGTTGTTGATCAAAATCTGTTAATGTGGTACTAGCCTTCAGTTTAGTTATTTCAGCGTCTAATTCTTCTTTTAATGTGTTTAAATTACTTTGGCTTTTTTCAATAATGAGTAGCATTAAATCAAGGGAACATTTATTCAATATTCTATTCCACTTATCAATGAATTCCTTGTCTTCCGTGAAACACTGAGGGGCTTTGTTGACACGAAGTCCCCTTGGAATTCTTTCTGTTTTGCAATATTGAATTAACAAACCACTGTTTAGCTCTATTTTAACAATATTTTTTGATTTTAAAGTGATGTCACTCCAACTATTTTCAGTAGTTGGAGATTCTGAATCTATGGAGAAATCTGACGGAAAGCTAAGCAAGTTCTTGAATTGATCATTGGAAAAACTATAGCCTGTGCTCCATGGATTTTGTGACATACTGCTGAAAGACTATATCAAATAGTAACTAGAACAAAGTGCAGTTTACTGGAGCAAAAAAATATACCACAGTACAAATCAAACGCTCCAGTCCAATTTTTTAAGGTGTTTTGTCGTATAACAGAGAAAAAAGCCCTCAGAAGCCACTGGTAAATTACCTGTGGTTTAGTGCATAGTTATAGATGATTGATTTAAATAACTTATGCAGTGTTTCTATCACTGGGCAAAAAAACTCTGTTATTTTATTTGTGGCTAAATTAAAAAGCCTCAATTTAATATTAACTGGCAGCACACAAAATTATGTTGACTGACTGCATTCAATACATCAGGCTCAGTTGAGAAAACCTGAATTATATCAGCAAACCGAAAAACAAAAAACTTAGCTTTAAGCTGGTTTCAAACACTTGTCATAATCCGTTCTACGGAGATCGCCGTTTCACCTAAGACCACGGCTTCATCAGGAACGGAATGCTGACCGTAAGTGGTTGCTGAAGTCTGAAACAAAGGTTATAAATCAATATAAATTGCTGTCAGAAAACAATATAAATGTAAAACACAAAAGAATCACACCACGAGCAGGCATACTGATGATGAAGGTTCAATCTCTTTTCAGAAAATGGCGCCTTGGCGTTCTCATTAAAGCAGCTGGTTAATATGCTATCGTCGTAATGACGTATTTGAACGTTAGTAAAAATTGAACCAATCGATTGCATTGTTAAGTCCATTGGGTTCCAACGTATCCCATTCAAAAATCCACTTAGCTTCCCTTCTTGCAAGTGCAAATTTTGCGATTGCCTCCCCGATGAAATGGCTTAATCCAATCAATTGCAAGGCATCGTAAGTCTTCAAACTTATGCTTGTGTTCAATGCAATGTGCAACAATGGGTTCTTTGATCGCTGATCTTCTAAGGTTAGACCTTCTTGCATATCTCTTGTTCGCCAGAGATGAGAAATGCACCCATGTTTGTTCGTCTGGTTAGTTTTAGGTTAGCAAGTTGTTTAAGGATTTTGTGTTTATTCTCAGTTTCTCCTTACTGCTTGTCTACATAAATGCTGAAGAGCTGGACTGGATCCCAAGGGAGATATGCTTCAGCTCAGTATTCAGTTCTCTATCTCCACCTGCTGGTTAATGGACACAGCTATCCCTCACTGGTTCTGGAATAGTGGGAAGGACTAGTAGAAAGAAAATTGGTAGGTAAGACCTAATTTTTCCTTAGTGAGAACAAGCAATAAATGGTTTAATAGTGATTTACTGAAGTGAAAACAACTATGCAGGAAATTAGAGAGACGATGGTTAAAAGATAAGTAGGAATATAATAAAATCTTTTTTTCCCAAGAGTTATCTCCGAGTATAAGTGGAAACTTAGAAAGATTATTATACAAACTTGATAGATAATTATTTCTAACATGAAAAAGCTTTTTCATATACTAAATATTCTAACAGACCCAAGAATTTGATTGTAACAACAGACGAAACATCACCAACCGCTTACCAACTAGTTGACTATTTTAGAGGAAAAATAGAAAATATTCATGCCCAATTTAATGCTAAAGATGGGAGTTTTTATGGTTTTGTTGACCATCTATTAAATCTAAATAGATTCCTGTTGACAGTCTGGGAATGATTTCCAAGCAGTCCCATGGTTGCTAATGAGCAAACTAATTAATAATTTTTCTGGATCTCACTGTTTCTTAAACAGTTATCCTACACAGTTTATGCAAGAGGCATCGTTGCAGTTTAGAATCAAAATTTTGGAATTGGTTAACATCATCTTTTTCCTCAGGTAGATTTCAGATTTCCTTAGGTGAGATAATTCTCATCCCTATAATTAATGATCTGTAACCAATTATAGACCTATGGCGTCGATCCATTTTCTTGTGAAACTCTTGGAAGGTTTGGTTGCATCATGGTTGATGACATATTTAGATACATTTGATATTTCACACGTCAGTCTGGATTCCATAGTAATTTTAGCATGGAGACTGTGATAAGAACACTGATAGCTAAGAATAAACATCTGTTGGCAACCGAAAACAGGCCCTTATCATGCAATTTGATCTATCCAGTGCTTTAGATTTAGTGGATCGTAACCTGTTATTATACACTTTAAGTACAATTGGAACAACAGGCAATGTATTACACTGGTTTAAGGGTTTTCTTATAAACAGATCCTATGGTGTAAAAATGAATGGAATGTTTTCAGGAAATTGACATGCCACTTGTGGCATACCACAAGGCTCTCCATTGTCACCCACTTTGTTTATTGTCTTAATATTTTCATTTGGTGATCTGCTTGAGTCCCCAGGCTTTAAAATTTTTATCTACGCCAATGATATTGCCATTATAATGCCGCTCTTTTCCTGTATAGATGATGAGACTAGTTACAGCTATTTATCTCTCAAATTGATGATTGGATGTCTAATAGTCTCTTAAAGCCAGAAAAAACAAAACACAAGATTCCTATTAATAAAGTCAAGAGGGCAAGTTCATAAGGAAAATACTTGGAGTAACACTTGATTGCAATTTATTGTTAGAACTCCAAGTAAACGTTGATTAAAAAAAAAAAGCTGTTTCTGGACATTACGTAAGTTAAAGCGAATCTGGAATTATTTGCAATTTAGATTGGTAGTGCAAGCTTTAATACTTTCAAAACTTTAGATTACTGTAACATTGTCTACTTGGGTTGTTCAAAATACTTACAGAGGAGACTACAAATGGTACAAAATACTTAAGATTAATCTACTTTAGTAGGTATAATAAGTTGACTCCATTATACATTCTTTTACATTGGCTACTATTTAAACTCTGTTGCATGAGTTATAAAATCATTCAAGGGATGGCACCTGAATTGGTTTGAATTGGTTTGTACCATCCTTGTATCTTGGAAGTATTTGATGTGTAATCAATCTAAGTTGATTTTTCCAGATTTCACAGGCATTAAGGGGCCTTCTTATTAAGGCGCGTATGGCCTACATGTGTCCAATGTGCATCAAATTGGAACTACCACCCAGCTACCAGGCAGTAATTCCATTTTTTATGCGTGTCCAAAACACGCGGTAGAAATTTTCTACCGTGTGGTGCTTACCTGGTGGTAATCGGCAGTGTACGTGTGCTGACGATTACCGCCTGGTTAACGAGTGAGAACTTATCGCCAAGTCAATGGGTGGCGGTAAGGTCTCAGGCCAAAAATGGATGTGTGCTGGTTTAAATTTTGCCGTATGTCCATTTTTGGCCCCTCCCCCCCAAAAAGCCTTTTTTTGCAGGCGTGCTGAAAACGGACGTGCGCGCGTTCAAAAAACTTGCCTACACCAGCGCAGGCCATTTTTCGGCACGCCTTAGTGAAAGGGCCCCTAAGTTTACTAAACATCTTACCTCATTCTTTCCTTACTGGGCAGCTAAAATATGGAATGTGTTACCAGTAAAAATAAGCCTGAGATTAATTTTGCTTCCTTTAAAAGAGCCATAAAAACTATCCAGCCGATAGTCAAAGCCGCTTAAATTGCTTACCACTGCCTAACCCCTGATATTTAGCAGTGCTAAAGCGGGCAGTTCCACTGAATATGGCCTCTGATTGGCCCCAGAAAAAGTGGGCAGGTCAAGGGCAGTATGGGCACGGCTTTAGGGATTTGCTGAGGGTTATGTAGGTGCCAGCAATATTCAGTGCTGGGACCCACATAGTAAGTCCATTAATTTATGACAGCTCAAAAGCTGCCCTAAATTAACCCGCTTAACTGTATGGGCCTCGGCATTGAATATCATCAGCCAGGACTCGCACAATTTTGCTTTTTTAGGGTTTTTTGCCCCCCCCCCCCCCCCCCCCCCCCCCCGTGAGCTGCCACAACAGGTTACAGCAGCCATTTTTTGTACGCAGTGGCAAGGGGCATGAGCGAGGGAGTTTTGCTCCTGTTCTGAATGCCCCCACTGGACCACCAGGGAGAAAAAGTAGGCTTGGCGGGAGAGAGACCTACCTGGACCATAGGGGTGGGATCAGAAGATCTTTCCTGGGGCAAGGCTGGGAGGTGTTTCTGACTTACGGACTAAGGGGAGGAGGAAGAGAGGAGGAGACTTTTTTGGGGGGAATTGGGAGGCAAAAAACAATGTGGGTCCTGGCTGGTATTCAGCTGGGGCCCTCATAATGCTCTTATGTAGGTCCTTCCTGAATATCGGCTGCGAATCGCATAAGCTCCGGTAGCTAGTCCCAAATTTTCAGTGCTGATGCCCGCATATGGCCCAGCACTGAATATTGGGGACTAATCTAGCCAGTGATGGTTATCGTTTAAAAAAAATGCTGACCACCGCCAGCTAGTCCCAAATTTTCAGTGCTGATGCCCGCATATGGCCTAGCACTGAATATTGGGGACTAATCTAGCCAGTGATGGTTATCGTTTAAAAAAAAATGCTGACCACTGCCAGCGTTATATCGGGGTGTATGTGTGGTATAGATTCATAACATCTATATATATAAAACTCACCCTCAACGTTCTATTGGCTGCTGATATCACTGAAGCCAAGGTTCATATGTTCGAAGCTCTGAAGCCTCGAAAATCACAGTCTCTGGGCCCCGCCCTCGCTTCAAACATTATGATGTTGAGGGCGGAGGCGGAGCAATTCACCGCCCTCGCGTAAAACGTTATGACGTTGAGGGCGGAGGCGGAGAAATTCACTAACATCGATGATGGGTGGGGGGGGGGGGGGCACAGGAAAGCCTTGCTAGCGCCCGTTTCATTGGCTCCAGAAACGGGCCTTTTTGTACTAGTAAGTATATAAGTATTGCGTTACTGGGACAGACCAAAGGTCAAACAGTGGCCAATCCAGGTCACAAGTATTTGGCAAGTTCCCAAAAAGTACAATACATTTTATGCTGCTTATTCTAGAAATAACCAATAGATTTTGCCCAAGTCCATTTTAATAATGGTCTATGGACTTTTCCTTCAGGAAGTCATCCAAACCTTTTTTAAACCCCGCTAAGCTAACTGCTTTTACTACATTCTCTGGCAACAAATTCCAGTTTCATTACACTCCGTGAATAAATATTTTCTCAGGTTTGTTTTAAATTTATTACTTCGTAGCTTCATTGCGTACCCCTTAGTCCTAGTATTTTTGGAAAGAGTAAAAATATGATTCACGTCTACCCGTTCCACTCCACTCATTATTTCATAGACTTACATCTCCCCTCAGCTGCCTTTTCTCCAAGCTGAAGAACCCTAGCCGCTTTAGCCTTTCCTCTTAGGGAAGTCATCCCATCCCCTTTATCATTTTCGGCGCCCTTCTCTGTACCTTTTATAATTCCACAATATCTTTTTTGAGATGCGGCGACCAGAATTGAACACAATATTCGAGGTGCAGTCGCATCATGGAGCGATACAAAGGTATTATAATGTCCTCATTTTGGTTTTCCATTCCTTTCCTAATAATACCTAACATTCTATTTGCTTTCTTAGCCGCTGCCACCTACTGAGCAGAGGGTTTCAATGTACCATCAGCGATGATGCCTAGATCCCTTTCCTGGTCGGTGACTCCTAATGTGGAACCTTGCATCACGTAGCTATAATTCGGGTTCCTCTTTCCCACATTCATCACTTTGCACTTGCTCACATTAAGCGTCGTCTGCCATTTAGATGCCCAGTCTCCCAGTCATTGGAATTATTTTTTGTTTCACTTATATATTCTGATATTTGACAACATTTGCTTATTTCTGATCTGAAGAAGAGTTACCTTCGAAAGCTAATAAAAAACTGTGTTAAGTTAGTCCAATACAATTGGTATCATCTTATTTTCTTTTCTATGTTTTGTTTTATTTCTGTTTATTACCAGTGAATAATAAAACCGTTAGAGAGAGCTGGAGCTGTTGATTGCTAAATTTCAGTCCTTTCTTAGTATTTCTTTCCCTGAAACACAGGGAAGGGTTGTATTGACAGCACTGTGTATCCCACAAACAGCCCTCAGGTACATTAGTGCCACACCTGTGTGTATATTCTGCTATTAAGAAAAGATGGTCTATATATAGCAGCCCTCCAGATAATCTCCTTGCCTCCTAGTAAGACTGCAGTTCATTAGTTTTGTGTGTTTATGTATGTTTTACAGTTGGTCTGTCATATTCTGATGGAGGAGAAAGGATTTCTGTTCCTTTCTGGATCTGGCTAGAAGGGCGTGCTACAAAATCTGTCAAACTTCTTTGATGTATTCATTTTGCACCACAAAATGTGACAGAGAGAAGCAGGGTAATGAATTATACATTCCTCCTAAAGTGACAGGATCTCTGTATCTTTAGTCTACTTAAATACAGAGATGTCAAGAACCAAATATAACTTACAGGTGGTGCAGTTTAATTGCACTGACCTGATACCTTGTTTGTGGGTCTGATCTGATGAAGGATGTTTATCTTTTTTTTTTTTATTTGTATGAAATCTTTATTGAACATTAACACAAAACAATGGGCTCTGAAGTCAAAGCAACATTACACAAGTTTAGAGATATCAAATCAAACAAAGGGCACCTAGCACACGCAAAGCTCTCTACTTACAACATCCAAAGGTTTACCTCAATTTACTTCATTAAGTTTTTAGATTTTTGTAACTTATGAATTACCCCCCACCCCACCCCACTCCCTCCCCACCCCACCCCTCCCCATCCCCCCTATCTTGCCAACCCACAAAGGATCACACAGCACTGTCCTCCGTACAAGTTCTACTAGTGGTCGCTAAACACTTTTGGCACCAATGATAAAGAAATTCCATATCGAGTACCATTTACTTTTCTGCTGTTTTCGCTCTGCTAAGGGTGTTTATCTTTTAAGAGACAGCCATGTGTGGATTTAGTCAGGGCATATACAAGGGTATTAGGCACCCCAGGCAAACCGTTGGCTTGGTGCCCCCTTCTCATCTAACTTTTAGACCTCTCCCTTAAGATTTAGATAATTGAACTCAACAATCTTGATCATCTCAACACCATCCCTCCCAGAACAATCCTGTAAAACCCCATATTTGGACATTGTTGTGCTTACTTTGGAAATGCAATTTGCATTTTATATGTACATAAACTGGCATTTACGGTGTGATTCTATATATGGTGCCTAGATCTGCGCTTCAAAATCCAGGTGCATTCTACAACTATGTGCGTAACTTAATTGGCTCAACAAGCCAATCAACATTTCGAACAGCACTCGAGAAGCTAATGAGCACTAATTGACAATAATTGAACGTTACGCGCACAGCTTGGCAAGCGCATTCTATAATGAGCTGCACCTAAAAGGTGACGCGTGCAGTTCAAAATAAATGCACGCAGTGCATGTTTATGGGCATTTTGTGGGCGTTCCAAAATTTACACACGTACTCATAGAATATGGCCTAGTCGACCTAAATCTACGCACAAGGATTTACACCAGGTTTTCATTGGTGTAAATGGGTGAATGCAGATTTAGGCGCGATGATATCAGCTAAGCATATTCTTTTTACCTTGCATAAATCTTATGGAATACGCATAGGCGAGACTGAGTTCCGCACAGATATTTTAGGCGCCGTATATAGAATCTGGCCCTTATAGTGCATAAATATTTAAATGCCAATTTTACAATGCTGGCATATAGAGGGATAGTTCTTAATGCTTGGTGAAAGCAGGCCTATTACCGCATTTTAATTTCCTGCAGGAGTGACTTTGTCAGTCCTATGGTACATGAATAACATTGCTTGCAATCAGCCTCATGAGCTGTGTTATTCATTCTGCACGGGAGCATCAGACACAAAGCTGTGGCCCAACGCTCCCGGACACATTGTAAAGGGGCAAGCCAAGAACAGCTGTTCCCCCCCCCCACACACACACACACCTCCTATTACATATCCGCCTCCTGATGATTCCTTTAACACGTACCTCTTCCCTGAAAACTATTCTTTCCACCAACTTCCCTTTGAGGCCCTCCCTTTTCCATCAAACACCCTCTGATGCCCTCCATTTCCCACTTTGCTCTGTGTACACATATTACCTCTTCTGTCTAACAGATGCCAAACAGTAACCTTTTTTTTTTAGGTTCATGCCACTGTTGGGGTTGGGTAACAACACATCAGTCCCTATGTTGTACAGGTTCTGCAGTCTCTGCCAAAGGTTCAGGAAGGAACCAACTGCCCTGAACTCCTAAGCTGAGATCTAATGTTTGATCATAGCCAGAAAGAGGATGAGAAGCAAACAGGGCAAGTTGTAACACACCTGGTACAGCTGCTGCACATCACTCAAAGATGCAGATGTCACTTTAACTTGCAGGGGTCCGGAGAATGTATGTGCACCGTGTTCAATCAGTGGCTATGGGCCTTATGCTGAAAATTGAAGGATTGGGAATCAGAGCAATGCAAAGTTTTGATTTAACCTCTGAGCTGAAATGCAGTGAAATATCTTTTTGGTTGTAGGAGCCAAATAAACTAATGACCAACCCACCCATAAGCTCTCTAATTGCTGATGCTGTGCTGGACAAAATATTGGTGGGGCCTGGCCCACCCCATTCCGCTGCCTATGCATATGGAAAAAGTTAAATGATAATGCAGTGGGTATGATATGAGAAGAGCAGAGTTATCTGCATTGTGTGTAAAGATGATCAAAGACAGCCAGGTCTTTTGAACTTTAAAGCCTAAGATGGGGCCTTAGCCCCTTAGCCTACTTATCTTGGATGCTTGGATAGTGAAGGGTGGGGAGAAGGATTTTGGGTTGTTTTGCAGCAACAATCCCCCTGCTCCTTTCAACTTTATTCTGTTTCCATGACTTTTGGAGGCAATTTCAGAGGCATAAAATATGTTTTACCTGTAGATAATGACTTGTATAAAATAGCATGAGTACTCATGCTAACAAGAGCACACCTATTGTGACACAGACTGCGGTAGGTGTTTCTGGGGGTGGTGTTTCAGTGCATTTGTAAGGCATGCGCTTACTTTATGAGATACATGTGTGGTTACATACAGTACGTACATTCACGTAATTGCACCTGTCTTGGAGCAGATATAACTTTGTGCACTACAGGGCATTTTTCTAGGAGACTATTTTATAAAAGCACATAAATAGTTGTATTGCTTTATTTAAAAAGTGCGTTTTTTCAGATTTTTTTTTTTAGAAGCTTCTTGTTGTCTCTCTAGTGTATTTCACTTTGGGATTCTTAAGGTGGTGATCCTCTCTAGGTGCCAAGTTGTCACTGACTGCATACTGTAGGTTAATGCTTGCTGGATATGATGCTGGGCAGAGCAGTGCCTGTGTTAGAAATGGAAGATAAGTAGTGAGTAGTAAAAACAGGACTGAAGCATTTATCTAAGCTTTGAATGTTTTCCTCAATCTATGGAACCTGTGTTGCTATCTTAGTGCATCAAAGACTCAAAAGTCACTGTTTCATAGGGAGACTCCATTAATCCTCATAAAACCCATGGAATTTCCTGCGATCTACTGCCATGTCGATCCTGCACCTGCCCCAACTCCCATCCTTGCATCTCTCTTGTCAGTCTCCACTTCCATGCACTCCTTGGGGCTGGAATATGTCAAAACATTTTGACATGTGATATTTACATGCTGCATTAAAACATAAGCAAACTAGGCAAGTTGCATAGTCCGCAGATGATAAGGGGTCTTGTCAGATGTGCTCAGCATTCAGGAGAATAGGATTGCCAACTTTCTGGATTCTGTCAGGACTGTATAGAGTTTTGCATTAATGTCTGCAAGTTGGAAGGATGGCTAAACTGTCTGGATATTTTTCAGAGTTTGGACTTACAGCTGTCCTGTCCCCCTCCCCTACTGATCCTTCCCTGTCTGCTTCCAGTGTTCCTAACTATAGGGTCTGTGGGTAGTTTAGCTGATGGGAAGGCAGCCTTGGTCACAGAAACAGAGGAGGTAAACTAGAGGGGAGTTCCTCTGCTGTGCAGGTCAGATGGGGGGGGGGGGGGGGGGGTTGAGTTTGACATTGAAGACAGCCAGTGGAGCCAATGAGAGCCCTGGAAGGGGGAGGGTGCGGTGAAGGACATGATGGGGAGTATATGAGGGAACTGCTGCTAGTTCTTTTCCTCAGCCTGCAACAACTGCAAGAACGTTACATGATGATTGAGGGGAGGGGGTTCAGTACTGACTAAAATGAGCAGTAGACAGCTGCACAGCACCAGAAGTGTGTCTTTGTCTGGAGAGATGCATTTGTGTCAGTGTCTGAAGAGTGAGAGTGCATGTGTGTTGGTGAACAGCAAGAAAGTGTATGTGTGTGTTTATATCCAAAAAGCAAGATTACACATGGAAGTGTGTATAATAAGAGGTTGCCCATATGAGTTTGAAGTGTATGTGTGTGTCCTGAAGAGCGAGAGTGCATGAATCTACATGTATGTGTAGATTTGTATCTGCAAAGCAACCTAGATAGTGTGTTTGTGTCTCTGAAGAACAAGAGTGCGTGTTTGATTTGAGATGAGAGTGTGTTTGTTTTTGAATGTCTGAAGAGCAAGATTACATGCGTTTTCCCCATTGAAAATCTGGGCTGGAGTGGAGAAGACAGAAAAACAGCGATCCTTTATCCTTTTTTTCGAAAATGGCCACTTGCTAGATGTTTTTGTGCCCTGTGTATTTATCGTTTTGGTCCATTTTTGAAAAAATAAGTCCAAGTGAAAATGCATAAAATCAAGCCACTGGGATGTAGAAGGGACCAGTAGTTTTAGCAGACTGGACCTCCAGATATCCCAGTAGAGCAGTGGGACACCCTAGGGGGCACTGCAGTGGACTTCACCTAAAAGCTCCCAGGTACACATCTCACCATTGCTCCCTTATATTTATTTATTTGTGACATTTATATCCCACATTATCCCAAAGAAGTTTGAGTTCAATGTGGCTTACAATAAACCGTATAGGATATTGTATAGTGAGCCCACCAAAAACCTACTGTATACTACTACAATAGCCCTTATGTCTGTAGGTGTCACCTATATGTGGGTACAGTGAGTTTTTGGTGGGTTTTGGAGGGCTCACACTTTCCACCACAAGTGGAACAGTTAGAGTGGATTGGGTCCTGTTCTCCATAGTGCACTGCACCGACCACTAGGCTACTCCAGGGACCTGCTTGCTGCTCAAATAAGACTGGCTATAACATCTGAGGTTGGGGGATTGACCACAGGTACCAGAGACTGGTCAATCCCCCACCTCTTCTTTTCATCTGTGTTTTCCCGTGGGACGTTTGAGTTCTCTGCCTCTGCGGGTTCTCTTGTATAACATCTGAGACTGTCATAGAGGCTGGTATGTACTGGTTCCTTTACATCTTTGGGGGTTAGGAGGGGGTCAGTGACTACTGGGGGAGTAAGGGGGGTCATTCCTTTATTTCTCCAGTGGCCATCTGGTCATTTAGGGCACTTTTTTGTGGTTTAGTTGTTATTAAAACGGGTCTAGCTCAAAATGTTTTATTTATTGTTCTGGACATTTTCATTTTGTTCCGTTATAGCTGAAAAATGTCCAGGTCTTAGGAATTCCCAAATCCCACCCTTAACACACGCTGACACATGCCCTTGAGACTTGGACGCACTGCAGACGAACTGCATAGAAAAACATCTGGAGAATGAGTTTCGAAAATACCGATTTGGA
The DNA here is from genome assembly GCF_901765095.1 of Microcaecilia unicolor. Lineage (NCBI taxonomy): Eukaryota > Metazoa > Chordata > Amphibia > Gymnophiona > Siphonopidae > Microcaecilia > Microcaecilia unicolor. The sequence goes on along the minus strand of NC_044031.1, from coordinate 249,872,775 downwards.
CATTTTTGGTGAGAAAAACGTCCAAATGCTGCTTTATGCCACTTTTTAGATGTTCTTCTCTTTTATGAGCCCCCTAGTAATTTGAGATTTCAGTTAAATTATAGTCCTAGACAAGTCTCTTTTCTTGACATTCTAATGAAAATGTGGAAGGGAGATTTAATATGAATTTCTTTAGAAAACTGACTGTTAATAATAAATCTTTTCAAGTTGTCATAGCTGGCCCCGGGTATCTGATTTATGTTTCAATAAAGATGTTTTATACTTCTTTGGATCTTGGACCTACTGTTTTTTCTATGACCCCCTTTGAGTCTCTTTTGTGTGTTGCTGGAGTGAAGTACTCCATTAGTATAAATGTAGCTGTGTGCATATTAAGTAGAGGGAAGTTTTCAGTTTGGGGTGTTACCTAGGTAACTAATCTGGATAAATTAAAACTGCTGTACTCTGTCAGTCTGTCTATATTCTTTTAGAGGTGTCGAAGAATGTTATATACAGTATTCTTTTCTGTTATTTCTTTCATTTGTGAAAACACATTGCCTGTAAATCTTATTGTTAGGGCACGTGGCATTTCTGGTTTATACCAGAGGTGATGGAGGTTGAAAATGACTTGCCCTGCTTTTTTGGTCTGTAATGCACTGCTTTGTTAGGCCGCTCCTTTCAAAACATGTGCTCGCTCACAACCTGCTACATATTGCCTGGAAACCCAAAAGTATGCCCTGCAGTTTGTCCCTATGCTGCTTTTGGAGAGGTGAACTGTGGCAGCCTGTGATTCAAATTTATGTTTAGTATCATAATAAGATTTCATTTCTGGATCTGGTGATCACATTAACAAGAGTGGTTTTCATTCTCAATTTTCCACAAGCAAAGTGAAAGGAGCATCTTGCTTAGGTTTGCCAGTTGCTATCTGAGGAAGCTTAGGGAGAATTTTCCTGTGAGGCAGTTCTCAGAGAATTTGTTCCAAGTTTCAAGAAGTAAAAAAAATGATACGGCAGTTCCAGGAAAGAGGAAGGCTATAGAGGTAAGAGCTCTTAGAGAAGAGATGGCTGGGAAGATATAATAGAGGTGTATAAAACAAACTACCTTCATAAAAATATAACAATATCACAAATATAACATAACATACACTCATTCCCAAGAACTCTGTTCACTAGGCAAATCTCTCCTAATCGCACCCTTCTCCTCCATCGCTAACTCCAGACTCCGTTCCTTTTATCTCGCCGCACCTTATGCCTGGAATAGACTTCCTGAGCCATTACGTCAAGCTCCATCCCTAGCCGCCTTCAAAACCGGGCTAAAGGCCTACCTGTTTGATGCTGCTTTTAATTCCTAACTTGTCACCTGCTCGTAACCTTATCTTGTCTTCCTCTCTTCAATAGTCCCTTTCCGTATATGTCCTATCTGTCTGCCCTACCGTTAACCCTTATTGTACTGTCTGTCTGTCCTGATTTAGATTGTAAGCTCTTTTGAGCAGGGACTGTCTTTTCTTCATGTTCAATTGTGAAGCGCTGCGTACGACTGGTAGCGCTATAGAAATGATTTGTAGTAGTAGTAGTAGTAGTAGTAGTAGTAGTAGTAACAAACTACCTTCAGAAAAGAACTAAAGACCTACCTTTTCAAAAAATTCTATGGTTAAGAAGATGTGCTGCTGTTGTTCATATCACTTTGTAACCATCATGTATCACTGTAATTTTGCCTGTTAATTGTAAGCCATATTGAACCGAAACTTGTTTTTGGATAGGAATGGGATATAAGAATGAATGAATACATACATAAATAAATGAATAAAATCTTGAGTGGAGTGGAAAGGGTAGACATAAATCGCTTATTTACTCTTTCCCAAAGTGTAAGGACTAGGATGCACATAATGGAAGCTACTAAGTAGTAAATTTAAAACAAATTGGAGAAAATATTTCTTCACTCTGCCAGTGAATGTAGTAAAATTGGTTAGCATAGCAGGGTAAAAAAAAAAGTATAGATATGTTTCTAGAAGAAAAGTTGCTAAACTCTTATTAAGTTGAACGTGGGGAAAATCCACTGCTTACTCTTGGGATAAATAGCACGGAATCTATTTGCTCTTTTGGGATCCTGCCAGGTACTTGTGTCCTGGATTGGCCACTGTTGGAAACGGGATACTGGACTTCATGGACCTTTGGTCTGTCCTGGTACAGACAGAAGTTGTATACACGTGCTAGATGTGTTGACAGAGGGCATTTATTAGCAAACAAAAGACCAATAAAATTGTATGTGTGTTGCCATATCCGATTAAGCATTAAGCAGCACTGGCATGTATTACAATTACATGCCATTTTCATACACTTCCAGAGTTTGCTTTATAATGGAGAAGAAACACCAGAGGTTTAATAGTCCATTTTGTCAAGACCCTATTCCACTGTCAGTCAGGTTGCCTCAACAAATTGGACACTTTTCCTGTGATCACTCCTCATGTTATCCTCAATCTTTCCAGGATACTAACTTAATGCTCCTTGGACATTTAGGGATTGATATTCAAAGTGATTTTAAATGGCCAGGAGAGGCTCCTGACCATTTAAATCACATGTCCTGGCCTAACTGGGGATATTCAGCAACATTTAACCTGACTGTCGCTGAATATTCCCTCTAGCCGCCCATTCTGAAACCAGCCAGATTGTGGGTGGTCTGAAGGCGGGGGTAGGGTGGTGTGGCTACCTAGCCAGTTAGCAGAGATATTCAGTCTGCTAATCGGCTTAGAAAGTGCATAAATTTAAGGCAGAAAAAAGGATGTGTTAACTTTATGCAGTAAAGTGAGTACTGTGAACAGTGAACCGGACACTGGTTTGAATATCAGCTGGTGCCTGGTTAACTTCTAGCTCTGCCACCCCCATGGCACCTCTGGAACTCCTCCATATCCCCTCTCCATTCCACCCACCCCCAAATGGTTGATGAACCTCCTATCCCCCCCCGGAAGCCAGCGAATCCCTCCCTCATGGTAGCGGGCTTACCTGCCTATTGTCCTGGTGGTCCAGTGGAGTAATCTGCTCATTGGGTAGCCTCTCTAAAATTAGCTCTGGATATTCAGTGCTGCGGACTGAATATTGACTGGACAGAAGTTAAGTTGAGTCATTTTTATTCTCATCAAACTGCATCTGTAGTTTGTCTGATTTGATGTCCATGCTTTTATGCTTTTTATTGTAGATCAGGAAGACGTGGAGGGGCATAATCGAACGAAAACGTCTATCTCCATGGGCATTTATCTCCGAGAACGGGTCCGTGAAGGGGCGGACCGAACCGTATTTTGGGAAAAAATAGACGTCCATGTTTTATTCGACAATTTGTGAGGTGGGCGTTTTTGTTTTTCAGCGATAATGGAAAATGAAAGCGCCCAGCTCAAAAATGAATAAATCCAAGGCATTTGTTCGTGGGAGGGGCCAGGATTCATAGTGCACTGGTCCCCCTCACATGCCAGGACACCAACCGGGCACCCTAGGGGGCACTTTTACAAAAACAAATAAAAAGGTAAAAGAGCTCCCAGGTGCATAGCACCCTTCCCTTGGGTGTTGAGCCCCCCAAATCCCCCTCAAAACCCACCACCCACAAGTCTACACCATTACTATAGCCCTAAGGGGTGAAGGGGGGCACCTACATGTGGGTACAATGGGTTTGGGGGGTGGTGTGGAGGGCTCCCATTTAGCAGCACAAGTGTAACAGGTGGGGGGGGGATGGGCCTGGGTCTACCTGCCTGACGTCCACTGCACCCCCTAATAACTGCTCCAGTGACCTGCATACTGCTGCCAGGGAGGTGGGTATGACATTTGAGGGTGAAAATAAAAAGTTGTGAAACGGCATATTTTTGTGGTGGGAGGGGGTTTGTGACCACTGGGGGAGTCAGGGGAGGTCATCCCCGACTCCCTCCAGTGGTCATCTGGTCATTTAGGGCACATTTTGGGGCCCTATTCGTGGAAAAACAGGGTCCAGGAAAAGTGCCCTAAATTCTCGCTAAAAACGCATATTTATTTTCCATTATCGGCGAAAGGCGCCTATCTCTGATCGGCCGATAACCACGCCCCAGTTCCGCCTTCACCACGCCTTTGACACGCCCCCATCAACTTTGTCCGCATCCGCGACGGAGTGCAGTTGAAAACGTCCAAATTCGGCTTTCGATTATACCGCTTTATTCGTTTTTGTGAGATAAACGTCTATCTCCCGATTTGGGTCGCAATATAGGCATTTTTCTTTTTCAATTATAAGCTGGATTGCGTCCTTTGAAAACATGACTCATAGAAACATATAGTAGGAGTAATTTTAATTGTTGGGACATTAATGCTCCAATGGTCCCACGTTGTCTTCAGCATGCTAATCTTTTTTTTAGTGATATTTTGTTCTGTGTACTGTATTACAAAGGGGGGGGGGGGTAACATGAATTCTTCTCTCTGCTTGAACGTCACTGGATTGCTCAATTAATTTGTATTTTCCTAATGGATTAAATAAAGCTATTAAATGGTAATCCAGCACCTAGTTTATCGATTTAAAATACATGTTCCAGCATGCATAGCGAGTATTGATGTAGTAAATGTGAAGACAATTTTGACACACTCCATAGTATTCATGTTTAAAAGATGCCACTGAAAGTGGCTTTTGTACCAATGTGGACTCTACACCTAAGTGTATGAGTGGTTTCTAATTTTACTTCAGTTTCTTATGAAGGTGCAGGAAGTAAATTTGTTATTATTATTATTATTGCTATTATGTGTGTTATTTTGGAGTGTTTTGTATTTGGGGAGGCCCATGAATAAAGATTGGGGGGAGGGGGAGGCTGGAGGGAGGGCAGAAAATGTGAGTCATGGAGTGGGGGGTTGGGTTGGTAAATAAGTAAATAAATAAGGTTCATGGTAGGAGCCCAGAAATATCTTTGCCAGGAGCCCAATATAGTGCTAATCCGGCCCTGGATATGTGGTGGTCATTGTGTGGACACTGTCTTGGCATTTGTTGTTCTTATGAAGCTCATACTGTCAGTGCAGTCAAAAATCTAAATACATGCTGTATGGTCCATAGCTGAATGTGAGGTAGGTGCACCTCTGTGCCAGTGCCTCAGGATAGGGAGTGCTAAGGTTACAGCACCTCTCACAGAGCTTCTTTAATGAATAACCTCCATAGGTGGAGGTCCAAAGGGCTTTGGCCTTCCCTCCTACTTTTCTGTTCTGTCTGCCACTTCTCGTAGAAACACGGGAGGCTGTCTGCTGCAGATGCTGAGCTGCTCACCCCTTACCAGAGAAACCTGATTTATTTTCCTCTTGGGAAGTGTAATCCTGTGGTTTAGAGAGAAGTAAACACGAGACAAAGGAATTACCTGTGGGACCGATATAAACAGTGCCAGGTAAATTCTTTATTTAGCCTCTTGGATAAGTCTCAGTGTTTCACTCCTAACAGTGATGAATAATCGGCTTTAACATTTCTGCGGAAAGTGCTTGAGAGTGTGTTCCTTGGGCTAAAGTTCCCTACCCTGTGTCAGGGAAATCATCCCCTTTCTCAGCATTTGATCCTAGGCATTGTAAAGGAGAAGGACATCTGACTGCAGCAATAGATGCTGGGGTGCTGCAGCAATCTCCGGAGGGTGACCACTTCTCTTATTCACTGACTCCACAACAGTGTTCAGTACCATCTACTTCCTTCCCCCCAAAATTGTGCCAACTCTGTGGATTCCAGCTGCGATTGCACGCTGTGACTTGTGAGAAACTGCCTTTTGGGCTTTGCTCATTTGTCTGTGGAACGCGTTAGCAGTGTAAATACGTAGTGAAACACAATCGTTTTCCCTTTCTGTCAGGTTTTTGTGTTCCTCTGATGTAAAGTGCAGTTGAAATGGATAAGGGGTTTGTAGGTAGGAGCAGTGCAGGCATTGTGTCTTTCTTAGATTTCCACCCACAACACAGCAGCCCCTTTCTCCCTCTTTCTGCTGTAGGTGGCTGAGGAAGACTGCTCGGAAAGGCAGCAGCCCTGGAAAGAAGGTAAAGGAGTAGGTGTTGTGATGGGCTGACACAAAGTGCAAAAGACTGAGTATTCAGTGGCCCTTTCTCTCACAGTGTTTGCTCTGGCCTCCTGCAAGGAATAAATAAACAACTTATATCGAAAGCTTCTTGGGGGTAATTCTATATCATGAGTGACTTCAATGTGGCTTACAACAAATAGTCAATAGCAGTGGAAGGAAACAGAGTAGTACCAGTGGATTAAGTGATTATGAGCTGAAAAGTTGGGAGGATAATAAGGATATAGATGAGAAAGTTGACTGCATTGTACTGCAAAGAACAGTCATTAAAATAATGAGAGGGGAAATGGTAACAACAATGCATTAGAAATTATTATTAACTAGTAAAAAAGGCCCGTTTCCGAAATCAATGAAACGGGCGCTAGCATGTGGTTTTTTTTGTGTGTGTGTGTATGTGTCACAGAGTTATTTTGTGTGTGTGTGTGTGAGGGTGCGGTGTGTGTGCAGGTTGTTGATGTGTGTCTTTTTTTGTTTTGTTTTTTGCTTGGGGGTTGGGGGATGTGCTGTGCTGTGCTGTGCTGACAAAGTGGATTGGATTGGTGTGTGGCTTTGAGGGTGTGTTTCTGTTGTATTGTGTGTGTGTGGTTTTGTCTGTCAAGGAGGTTTGTGGAGGGGGTCTTTCTGTTGGTGAAATGTAAATGTGGTTGTAGGGGGGTCAGCCTTTGTTGAGTGTTGTTTTTTTTTTCCCATGTTTTTTTTTTTGTATTGTGCTGAGGCAGCAGTGTTGTTTTAGATGGGCGGAAGGTAGAGGAGCACGTTCTTTGTCGGTATTTTTTTGCCGTTTCAGGGCTGCTGTAGGGGAATGCTGGAAGAGAAATGTGCTGTTGGAAGCAGCGCAATCTTTTTCCATTGAGCTGGGGTTCTGGGCATCCTGGAGGTGGGTGACGGCTTGCCTGAGGATGGGGATGGTTGTTTTAAGTTGGCGGAAGGGAGAAGAGCACGGTCTCGGGCCTTCGGGGGGTGATCCGGTATGTTTGGTCCATTTCAGGCCGGCTGCAGGGGAATGCTGGAAAATGTATGCGCTGCAGGAATCAGCGCCGTCTTTTTCCGGGTGCTCGGGGAATCCCCGAGGTGGGAGACAGCTTGCCTGAGGCTGGGGATGGTTGGGCACGTCCTTGGCCGCTTCGGCAAAAGGGGAAGAGGAAGGGGGTGGGGAGTTACCTGCAGCCGCCTGAGAAACCATGTATTCTTTGTTTGTTTTGTATTATTAGTTTGCATTTCTGTTGAAGAAAGAGTGGATGCCTTTCGAATGATGGAGGTGGTGCGTCGGTGTGCGGTTGTTTCGTTAGTTTGGCAGCCAGTCTCCAGCGATTCCTAGGCAGGGAAGGAGTACTCCTCCCCCTTCCTTGTTCGCTGTTTGCTGCTGGCTGGGTTGCAGGTAATCCTTCTAGCTGGGCCGCAGCTTGTCCTGTTCGCCCACGTCCCAGATAGTGACGGGCACGTTGTTTTCCGGTTCCTCTGACTCCATGGCAAGCGATCCCAAATATAGTCTGTGCTATAGGCCCTCTGGCACTCTTCGGTACTGGCATTAGGCATTTAAAAATTCCCCCCCCCCCCGGTCTATTTTTGCATATACCCACAGCAGGAATATTCTTCTCTCGTTCCAGCGGTGTTTCTGTGCTCTCCGTGCTGCACAGATAATGAGCCATTCTGCTGGGGAATGCTCCTCCCTTATTGTCACGAAGTTTCCTCTGATTGGTCCGTGTTACGTTGCCTAGTGTTGCCTGGGAACGGTGTTGTGATGGTCCTTTGTGTTTCAGAATGTTGAGGGTGTTTATTCTGATTGGTCCGTCATGCGAGGGCGGGGCAGAGACATGGTCAGTGTTATGGCTTCACCACCATGAATCCATGAACCCTTCAGTGAGTGACTGAGTGACTTCAGAATGTTGTCTTCAGAACGTTGAGGGTGAGTTTTATTATAGTAGATTATAAGCACCGTACAATATAAGTAAATCACTAGAATACCTTCATATCCACGCGAGTGTGGGCACATATGTGTGTGTATGTCAACTTTCCACCTGCTATTCTGTAAATACGTGCTTGTTTTACATAGTGCATAGTTGACAGGTGGGATCTGGGTGGTGTCAGGACATGATTTACACTTACAGCTGTAACTTACAGAATATTGTACTTTGCATGTGTATCAATAGAACATAGGCACACACATTTACACCAGCTGTATGGCTGGCCTAAGTATTTGTGCCTATGTGAATATGAATTCTGTAAAAGAAAGTAGGCGCCTAAGAATAGTTGCAGTTTTATAGAATTGAGCCCTTTCTGTCTACTGATAAGATGGAGTCGGTCCAGAGGGTGGCTGCTAAAATGATCAGTGGTCTTCATCATAAAGCATATGGGGCAGGGGCGTAGCCAGACAGCAGATTTTGGGTGGGACTAGGCAAGAAATGGGTGGGCACCAACTGTTCTCCCTCCCCCCCACACACCAAAAAAAGTATCTCAGCTGGTGGGAAAATGCTTCCCTCCACCCTAGCAGTCTGCAGCAGGCATGCACTGAAAACGGAGCGTGTGCAGGTGCCAGTATTGTGGAGAGCAGTGTTTTTGTTACCATCGGGGAAGTCTTCAGCTTGCGGAGCTTGGGATCCCCAACAGCTACCGCTAAACATGTGCTACTGTTGGGTGGGCTTGAGCCCTAACTAGGTGGGCCTTGGCTCACCCAGGCCCACCTGTGGCTACGCCATTGATATGGGGACAGACTTAAAGATCTCAATATATGTAATCTGGAAGAAAGGTGGGAGAGGATAGATATAATAGAGACATTTAAATACTGTGTGACATCAATGCACAGGAGGTGAGTCTCTTTCAGTGGAAAGGAAGCTCTGGAGTAAGGGGGCATAGGATGAAGGTGAAAAGGGATAGACTTGGAAGTAACCTGAGGAAATACTTCTTCACGGAAAGGGTGGAGAATTTGTGGAACGGCTTCCCGGTGGATGTGGTGACAAGAAAACAATTTCCGAATTCAAGAAAGCTTGGGGCAAGTACATAGGATCTCTAACGGAGTGAAAGGGAGAGAACATGGCATGGATGGGCAGACTGGATAGACCATATGGGAGCTGTTATTCAGACCATGGGAGTTAGCCCGGCCAACTCCTGTGGTCAATGATAATGCTGGATATTCAATGAGGGGCTGTTTCCCATGACCGGTATTGAATATCCAGTTTATTTTTGGCCGGTTTGAACGTAGCTGGTCAGGTTAAGTTTAGACTGGCCAAAGATATTCCAGGTATACGTGCAGTAGATAGTACAATATAACTGGCTACCCGCTAACTGCTGTCTGGCGATATTCAGCAGGAGACAGCTGGCTATCTCCTGCTGAATATCGCCGGATGGCCGGCTAAGTTCTATTTAAACGGCTAGGTGCTGTGATTTGAATATTGGGGGGTGGGGGGATTGTCTTTTTCTGCCTACATTTTTCTGTGTTTCTGTGATACCTAGTCAGGAAGGTAGTTTTATGATGTTTTTTTGCACAAAGCAGGATTTCATATATAGAAATAGAATTCAAAGAGACTTAAGCAGCTGGCACCAACATCAGATCTGTTAAGTCTCTTTTGTTTTTTAAATTTTTACAGGTGATATGGATAACTTTTTTTAATGTCCAGCACACAGTGTTGAATTAAATAAAGGGTTAGCTGTGGGTTGGGGGGTGTTCATCTGTTGCAGGTGACAAGGAAGTTGAGCATTAGGGAGTTGTTTTGCCACACTGTTTTGGTGTAAATTTTTCAGCAAAGTTCCATACAGCCAGAGTTTTGGTCATCGGAGTATGGGTGAGAAGCAGAAAGAAGCTGCCACTCCCCCCCCCCCCCCCAAAAAAAAAAAAAAGGATAGTAATGATAAAATGAGAATTGGTACAGTTCCACATCTCCCACTGACAAAACATCTTTCACAAGAAAGTCGACCAGATGCACTAGCAACATTCTCTCAAAGCGGCACAAAACTGTGCTAGGGTCTCTGCCAGTGGAGTGTACTGCGTGAATATTACACTTTTAATAGTGAAGGACAGGCAGCTATGTCCTAGGCGACCTTTATTACGACTACTACTACTTATCATTTCTGTAGCGCTACTAGACGTACGCAGCGCTGTACACTTGAACATGAAGAGTCAGTCCCTGCTCAACAGAGCTTACAATCTAATTAGGACAGACAAACAGGACAAACAAGAGATAAGGGAATATTAAAGTGAGGATGATAAAATAAGGGTTCTGAACAAGTGAATAACGGTTAGGAGTTGAAAGCAGCATCAAAAAGGTGGGCTTTTAGCTTAGATTTGAAGACGGCCAGAGATGGAGCTTGACGTACCGGCTCAGGAAGTCTATTCCAGGCATATGGTGCAGCAAGATAAAAGGAACGGAGTCCGGAGTTAGCAGTGGAGGAGAAGGGTGCAGATAAGAGAGATTTACCCAGTGAACGGAGTTCCCGGGGAGGAATGTAGGGAGAGATGAGAGTGGAGAGGTACTGAGGCGCTGCAGAGTGTATGCACTTATAAGTCAATAAGAGGAGTTTGAACTGTATGCGGAAACGGATAGGAAGCCAGTGAAGTGACTTGCGGAGAGGGCTAATATGAGCATAATGACACTGGTGAAATATTAGTCATGCAGCAGAATTTTGAACAGATTGAAGAGGAGAGAGATGGCTAAGTGGGAGACCTGTGAGAAGCAAGTTGCAATAGTCTAAGCGAGAGGTGATACGAGCGTAGATGAGGGTTCTGGTAGTGTGCTCAGAAAGGAAAGGGCGAATTTTGCTGATATTATAGAGAAAGAAACAACAGGTTTTATCAGTCTGTTGAATATGTGCAGAGAAGGAGAGGGAGGAGTCGAAGATGACCCCAAGTTTACGAGCTGATGAGACAGGAAGGATGAGAGTGTTATCCACAGAAATAGAGAATGGGGGAGGAGGAGAGGTTGGTTTAGGGGGAAAGATAAGAAGCTCAGTCTTGGTCATGTTTAGTTTCAGATGGCGCTGAGACATCCAGGCAGCAATGTCAGACAGGCAGGCTGATACTTTGGCCTGGATATTGGCTGAGATTTCTGGTGTGGAGAGGTAGATCTGGGAGTCATCAGCGTAAAGATGATACTGAAAACCATGGGATGAGATCAGAGTACCAAGGGAAGACGTATAGATGGAGAAAAGAAGAGGTCCCAGGACAGATCCCTGAGGTACACCAACTGACAGTAGGATAGAAGTAGAAGAGGATCCACTAGAGTATACACTAAAGGTACGCTGGGAGAGATAAGAAGAAAACTAGGAAAGAACAGAGCCCTGAAATCCAAGTGAGGACAGCGTATCAAGGAGTAGGCTGTGATCAACAGTGTCAAAAGCAGCAGATAGATCAAGAAGGATGAGGATAGAATAGAGACCTTTGGATCTGGCTAGGAACAGATCATTGGAGACTTTATCAAGCGCTGTTTCTGTTGAATGAAGGGGGCGAAAGCCAGATTGAAGTGGATCAAGAATAGCTTGAGATGAAAGAAAGTCAAGGCAACGGCGGTGAACAGCACGTTCAAGTATCTTGGATAGGAAAGGGAGGAGGGAGATGGGGCGATAGTTGGAAGGACAGGTAGGGTCCAATGAAGGTTTTTTTAAGGAGTGATGTGACTACGGCATGCTTGAAGGCATCAGGAACAGTCACAGTAGACAGTGAAAGATTGAGGATATGACAGATAAATGGGATGACAGTAGGAGAGATAGTGTTAAGTAGATGGGTGGGAATAGGATCAGAGGAACAGGTAGTTAGTTTCGATGAGGAAAGAAGATGTGTAGTTTCCTCTTCAGTGATTTCAGAAAAGGAAGAAAAGGAGGCAGGGGTTGGAAGGTTGAGAGAATGGACTAAGGGAAGGAGAGGTGGAGGTGACCTGGTTGAGAATTCAGGTTTAATCTTGTGAACCTTATCATGAAAGAACTCAGCCAGAGTCTGGGGGGAAAGTGAAGGGGGGGTTGGAGGTAAAGGCACTTTGAGGAGAGAGTTCAGGGTGGCAAAGAGACGACGAGGGTTTGAGCCAAGAGAGTTTGTCAGCTGGATGTAATAGTCCTGTTTGGCAAGAAAAAGAGCAGACTGGAAGGAGGTCAGCAAGAATTTGAAATGTATGAAGTCAGCATGGGCACGGGATTTCAGCCAAAGGCGTGCACAGGAACGTAGGTAGCGGATTCTAGAGGTCAGCCAAGGTTGGGGTTTGGCATGTTTTACAGAACGGGGAATGAGAGCAGAGGAGAGAATACTTAAAACGGCCCTTATACTGACTGACCAAAAATATTGTGGATATATTTAAGTCACCAAAGGTTAGGTAGTAATGAGATGCAAAATATGCATATGCACAGAGATCTTCAGGAAGACTTCCCAGACCACCAAAAGACCCCCCCAAACCCCCTGAAACACCAATGATACCAAGAGGCGGGGGAGGGGGATTGGGGGCTTGTGGGGTGGAGCTGATGTGAGGGTTTAAGTTGGGGGCAGAAGCCTGGGGGATCCTCATCTGGTGGGGGTAGGTGGAGCTTATGTGGTGGTTTAAGTTGGGTGGGGGGGACTGAAACCTGAGGGATCTTCATCTGGTGGTCTGGGAGCATTAGTCTGTGACTTTGCAGTCGGATGCCCTCGAATGGTAAATAACCCCAGCAAAAACGGGGGTCGTTTTACCATAATTTCTGGACCCTAACATGACTTGCGACTTGTGGTACCAGGATCTTGCAGGTTGCTGAATGCCGTGGAGAATCAAGATGTGTTAAAGGTGAACCTTTACCACACCTTGATGAGTTTCCCCTTAAATAATCAGTTCAGATTTTCTTAGAAAAACAGCTGAAATAAAATGGTGAAGTATAATTTGTCCAGAAGCTGCTATTTTCAGTGAAAAATACAACAGATGGCATTTTATAATACACACCTTAAAAAAACAATTAATTATGATAGTAAATTAAGTTCTCTTTTTTGTTGTTTATTCTTAAAGGAGGAAAATGAAGGGCCGGGCTCCTCCTCCACCAATCTCTCCTGCTGCCATAAACATTGAGAAAGATGGAGAATGTGCCCCAGAGCCAATGAGAAGAACTGCCCAACAGAGCCTTATAGAGATGAAAGAAAATGTGCTGCACAGGAAGGTGGAGGTCACAATAGTCTTACCTGGAGGTATAGAAAAGAAGACTACCGTGCAGGGGAGGTAAGTCGCCACTCTTAGGCTTTTATTATATAGATGGCTTGGTTTTGTTTGTTTTTTTTTCTCCGATATCTACCCTTTTGATCTATGAGTTGTACATGTAGTTTTGTCTGCCATTATCACTAGAATTCATTATGGGTCACCAGTTTATTCTGTTTCTTTGTCAGGTGGGTCTAGTTCTGATTTTGCCCCACTGCATGCATAGGCAATACAGTATTGCTAATTTTAGGGAGCTCAGAACTGCTAATTTATGCATTCAAGTAGCAAAACCAAGACTGGATCAGTATGATGTGAAAAAAGTTGGAGGCATAGGTCACCCTGTGAAAAATTGCAGGAAGACCTTAGGAAATTGGAAGATTGGGCATCCAAATGGCAGAAGAAATTTAATGTGGACAAATGCAAGGTGATGCACATTGGAAAGAATATTCCGAATCATAGTTACCTGATGCTAGGGTCCACCTTGGGGGTCAGCACTCAAGAAAAAGATCTAGGTGTCATTGTAGATAATATGCTAAAATCTTCTGCTCAGTGTGCAGCGGCAGTGACCGCACTTTGAGTATTGCGTTGAGTTCTGGACACCATATCTCAAAAAAAGATATAGCGAAATTAGAATAGGTTCAAAGAAGAGCGACCAAAATGATAAAGGGGATGGAACTCCTCTTGTATGAGGAAAGGCTGAAGAGGTTAGGGCTCTTCAGCTTGGAAAAGAGACGGATGAGGGGAGATATGATGAGGTCTGCAAAATCCTGAGTGGTGTAGAACGAGTAGAAGTAAATCAAAAAAGTATAAAGATTAGGGGACAATCGAGGAAATTACATGGAAATAATTTTAAAACAAATAGGAGGAAATATTTTTTCACTAAATGAATAGTTAAACTCTGGAACTCTTTGCTGGAGGATGTGGTAACAGTGGTTAGTGTATCTGGGTTTAAAAAAGGATTGGATAAATTCCTGGAGGAAAAGTCCTTAGTCTGCTATTGAGACAGACATGTGGAAGCTAAGCTGAGCCTGGTTTTCTGTTGCAACTGTTTTAAAGCCTTTAGGCATATATTTCCTGTGGAGTGGATATATATGTTCAGCCAGGTGAGTCTCAGCATTGCAAACCCTTCTTGCAACGATCCATATCTCTCTGTCACAACTCGGGGAAGGTGAGTCCCTTAGGCTTTCCGAGTTGAATTGGCCGCTGTCATGGACAGGATTCTGGGTTCAATGGACCCTTGGTCTTTTCCCAGTGTGGCATTACTTATGTACTTATGAGTTGGCGCTACCCAGTCTACCTGGAGGTTGGCCAGGGCTCGACTGGCGGCAGACAAGTCATCTGGATTAGACAGCGGACAAGGCTGGAAGCTAGGCCAGGTGGGCTGGACTGGAGACGGGCAAGGCAGGGTTGGGCTGGAGACAAGCATGGCAGGCTTGAGACAAGATGGGCAAGGCTGTAACTGGAGGCAAGGCAGAGCTGCTGTTGGGACAAGACTGGAACTGAGGACCAATCAGGCAAGGCTGAACTGGAGGCAAAGCTGGAACTAGAGACAGGCAGGTAAGGCAGGAACTGGAGGCAAGGCGGGAAAGGCTAGAATGGGAAACAGGCAGGCAAGGCAGGAACTGAAGGCTCAAGTGACCTGTTGTGAAGGTATCAAGGGAATGCCAGGGCCTTCCTTATATAGGCCCCAAACAGGACGTTTGGGCATCCCTTGCGGACCCAGCACCTCCTGTCGCTGGTCCTTAAGTCCATCTCTATGATGCGTGCACGCCAGGACGCCGGCCCTGGCTGCCACAGGAGGAGCTGCAGGGAAGCGGGCTCCTGGTTGGAGGAGCACTGTGGGGCCCGACCACCAGAAAACCGTTTGTCGGGGCAGGGAGCACTGCAGTAGCCGAGACGGTCTCTTTCATGGTAAACTCGGTATGTCTCCACATAGTTCTGTCCTTATCTGCCCTTCC
The DNA here is from genome assembly GCF_901765095.1 of Microcaecilia unicolor. NCBI lineage: Eukaryota > Metazoa > Chordata > Amphibia > Gymnophiona > Siphonopidae > Microcaecilia > Microcaecilia unicolor. The sequence continues at coordinate 249,857,671 of NC_044031.1, read as the reverse complement.
ACCTCAACCAATCTAGCTCCCTGAAGGCCCCCAATGCAGCCCCCCCCTCTCCTTCCTTGACCCCCTCTGAAGCAGAACCTCCTTGCCGCTCCCTGATGCACACCTCTCTCCTTCCTTGCCCCCCCCCACGACGCAGCACCTGTCTCCCTATTTACCCTCCTCCCTACTGCAGTCCTGTACCTCTCTTTCCTTGCTGCAATTAATCTTTCCGTGCATTGCTAGCATTCTCAGCAATAGCAGGCTGCTTCTACCAATCTGGAGGCCTTCCTTCAGTCACATCCTGCCCTCGAAGAAAGGGAAAGGGAAATGGGACTTGATATACCGTCTTTCTGAGGTTTTTGCAACTACATTCAAAGTGGTTTACATATATTCAGGTACTTATTTTGTACCAGGGGTAATGGAGGGTTAAGTGTCTTGCCCAGAGTCACAAGGGAAAGGGAAATGGGACTTGATATACCACCTTTCTGAGGTTTTTGCAACTACATTCAAAGCAGTTTACATATATTTAGGTACTTATTTTGTACCAGGGGCAATGGAGGGTTAAGTGACTTGCCCAGAGTCACAAGGAGCTGCAGTGGGAATCAAAAAGAGGGAGGAGGAGGATAAAGAGGGAGAGAGGTGCTGCATTTGAGAGGGGGTGGTGGGGAGAGATGCCCAACCCACAAGAGGGAAGGGAAGGACATGACGGGATAGCAGTGCATGAGATCAGGCCCCGTAAGTGTGTGAGCTGGAGAAGGGGCCCAAATGCATTTGTCACACGCTGAATGCATTTGACTTGGCATATTTGTAAGATCCTGATATAATTTCTTTTGCTTTGTCCAGTAGGAGCAATCAGAACCTTCAAATTGACCTTTTTTTTTTTTTCTGAGAGCAATACCTCAACAAACATTTTAATCCACTTTTGTATATTAAAAAAGTTAAAGTAGTGTGCAACACTTTTAAAATCCTCCATCAATTTTATTTAATTTTGGTGCGTATTTTATGTACAGACACGTTTTGTATGTGTAGCATTTATCTCCATTACACACAAGGAAAGGCAGGTAACTACTATTTTAGCCCTTTAGTTGTGTGGAAACAAAAGAACCATTTCTCTTGGGTTGTGAAAAGTCTTTAGGGTAGGTTCCTGTAGCTTCACTGCCCACCTGTCTCTCAGACGACTGGCAGGCTGCTAATCTGCTTTATTATACCGAACTCTTTTATCTTTGTGTGCTTTTAGTGTACATACTGTTCTGAGTGTATTGGTGCTCCTTTATAAATAATATATAAAATTGGACATATGTTAGACAACACATAAAGAAAGCGTTTGAGGCAGACTTATTTAAGGAGACTAAAATAGACTCATAATAATTATTGTTCTCTAGGCAGGTTCACCAAGTTAGAAGTCACAAGAAACTGGAGACTTTTTTAAATCATTCAATGTTTATTAAACAAACTGACATATACAGTGAAAACTGTGTGTTACATCAAGGTATAAGTCAAATTCTGTCAGTATGTGTTTTTGCTTTATAGAAAAAAGAAATAACAAGAAAGAAAAGCAGCATCCAATGCTTATCAAAGAATTCCCAATCCTATCCCCCTTGCTCTCCACCCTCCCTTAAGAGCAGCCTTAAAAAGGGGCCCTTTTACCAAACTGTGGTAAAAGTGGCCTTAGTGCTTGCTTACACAGGTCATTCTTGCACACTAAGGAGTGTGGAGGAGTGGCCTAGTGGTTAGAGTGGTGGACTTTGGTCCTGGGGAACTGGGTTCAATTCCCACTGCAGGCACAGGCAAATCCTTGTGACTCTGGGCAAGTCACTTAACCCTCCATTGCCCCAGGTACAAATAAGTATCTGCATATAATATGTAAGCCGCATTGAACCTGCTATGAGTGGGAAAGCGCAGGGTACAAATGTAACCAAAAAAAAAGGTGTGCTGACAGATTTAGTGTTTGTTAAATGATAAGACACCCACAGGAATATAATGGGCATCTTATCATTTAATGCATTCTAATCGTTAGCATGAGCTAAATCTGTTAGCGCACCCTAGTAAAAGGACCCTCAAGGCCATTTTTGCCACATGGGTAAAATGACTGTATGTCCATTTTTTTGTATTAATGCTCAAGCGCTAATTTTCCCATTAACTCATGGCCATTAGCCACCCATTGTGTATACGGTAAGGGCTGATATGCTAATCGCGAGCTAATCGGTTAGTGCATGGCAATGTTGCCGTGCTAACCAATTAGTGCAGAACATGCCTACTCCCCGCCCCCCTGACCCACCCCAGCGCTAAAAATTAAATCTATTTTTCAGTGCATGGGAAGCTCGTGCCAGTGCCAAAATTACCGCAGGACACCTGAGCGTGCCCCATGGTAAAGCATTTTAAGCTGTGGTAAGCACGCGTTAGTGTGTACCACAGCTTAGTAAAAAGACCCGAAAGACTCTTAAACTTACACAGGGGTATACACATTGCCACATCAACACATCCATAGGCATACACAGGCCCTTTGTACACTCATTAGTCACGTCCCCTCCAACAACCGTTAATCGAGTTTTAATCTATTTCCTTCCATCCCAGAGACACAGTTTACCAGGAAATACTACCAGAAAACTAAATGCCACTTTTGTTCATATTGCTCTTTCTCCTTATAAAGTGGCTATTATTTTGTTATACTTTCTAAGTTCCTCACAAATTTCATTCCAGCAGGAGAAGGCTGGACCTTCCGCTTCTCTCCAGCTCTGGCCAGGATCATTTTTGCTTCTAAGAGTAATGTTATCACCAGCCCTTCTGGACCTTTAGGGTCTGCTCCCACTTACATCATATCCCAATAAATTTGTCTCAGGAGAGTTCCCTGAATCAGTTCCTGTCCATCTGTGGATTTGGGTCCATACTCTTCTCCAGAAGTTCTTCTTCACATAGTCCCATCACATATGTCCGTACGATCCTCTCCGCACTCCTCCAACTTCCCCCACTCCCATACTACAACCCCCGGAAGGTAAGCTCCTTGTTTTGGAGTCCAGTATAGTCTTAGAATTAGCATGTATTCAATTTGTCTTTAGCTAGTCACTGTGGAGCAATGGTGAACTTACCAATAAACCTGGTCCCAGAAATTTCTCTCTAGTCTCACATTTGAAAATGTTGGGAAAATGGGATGCTACAATTAATAAGGTCGTATAGTTGCTGCAGCGATAGTACCACACCATGTGTAACCAAATCTACACAGTGTTCCAACCGTAATTGTTCTAGACATTTCCTCAGCTGAAAGTTAGTGGAAAACAGCATATGGTCTCTCAGCTTGCTCAGTGGAACAAGTGTACCTTTTATACCTTGTTCTTTTTTGATTCCTTCCCAGTAATTCAGAATTGGCCCTGATAGTGCGTACTGTTGTATATTGACGAGTTCCCAGTTGCCTTCATCCATTTCCTGGTCTCCCTAGTCAACAATTAAAAATGGGGCCAAAACATTCTATTCAATTTGAACTTAGTGTTTCTATTTGATCCTGTCTTAATGGTCTTTCAGAGCCTTCAACATTGCGACTTTGTAATACTGTAATAAATGGAGCAATCCCACGCCTCCCTTCTCTGGTGCTAATTTATGTCCTGCTGAACTAATCTTAGGCCTCTTTCTATTCTAAATAAAGATTCTTACCATCTTATCCCAGGTGTTAAAATATTTCCAGGATATAGCAATATGTAGTTGAGCAAGCAAAAATAGAAACCAAGGGAACACCCATCGTTTTTCACTTCTGAAAACCATGTCAACGTCAACTGGCTCCAAGAATCTAATTGTTTCCTGACCGTTTCCACCACTGGGAAATAGTTTAATTTAAAGCAGTAGTTCTCAACCTTTCTTCTGTTGTGACACACCTGACAGACAACATTCATGTATATGACACACTGAACACTAAAATTCACAGCTGAAGAAATCATGTCTAAATATTTGTTTGACTGTAAGTTTAGTATGAATTTGCCTACCCCATATAAAAAAAAACAAAACTGTATGCAACACATTTCTCTCAGATTTCTCACTTTAAAAACCCCCAAATAATATATTCAAATTCTGGTGCCACCTCAGTAACAACAACACACAATCCTTCCACTGCCAAGCACTCCACTGCCACTGTGAAGCAACACAAAAACTTGCAAATATGCTACTCAGAAACTATGTAGAAAACAGAACCTATGGATAGCAGACCTGCAACATTTTCATTTGGGGCTGGAGGCGGCAGTTATTATTGGGGGTAGTGGGGAAGCAGAAATAGGGACCAGTTACTGGAATTCTAAGAACCTGACTCTCAAGATTGCTGTTCTCCCCACCTTTCAGGCACTGATGGTCGTAAAGGAAACACAAGCTTGCTGTCTGCATTGCGACACACCTCTCACCTTACGGGGATACAGTGGTTGAGAAAAGAGATCACTTAGGGCCCCTTTTACCAAGCTGTAAGGGGTAAGGAGACTTTAGGGTTCTGCATAATCAACAACGTATCATCTGCATAAAGCAATACTTGATATTCTTCCCCTCAAATACAGATAGGCTGAATTTGGTTTTGATTTCTAATGCCACAAGTGAGGTGCTCAGCGGTTAAAGCAAAAAAGAGTGGCAACGTGGGACAACTCTGTTGAACTCCTCTTGTAAGGAGAAAGTCTCTGAGAGAACCATAATTTTGCTATTGGGAGGTGACCCATTATTTCCAAAGGGGTTTAATACTCGTGAACATAATTATTACTCCAGTATATTGAACAACCATAATTCTAAAAGAAAATAACAAACATAAAACAACAATAACTGAACAAAAAAATCAAAATCAAACGCATCAACTGCTTTTATCACATGCGCCTCTTCACAGAGCACTCAGGGGTATAGAAAAGCCTACTTAAAAAGAAAAGTCTTTATCCAGGGGTTTATTGTGATGTTTTGAGACTGTTGTGAAAGAACCACATTAGTGGTCACATTTTTTGTGTGATGTATGAAACTTGGGATTGGTATCTGGGGAGGGCGACGGGTCTTGTGTTATGGTCTAGCCACATTTTATGTACACTGGCTTATTGTTTGTATGCTGGTTGATTTATACTGCTGTTCTTATTCAAGTTATATAGAGACGTATTTTCAAAGCTCTTAGTCCAAGAGCTTTGAAAATATATAGTCTAATAAATACAGGTTAAAAAAAAAAAAAAAGACCTGCTTTTAAGTGCTTTCTAAACATGAGGGTATTGGTCATCAAGTACAATTCCGTTGGCAAAGTGCTCCATAAGGTAGGAGCTACCACTGAGAAAATATGCTCCCTGGTCTCACACAAATAAGCCTCATAATATAAAATTAACCGTGATGAACAACACACATTAATGCATTTTGGCATGTGGTAATATAGTAATGCCTTTTAATAAATCTAGCTCAATGTTTGGTGTCGGGGCGTTCTTGGAAATATTTGAAAGTGGGGTATATGACTCCAGCCTCAAAAATCTAGTTCACTGAGGAGAAGTAGCACATTTCTTTTTTTATTTTTAAATTGTTTATTTATTTCACAGAGAACAAAGGGGTAATCAAATGGTTAGAGCAGTGATGTTGGGAATCAGGAGACCCAGGTTCAAATCCCACTTCAGCTGTTTCATATCTGAATTCAACAAAGCTTGGGACAAGTACATAGGATCTCAAGGGGAGAGGAGGGCATGGTAGATGACACGGATGGCAGACCAGTTAGGCCATAAGGTCTTTATTTGCTTTAATTTTTCTATGTTTTTGTGCAATATTTTACATTTATCGGACCCAAGAAAACACTTGAATGATATGGAAATATAGATAAAATAACAAAGAAATAAAAATTGCAACAAGGAATATAAGCATATATCACATTAGCCCCCCAAAACAATTCAGAACCAAGAATTAATAAAAAAGCAGGAAATAAAAAAATCACAGGAAAATTTTGAAGGTACCACGCTGTTGAATGAAAGAAAAGAACATTTTTACCACCATAAAAAGTAAATTATTGGAGTATCTGTCTACATGTAACAAGGTTAGAAATGGATATTATAGGGAGAAAATAAGAGAAGCAGTAAATCGATCAAAAGAATTATTTCATACTGTAAAATAGACTACTGGTCATGATGGAGAAGTAGAGTATGCAGATCCAGGACCTGAGGAGTTTGTGCAGTATTTGATGAATAGGATCGAGGTCTTAGAGCAGAGGTTAGAGATGTCATCATGGGATAGTGATGGACAAATAGAAGAAGAGGTAGATACAGTTTGGATAGCGTTTTGGTTGGTGACTGCTGTGGAGGTAGAATCTGTTCTATGATCTTTAGCACCAATTAGGTCTGTTGTGGATTCTTGCTCGTCTGTTATTAGGTAGCTGTTAATGCTTTCTTGTCTTCTGGGATTTTCCCTGCTTCTTTCTATCTGGCTTTCTAAGTACATAGTATTGCCATACTGGGACAGATCGAAGGTCCATCACGCCCAGCATCCTGTTTCCAACAGTGGTCAATCCAGGCCACAAGTACCCGGCAAGATCCCAAAACAGTGCAATACATTTTATACTGCTTATCCTAGAAATGAGCAGTGGATTTTCCCCAAGTCCATTTTAATAATGGCTTATGGGACTTTTCTTTTAGGAAGCTATCCAAACCTTTTTAAAACCCTACTAAGCTAATGGCTTTTCCTACATTCACTGGCAACGAATTCCAGAGTTTAAGTATACATTACTATCTTGTAGCTTCATTGCGTGCCCCCTAGTCCTAGTATTTTTGGAAAGAGTAAACAAGCAATTTACGTCTACCCGTTCCACTCCACTCATTATTTTATAGACCTCTATCATATCTCCCCTCAGCCATCTTTTCTCCAAGCTGAAGAGCCCTAGCCGCTTTAGTCTTTCCTCGTAGGGAAGTCATCCCATCCCCTTTATCTTTTTTGTCGCCCTTCTGTGTACTTTTTCTAATTCCACTATATCTTTTTTGAGATGCGATGACCAGAATTGCACACAATATTCGAGGTGCACCATGGAGCGATATAAAGGCATAATGTACTCATTTTTGTTTTCCATTCCTTTTTTAATAATACCTAACATTCTATTTACTTTCTTAGCCGTCGCCGCACACCGAGCAGAGGGTTTCAACGTATCGTAAACGATGACACCTATCCTTTCCTGGTTGGTGGCTCCTAACATGGAACCTTGCATTACGTAGCTATAGTTCGGGTTCCTCTTTCCCACATGCATCACTTTGCACTTGCTGACATTAAACGTCATCTGCCATTTAGATGCCCAATCTTCCTGTCTCATAAGGTCCTCTTGTAATTTTTCACAACTTTGAATAACTTTTGCGTCAACAGCAAATTTAATTACCTCACTAGTTATTCCCATCTCTAGATCGTTTATAAATATGTTAAAAAGCAGGGGAGATTCCAAGATGGCGACCTGAAGGGAGCACATCGAAGCAGCTCCTGAATCCAAATAAAATTATTCTACTTTTTAAAACAACTTTTACCTTAAAATGCCCAAACGGAGAGGCAGGCAAAAGCCAGGTCCTGCGGCAGCTGCCTCCCCTATAGCTGGGACGATGGACTGCTTCGTGACACCAGGACTACAGATGGGCTGTGATACTTCACTGTTGGTGGAGGCGGAGAAAGGTGAAACACCTCCACAACTTGAAACTAACAGCTCGTTCAGCCCAGAATTGAGATTTCTGCCACCAATGCCTGCTGCCGAGCAGGAAGTCTTTGTACAGGGTTTTACACCCTCCGAAGCGGGGGCAGTAATCCCTGCAGCAGGGCCAGACCCCAGCGATCGACTGCAGAATGCCCCGATGGAGAAGGGCGACAATCAGCATGGCGACAGCGTTTCTGAAGGAAGATCTGGTGAGAAGGAGAAGATTGCTTCTGTAGAATCTGAGAACATTTCCTTATCACTAAGTAAGTCTTCTTTTTTCTCCAAACCTTCAACTATTACTCTTGAAACAATATGGGATGCCCTTTTGACTCTGGAAGCATCTTTTCCCCCCAAACTGCTGTTACTATCTCAGAATGCACAAACCCCTAATGAAACCATTTCAAAAATGGAGAAACAAATTAAAAATGTCGAAGAAAAATTTGAGAGAAATGCTAAGGATATAGAACTATCTCAACAGGTTCAAGCAAATATTATAAAGGAAAATAAATGGTTACAAAGAAAAATTGAAAACTTAGAAAACCAACAGAGATCAAAGACTCTACGAGTAAAT